>NW_008825262.1:1453957-1454997 GCF_000699105.1 Pygoscelis adeliae
GCACTCCGGGGTGCCCGTCCCCCAACACCGGCACCACGCTGGCATCACGGGGGCAATAGGGCACTTAGTGCAAGGTGGCAGCCAGAGGAGCGCCTGCTCCCCCAGGGCTCCCCCATGCTCCTGGCTCCTGGGGACCAGGGCTGATGGGACCGGCTCCCCAGCCCCAGGCGTGCTGTGCCGCTGGCCCGAGAGCTGGGTGGGCACTTGGCAAAGAGCGGGTCTGCCCCAGCTGGGGGTCACTCGCCAAAACTGGCTCCGTAAAACTGGGACACTCCCACAGCATGTGGGTGCACGGGGTGCCTGTACCCAGAGAGCGGCTGAGGGCTGTCTGAGAGAGTTGTGGGGCTCCTGGGCATGTGCCTTTCCTTCAGGACCAGTGCCGGGCTCCCAGGCAGTGCCATTTTGGGGGAACTGAGCAACAGCAGACAGTGCATAGCCCCCTTTTTGGGGATGCATTGGCACTGAGCTCAGAGGGTATTTCAGTGCCTTGCTTCTTTCACTGGGGAAAAACTCCCCACAGATCCTGTGAGGAGCAAAGACCCCATCTCGTGTCTCCCTTCTGAGTGCTGGGTAAACTGAGGCACAGAGCAGGCAGGGCTCCGGCTCTTCTCCTGCAGCAAGGGCAGATGCGGAGGCTGGCAGGAAGCCCGGGTGTCCTGCGTCCCCGTCCTGCGTCTCCCTCTGCTTCACCCCTCTGACCGCAGCAGGGCGAGCAACGGAGGCTTGTGACTGCTGTGCGTGCCCAGGTGTCTTACCCGCCCGCTCAGGGAAATTTCCATGGGCGACCGAGGCAGGGAGTGCTGTCAGGCAGCTCCGAGGACAGCCAGAGCTTCCAGCCTCATGGAGGGGGCTGGAGGCAACAAGCAGAGGCTGCTTTCCTCCCATGCCAGCCCCCACCAGCACACCCCCAGCCAGAGCCAGTGGCTGCTGTTTAAATCCTAATTGCTGCAGATGCAGCCTCCCCTGTCTGCGGCGTGAGCTCGGCACAGCCAGCGGAGGGGCTGACGGGGGGGGGGGGGAGGGAGGGAGGTGGTTTTTGG
>NW_008825262.1:1455075-1458648 GCF_000699105.1 Pygoscelis adeliae
GAGGGAGACTATTTTTGGCACCAGCAAAAATATCTGAGGAGGCATCTTGCAGCGTTATTCATCTGCAGGGCCAGGGCTTTTTGCATCACAACAGGATGCTTGTCGTAATCCCTGCTTGCATGTGCGCGCATGTGTATATATATATATACACACGCACCGTGCTGTGTACACCATACACACGCAGGGACACAGCGTGCACACGGGGGTGCGCACCCCACTGGCCTCGTGCAGATGGCATGGATGCCCTGCAAAGCGCTCCCACAGCCCCTGCAGGTCACATCCTGGGCACCGGAGCCATGGCACAGCTCCCCAGCGCGTGTACTGCTGCACCAGTGCTGCGCACGCCAGCCAGGGCTCCCGCCACACTGCCCTGCAGCCCGGTGGGTGGCCTCAGGGCAGGATTTGCCCCGGTGCACAGCCTGCCCCAAGCGCTGTGCAGGGTGCTGGTGCAGCACTCTCCCTGGGGATGCACCGTGCCGGCAGAGCCGGTTCCACGGCAAGAGGGGTGGCATTCAGCCACATCCTGTGCTGAACCTCGTGCCCTGGTGACATCGGGTGCCTTGGGCCAAGGACCAAATTCCCCTCCAGCCAGAGCGGCACGCAGGCTCGCAGGGCAAGGCTGGAGCAGAAGAGAGAAGGGGAGCCCCGGCGGGATGGCATCACTCAGAGCCAGCTCCCTGCCCTCATCTGTCCCCTCTGCAGCAGTGACCTTCTGGCATGGGCAGAGGTTGCCACAGGCCTGCTTGGCACTGCGAAGGCAGGCAAGGCCAGGACTGGCTGCAGGCCAGAGACGTCAGCTGCTCAGGATGGGACTGTGGAGAGCTGCTGGCGATTTTGCGGGTGGCTCTGGCCTTCTGACCCTATGTTCACCCAGGGTGGTTAATGGGGCGGCACAGCCCCGGTCCTGCCCCCCGCCAGCCTGCCCTTCCTGGGAGCCAGCACGGCCCTGCGCGGAGCCGGCTCAGCAGCCACGGCCACTCACTGCAGCTGCACGTGCCTCCCTTTGCCCTGCGGAATGGTAAACTGAGGCACAAAGTGATGGTGTGGGTAGGAACAAATGTGGGCACCCTCGCCTCCTGGCTGCAAACTCCTCTGGATGGTGGTTTGTGTGGTGCAGAGGCAGGAGGCTGCTGGGGAAGAAGGGATGGGAGGAGGCACTGAGCCAGCCCCGCCATGCCCTGGCTCTGGCAGGAGCGGGTGCTGCTGGCACTGCCCTCGGGGCTGGGTAATGGGGCAGAACTGACGGCAGCGCCGGGGCTGCAACGTGCACTTGTTTCCGGCACCTGGCATGACCGCAGGCGCCCAAGTCTGTTTTGCGATTGGTACATTTGCTTCCCGGCTTGGGAAAAGGAGGAAAAAAAGCACAGGAGTGGAAAATAGCAGGTGGGCCCATCAAAGCACCAAGGAAACCTAAGCCAGTGTCACCGATCCAGCCTCCCCGCCTGCCCCGGCACGGGTGCCTGCCCCAGCACCCTGTGCCAGCTGCCAAGCCCTGCTCACCTTTGCCACCCGTCAGCCCTGGCTGGGAAGCCCCCAGGTTGTGTTTGCATGCAGACCACAAGGCTGCGGTTTGGGAGTAGTGCAGTCCCTGCTGCCCCATGGCCATCCCATGGCAGCAGGCTGGCACCCACATCGGGGCGGTGTGTGGGCACCTGCGGGTGGGGACCCCTGCACTAGCAGTGGTGGCGAGGGCTTTAGTGAATGCCTGTGGCTGGCGGCAGCTGCTGGGTCCCCCCTTGGTCCCCCCTACCAGGGCCTGGCGTGGGAGGGGGAGGCAGGAATTCCCTTCCACAGCACTGCTAGCTCCTCCACTCGCCCCGGCCCCCCAACCTGCTCCCTCACCCCAGAGCTGGGGGCTGGGGACCAGGCAGGTTGGGGCACAGGGGTCCCACACCAGGGCAGGGTACTGCTGGCACTGCATGTGGTGCAGCTCGTTCTGGGGTGGTGGGCGCTGGGGAAGGGGCAGGCGAGATGCTGGCAGTGGGCTGTGATGCCGCACCCCCTCCATTGCCCCTGCTTTCGTGCCTGGGGGCTCAGGTGGGTGTTTAAAACCCGGGTGAGTGCCAGGGAGAGGGAAGAGGGGAGCCAGCCCTGCCAGGAAAGGGATGGGTGGCTCCAGAGGCACAGCGGGGAGACCTTTCCCACTGAGCCCCAGCTGCAGGCATGTGGTGGGCAGGAGCATCCGCCTCTCCTCCCTACCCCATGCCTCCGGCTGCGCCTCTGCAGCCCAAGGGCATGGGCCAGACCACCAGGCTGTTCCCACAGCACTTTTCCCAGGCCCTTGGGCACAGGGAGGGATGTGGGGGTACTGGCTGGAAAAGGAAAGAGCTTCCTCTCCTGCTTGCAGGGAAGCAGAAAAGAATCTCCCAGCCCTTATCCTCCCTGTTTGGCGGATGATGGTGGGATAGAGCTGCAGGGAAGCAAAGGGCAGGTCCAGACCCTGCACCAGGGCAGACCAGCCTCCACAACGGGTGTGAATGAAGGCTGACTGGAAAGAGAGCGGGAGACAACGTGAGCAGAGCCTGACCAGATCTTGGAAGGAAACCTGAGTGGAAAATTACCAGGCTGCTCCCCTGTGCGCCCGAGCCAGGCTGCGTGTGTGATGCCTGCTCCCGGCCTGGGCTGAGGCTCTGGGGATGGTGCAGCACCGATTGATACCTGGGGCACTGAGTGCCCGCCACCATGTGTGATGCTGTACAGAGCAGCTGCTGCCATGGAGAAACTGCTGCTTCCCTGGCTGCCACGGGCCATGCTGGGGGCTGGGGCACAGCGCCCCAAGATGGCAGCAACAGACTGTGCCAGGGATCAGGCATCACAGGGCACCAGTGAAAAACCGGGCAGCTGGGCACCGAGTCACTGTGCTAGAGCCAGCACCAGCCAAACCTGCCTTCCCAGCTGGGTGTCTCCAGCAGGGCGAGTGCCCAGCCCGGTCATGTCACCTTCTCTAGCTGGGATGAGGCAGCAGGAAACCCTCTTCGGCCCCGCACGGGGCCAGGGCCGGGGCCGGGAGGGAGCAGAGGGTGTGGGCACAGTCAGCTGTGTGGGGACACAGTGCACGGTGTGCAGCTGTGCAGGTTTGCATGCACGGGGGTGTGAGTTTGCCTGCGTGTGCCATACCCGCTGTCACACACACATGCAGAAAGGTGCAGCGCATACACTCCTGCCAGCACATGGGCACCCTTAGCCGCAAGGCACCTGTGGGGAGCCCCATGAGCTGTGCTCCCAGCGGTGCAGGCAGTGAGGAGCACAGCCCCTCAGAGGACACCCGCCTGCCCACACACAGCTGTCTCAGCAGCTCTGGTCCAGGACTGCTGTGCCAGCAAGGGCGGCTCAAAGGGTCAGCAGCAGCCCTGCATGGCACAGTTGCAGAAACTGAGGCACGGAGCTACGCCTCGGGCTCCCTGGCTCAGCACAAGCGGGCATGGACCACATTCCCCACCGCAGCACAGCTTTGTCCCCCGCCCCCAGCAGGCGCCACGTACCGTGGGGTCTCGGGTGGGCATGTCACAGTAGCCATCATTCCTCTCGCAGGGCTGGCTGGTGCAGCGGGTGCTGGAGGGCGACAGGGCAGAG
>NW_008825262.1:1458986-1460531 GCF_000699105.1 Pygoscelis adeliae
GGTAGCCTGGGGGGCTGCTGGGGGCCCCTGCGAAGGTGTAGCACACACCCCCGCTCAGCCTGCCACCGGCCGGCCGGGACTGGGTGTGGGTGTACGTGGGGCTCAGGCGGATGCTGGAGTCGGGGTACAGGGGCAGCCGGCTGCTGTCATAGCCACTGGTTGGGGACAGCCCCATGCGATGGTACCGGGGGGAGGGCAGGTAGCTGGTTTTGAAGCCGATTTTGTCACTGTCCGCATAGGATGTGGCCAAGGTGGATCCATAGGAGGTGTAGGAGCTGTAGCCGCTGGGCACCTTGCTGTAGGTGGTCTCGGCATAGCGGGACGAGTCGACATACCGCTTCAGGGTGGAGGAGAGCTGGGACATGCTGGAGGCTGGGGCTCAGTGGGTTCTCCTGGAGGCATCGACTGCAAAAGAAGAGCCCAGGGGTCAGCTTCCATGGGCCATGGTCAGCACAACGGGGTGCCTACCAGCAGCACCCACCCGGTAGCTCGCTGGCTCCTGCCTTGCCTGGAGACCCTGGGAGAGGTGGGCAGGCAACAGCGGGAACCCAGGGGATGAAGGGTGCAGGGGGGGCTGTGGGCTGCAGTGTGGCCATGGCTCCTGCCACCTGCCAGCCCTCCTGGAGAGCCTGGGACAGCAGGGCCCAGCTGGCACTGCCACCCATGTGCCTTCGGGCACCTCGTACCAAAGAAGGGAGCCCCGGGGCACAGCCAGCGGCACCCAGCATCCCAGCACCCACAGTCACCAAAGCCAAAGGACCACAGCGGTCACCTCTGCCCCAGCCCCAATATCCCTGCCACACCATGCCGTGGCTGTCCCACTCTTGGGGCTGGAGAGGTGTCCCCAGTGCCTCCTCCAGATGGGAGGCAGTTGCCTGGTCAGTCATGATTCTTAGGCCCAACTCTGGCTGAGATAGGCAGACGGGATGGACTGATCCATCCAGCCCAGCACCTTCCCCTGGTTATTCAGAGCAAGCACTGGGGCTTGGCAGGGGGCTGGCATTTCCAGCTCACTGCTAACACACCCCCCGTTTGGCTGAGAGGGAAACTGAGGCAAGGTCAGGAAGCCAGCGCAGGAGTCCTTGCCGTCTATCCCTGCTCCCCACTTAGTGCCCGGCACCAGGGAGTGAGTGAAGACCTCGGTGCAGCCACGACCACCCAGGGGCCTTGGGGGACTGTGGGGGCAGCCAGGGATCCCCTCATTGCAGGGGCCTGGCCACCCAAGCAGCCTGCCTGTCTCCCTGCCGTGGCTGAGCCCTGCTAGCCTCCCATAAGTAATTAAGGCCGAGCCTCCCATCAGTAATTCAAGCCGATAGGAGTCCTCCTGGTGAGGCCGGCTGCTGTGCCCCTGGCAGGTGGGCAGAGCCAGCCTGTAGGGGTGGGCGACAGCCCAGCACTCGGTCCCCACAGGGAGCTGGTGGCTTCTGCCCCATGGCACCCACACGGGGCAGGAGAGGAGCATATGGGGGACAGGGACAGAGGCGCCCAGAGCATGCGCGGAGCCAGCCCAGAGCTGGGACAGGGCAGTGTGGCAGCCCCCAGCCT
>NW_008825262.1:1460638-1461915 GCF_000699105.1 Pygoscelis adeliae
ACCGGGGCGGGCAGGACCCCAGCCGAGCTCCTCTGTCCTGGTGTTGCTGGGGCTTGGCTCCCTGGGTGCCTGGCGTCCCTTCCCTGGCAGGACAGTGGCTCATGTGGCTCCGAGAGTCTCCAGTCACCCGGGAGATGACCCTGATTCAAAGGCTTTTCCCAGCCCAGCCGGGGCGGGCTCTGGCCCAGCTCCAAGCCAGGAGGTGACCAAGACGGTGCCTGGCCCGGCCCCGGCAGCACGCAGGGCGCATCCAGGCTTGGGGATGGGCACTGGATCCCCGGCAAGAGGAGCGACCGCAGCATCACTCCCTGCCTGACCCTTGGGGGGACCCAGGCTCCTCCCAGAGCACAGGAGTCCCTGGGCATGCCTGCCCCCAGTGGGACCCCCTGCCCCGGGGGAGCCAGCAGCACTCCTCTGCAAGTGTCACCCCGGGCACGGGAGCCACCCCGAGCCTCCCTGCTGCAGCCACAGTGCGCGTGCCCTGCATTTTCCGTGGCAGGCAGCCGAAAGCGATCCCCATGAAACTGGAGTGGCGGAAGGGAGCCCTGCATCGCAGGGACAAGCCCCCTTGGCTCCACAGACCCTGGGGTGGGGGGTGAGATGGCTGCGGTGTCAGCTCCCCCAGCCGCCCCTGCCCACCTAACCCCAGCGTGGAAATGCCCTGGGACTGCTGTTAGGAGACGATGGTGAGAAGCACCATCCAGTCACCATGGCCTCCTGGCCGGCAGCCCGGCTTTCCGGCCAGCCGGCTGCATCCCAGTTGCTGTTGTTATTGCCCAGGGAACAACCATCCCACAGTGGAGAGGAAACCATTTACAAGCAAGAGCAAGGTGGAGCGCACAGACCTGTTTGGGAATGGAGGCTGAGGGGTGAATAATCTGCTCCCAGGCAAGGACTCCACAAAACACCCGGCTTTTCCCGGCTAGGCTGTGGCCGCCCTCACCAGCACTGGGAGGGCCCAGGAGTGGTTCTGCCAGCCGGGATTTGACATGCACAGTGGGGAATTTTGCTTGGAGGGATGTGGGACCCCGGCCAAGGGACTGGCAACTCCTACAGGCGCCGGAGTGAGAGCGTCGGAGCCCCTCGGCTCCCAGGGAGCACAGGCCTGGCTGCCTGCCTTGCTGGGACACAGAGCAGCCTGGCACAGGGACCCTCTCTGGGCTGCCCCTGCTCCCCAACCCCCTAGCCAGCAGAGGTGATCTGGGCTCGGGACAGGCGCCTCAGTGCCGGGACAGCCCCATGCCGTCACCCGCTGCCAGCGGTGCCTGGGGTGCGCA
>NW_008825262.1:1462195-1463894 GCF_000699105.1 Pygoscelis adeliae
CTTGGGTGGTGGGGGAGGAGACACCTTCCCCCAGCCTGCCGCATCTGCTAGGGACCGCCTGGCTGCGGAGTCCCCATGTCGCATCAGAGCGGACCCCAGGGCTGCGGGAGAGCGGAGCGTGCCAGGAGCCAGAGGAGCTGACGGGGTGTGAGAAAACCCCGGTTCCTCCCATCGCTTCCTGGCCTGCCTGGCCCCTCCCTGCCCGTAATAGTGCTGAGCTTTCCTGCTGCCTGGCAAAGCCCTGGGGCTGGCATGGCTGAGTCAGGCCTGCTGCTCCCTCATCATCCTCCCGGGGTGTCAGGGGAAGCTGAGGCACAGGAATGTCCGGTCCACCATCACGTGGCCAGGCAGCAGCCAGCGCCAGGGACCCCGGAGCTGGGGCACCATGGGGCTGCTTGGGCTGCTGGGGAGTGCTGCCCTGGCCTCTAGCTCCAGCAGCCTTCCCGATGGGAAGCTCAGCTCAAAGCTGGGAGGCAAACCCTTCACCCTGGAGGCAGAGGAGCAGAGAGCCTGCTCCTTTAGCCGCTGTCCTCTGCCGGAGCCCTCCTGCCTCTGGCCCGGTGGCAGCTGTCCCCCTCAGCGGCCGTGGAGCCCCAGAGCGGGCTCAGCTTACACAGCACTGGCTCCATCCAAGGTGTTATGGCACAGCTGCTTCTTGCTTACGCAGGCTTGGAGCTGTGTCCCCTGTCCCCTGAGACACAATGTCCCAGCCTGGAGGTTACGTGGGAGCTCCCAGCCCTCCTCAACGGCTTAGGCAGAAGGGGGACCCTGTATGAAGCACCTTGCCTGCTCCAGCCTGCAAGCGGTTTGGAGCAGAGGGGCTCCGTGTCCACCTGATGGTGCCGGAGGGGTGGGACAGCCTCCTGCCCATTCCCCGAGGGGGACAAGGCAAGGGATCCCTTGGGTATCTGCATTTCCCTCTAGGAAGGGTGGCCCCGAGCAGCCCTGGGGGGAATATGCTGCAGTGTTTGGTCCCTGCAAGGGGCCGGAATCACCAAGAGGTGTCCTCGGTCAGCAGATAGAGACCCCAGTGCCCCGGCGCACTGCCGGCAGCCCTTCTTGAAGCCCGGCTCCAGCACTCAGGGAGAAGCCGCCCTGGCTCCAGCTCTGCCCCCCCACTGCTCACACACCCCAGAGCGACGGGACCTGCCCAAGGTGACGCGTGCAGCTGGGGCCAGCCTGGCCAGGGCCCTTCCCCTGCTAGTCACTGGGCCCGAGAACCCTCCAAACTCACGCCACATGTGCTGGCCGGGAGTCATCGCCCTGCACTCGCTCTGTGCTGCTGACACATACCCACCTGGCTGCAGAACCTGCTACTCACCGCTCCTGGGCCACCCCCCAGGCAGTAAAACCCCAAACCCACGGGGAACCTTGATGTAAGACCCAGGGCATGTTATTGCTTTGAGGTCTGCAGATGGAAAAAAAGAAGGGACCGCAGGGAAGTGCCCAGGCACGCGGCTCTGCCCATGCTGGGGGACGAGGAGGGTGCCGGGGGCTGCAGCTTGCTGGTGGGGAGCTGCCAAGTTTTCATGTGTGAACTCTGAACCTGCTCTCGGGAGATGTAGAGACTGCAAACCTCTCCCCCGTGGTTTTACCCAGCCGAAGGAAGAGGGGGGCAGTTTTGCCGGCGCCTCTGAGTCTCTGACACCGCAGCCCCCTCCCCGGGGCCGGCGTCCCCGCGGCACCCTCTCCACTCACC
>NW_008825262.1:1463954-1465101 GCF_000699105.1 Pygoscelis adeliae
GGCTGGTCATGGGGTGATGCCCGCAGGACTGAGCGTGGGGAGCCAATCCTGCCTCCTCGGGGCGCTTCCCCTGGGGCTGGAGGAGAGTGAGCGATGCGGAGGGGCCGCCAGCACCCGAGCCCTTTGCAGGGGACAGGCCACCCCACAGCTCAGCTCCTCCACCCTGTAGGGAGCGGACGCAATGGCCGGAGGGGGCCGAGCAGGAGGGCTGTGGGGCCGCGTAAAAACGCCACCGCAGAAATTCACGGCTCAGGTTACCAGCTAGATAAATATAGTGTCTTTATCTGACCTCACAGGGCGCTGAAATGCTCCTCTCGCATTCCAGCTTCGGGGAGGCTTAAAGGGGACGTGAACCCGAGAGGGCTGGTGGCCCACGGCAAGGGGGTGCTGGGAGGGGAGGCTGCAGAGGCAGGGGGGGCTGTGGGAAGGAAGAAGGATGACGGAGGGTAAGTGTGGGGAGGGGAGAGATTTGGGGAGGGAGATGGAGGTCCCGGAGGGAAAGGATGGATGGAGGGTTAAGAGAGGGAGCAGGGTGGGACACAACTTGGTGTGGGGGTCAGGGAGGCAGAAAGAGGGGGTGCCCGTGACTGCCAGTAAGGTCTGGAGCAGAGCATCAAGGTGGGGGGAGGAGGTGGTCTGGGTTTTGCCCCCCTTGGGGCAAGCTGTAGGGAGAAGAGCCCCCTAAGCCTGCAGCAAAGGTGGGCACGGGGCAGCCAGCACGGTGGTGCAGGCACAGGAGCACCCACCCCTCGTGGCTCCGCGAGGACACCGGCGCACCTGCCCGGCACCACTCCCCGATGCCTGACCCGCCCAGGGCGGCACGGCCTCCTGGTACGCCAGCACCTGGGCGGCCATGACTCAGCGAGCACCTGCCGAGGATAATTAGGAGGGCTGCAATTATGGTGGCATTTTTCTCTCTCCTGCCTTGCTCCAGCCCTTAAACAGGGAGGGCCGCGCGAGGGCCGCGTCTGGGCGTCACTCTGGGAGGCTGCTATGGGGTCACCAGCAGTGTTAGGGGGTGGTGGCAGGGCCCTGCTCCCAAACCTGAGGGTGAGCGTGCCCCACGGTCCCCGGCTCCCAGGGCGGCATCTTGACCCTGGGCAGGGAGCAGTACGTGGCTGCTCTGGCCGCTCTAGAGGATGCGGGG
>NW_008825262.1:1465521-1469708 GCF_000699105.1 Pygoscelis adeliae
AGGGCTGGGGGTGCGGAAGGCCTGGGGGGAGGCACGGTGGAGGCCGCCCGAGAAAGGTGTCCCCCCAGCCGGGAGGCTGAGGGCACAGGCTGCCCCTGCCCTCACTGCAGGCTGGAGCCCAGCCCTGCCACGGCGCCTTGCCCCGCCGCCGCACACACGGGTGGCTGTGGCTCCAACACACAACCTAGGGTTTTATTGTGCAGACAGAGGAACACTCCTGGAGGATAGGTTTTTTCGTTGTTGCTTTTCGTAGGGTTCTTTTTTTTCCCCCTTAACAGAATTTCTTTTACAACAAGCTGTGGAAACAACTACAAATGCTCACAAAAAAATGAGACTCGAGACGCAACCGCGCTCTGCCGTCTGGGCTCTGCGCCTGCCCCGGCACTCACCAGCAAGCCCAGGGAGCTGGGCGCAGCCAGACCTCAGATATACATGGCCTCAGCAGCACTAGACAGCAAGCAAGCAGGCAGGGGTGGGCATGGGTATAGGAGGCAGCTCGCAGTGCCTGGAGAAGGGCAAGGAGTGGGCAGCAGCTGCTGTGAAATGCTCTCAGCCGTGGTGGCACAGCCCAGGCTGCACGAGTAGCTCAGCGGGGCTGGGGTTCACCCCACGGACCCGGATGCTCCTGCCTGCATCTTCCCCTGCCCCCGTGTCCTTCCCTGGGTGACGGTGTGGCAGAGCCGGACCTCCGGTCTCTCTCCCCATGGCCGGCTGGGCTGCTCCTTGCTCAGGAACTGTCAGGTTTCGGGGAGGCCGTGGCAGCAGCAGCCCACCAGCTCCTCGGGGTCCTGTGGGGCATCGGGGCAGGCCTGGGCGGGCGGATGTGGGTTGTGCTCCGCGTCCCTCTCTCCGCTCTCGCTGACCCCTGGGAACGTCCTGGGTGGCCAAGAGCTGGGCTGCCCTTAGGCCCTTTTCTGCTCTTAAATGGAGACGGGGAAATGCTGAAAGGGAGGAATGAGAAGGGAGGGGGCACATGGGTTCCTCCCAGTGGCATGGTGGGACTGGAGGAAGACTGCGCTGGAGGAAGGCTGCTGAGCCTACCCAGGGCCAGGCACTGGGACGTGTGCCGTGAGGAAGGATCGGGGCCCCCAGATGTTCCCTCAGGGAAGACAGGGTGATGGTGCAGAGGAGTCCCTGCGGAGCCCTTGGGGTCACGCTCCCATAGCGGAGCCCCCTCCCCACCAGCCTGCCTGGATCCAGCTCCGGGGGCCTCGGGGAGGGGAGCAAGGGCGAAGGCAGGGCTGTGGCTAGCTCAGAGAGGCTCTGCTTGCCTCCACTGCGAGCGGGTGCTGGCAGCAATTCTCTCGTCACAGCTAAGGGCTGGTCCCCGGGGAGAGCAAGTGGTGTCTCGGGCTCAGGCAGCCCAAAGGTACCAGACGATGTCTGGAGGAGGCCTCACTTCCAGCTTAGCTGTAAAAAACAGATTAGGAAAAACTTGTTGCCAAAGCACGTTTGCAGTGAGCCCCCTCCCAGGGCCCCAAAAGAGCCCTAAGGAGGCAGGGGCATTTGATGGGTGTCTCCCAGACCTGCTCCCCTCTCTCCTCCTAGCCCGGCCAGACTCAGCATCATCCCGCGCCTCCCCTGCTCCCTCTTTCTCTTCCCTGCTTGCTCTGAGACGGGACTCACCTCGTGCCCCCTCCCACTCGTGGCAGCTCAGTGTGACTCAGGGCGAGAGGAGCAGGCTGAGAAATCAGTAGGTCACCTGGCTAGTGGGCAGGGCAGGTTGGGGATGCCGGCAGCCTCGCCTCCTCCGGGGGCTGCGGGCACACACAGCACCCAGCACAGGGACCCATTTGCACGCTCTCGCATCATCTCTCTCTCTTACCTGCCAGTCCAGCTGTCTTTCCCCAGTTGAGAACAGGCAAACCCCAAAAGTTAAAGGGACAGGAGAAGCAGGCTGCGCGGGGCTGAGGCTCCAGTGCTCCCAGCAGGAGCAAACCAGCCAGCCTACTGAGCGGGGAGGTGCGATAGGAGAAGCAACGCTGCCTAGCGGAGCCACCATGCTTCGGAGCAGGGCACGTGTGCATGTGATGGCAGGTCTCGGCACAGGACGGTGGTTAGCGTTAGATATACAGCTATATAGAGATAACACAGAGAGAGGTTTCACTTGTTCCAAATGGTTCAGCTTCTCTTTCCAAGGGCTGCGTTCTGGCGGGGGAGGTGGGTTTCCTGGGGTACTCGGTGTGTGCGTGCGTGCGTGTGTGTGTGCGTGCGTGCGTGCGCGCTTTTCCTCTCACAGGGACACAAAGTCCACGGCTTGCAGGAGAGGCAAGGAAAGGAGAAGCAGCAGGAGCCACGAAGTGTTCTGGATCAAGAGGCTGAAGCCGGCGCATTTCTCCAGTTTGTCTGTGAGGACAGAGAATGGGGAGGGAGAGAAGAGTCGCAATGAAAACCCCCAGGAACAGGAATCAGGCTGGGTGTTGTAAGGGGTCCTGGGACTCAGCTTCTTGCCTTTTCTCTGCCACAGAAATGCAGCAAGTCCCATCCTGGCCCCTTTCCTGTTCCCCCTCCCACCTTGTGCCCATGTAGCGGCAAAGCTTTTCGGGGCACAGAGACCCTGGGAAGCATAACCCTGCCCATGCCTGACTGAGGTGACAAGGGGATGGGCACCAGGTAAGACAAAGGACTCCGCAACTAGAGGACTGCTCCTGCGGGACCTAAGAGTGGAAAATACCCACTACACTCCCACTCCGGACCACATACCTCTTCAGTCCTTCACCAGCAGACTTGTCCCCTCTGCTGGGACTATGAAGCATCACCTACGGGAGAACACCTGGGCAATGTGCCTGAGGCGAGGCCCAAGAGAGGCAGGGGTAAGCAGTCTGAGGTGGGGCAGAGTGAGGCCATCTGTGGGGCTGACTGCTCTGCTTGCAGTAGGAAGGGCATGTAAGGGTTGGGAAACATTTACGAAGCTCAGGGAGGGTTTGCGGACGCCATAGAGGGTTGTGGTTTTCTCTGCTGGCCCTGCCAAGCCAAGGAGCAGGTGGGAAGGAGGGGCTGAGGCCTGTCTCACCTTTGATGACAGTGATGTTCTTTATCTGGTTGCCGGTGTAGTCATTGGTTGCCTTCAGCTCACACATGTAGACACCCTCATCGCTGGTGGTGAAGCTCTGCAGGTGGAGGCACACCAGGTTCTTGTGCATGGTGACGTTGGCTCGGCTCCGGTAGATGTTCTCGGAGACGCTGATGGTGCTGTGGATGACGTGCTTCCTGTTGTCCTTGGTGATGCTGAACTCGTAGGTCAGGGGGTTGCTGGTTTTGTTCTCATAACGGCAGTCCACCCGGAGGCTCTGGCCCAGCAGGCAGGCACTCAGGTCCTTGATCATCTGGCAGTGGGCGGCCTGGAGGACTGGGAGAGGCAAGCAGGGGTTGGACAGGGAATGGCGAGCACTGGGGATGCCCATACAGCCTCCCGGCCCTTGCCCAGCTGCTCTGGGCTGGGCTCGCTGGAGAGCAAGGAGGGGATGTGCGTCTGCCGGCTGTACCTGTCAGGATGACAGCGATGCCGACGGTGGGATTCATCTCTCCGCTGAGGTGCCCGGCGGTGGCTGTCACTGAGAGGGGAGCCTGGGCAGGGAGAGAGAGAGGCGGTTAGTCTGGCCATTGCCCCGGCACACAGGTTTGGGCACTCGGTGGGCAGGCTGCCTCTTCTGCACAAACGATGCTCTATAGCCTGCTCCTCATCATGACGTCTGGTCCACTGCACAGGGACCGGCTGGCCCTGCAATGAGCTAGGGAATCGGGCACTGTGTGTCTGGCCGGCATCCCCTTTCCACATCCCCAGGCACTGCCAGCCACGCTCTCTTTTCCTTGTCTGGATCCCCCGTGCCAGACATTCAATGAGCGTGGCACAGACCTGCAGCTGCCTGCAGCGCGGCCTGCGTGCGCTGCCCTCCCCTCCTTCTGCCTGTGTCCAGGCCGGGTGCCCGGTCAAGGAATGGGCAGGAGAAATCAGGATGCGCCCTGGTGCTTGCATATCACAGGAAGAGGGCTGCAGCTCACGACGAACGTGCTGCCAGGTGAGGGACCCTCCCTTGGCGCCGGCGGGCGCCAGGCCTGCCAGCCCTCCTGCGGCTCCAGCGGGTGAGCTCAGCAAAGATGACTCATTGCGATGCAGTGAGGGAAAGGGGCCAAGAGCAGCGAGAAGGAGGGACATGGCAGCTGAAAAGGGAGCCAAGACTGCCGAA
>NW_008825262.1:1469727-1470977 GCF_000699105.1 Pygoscelis adeliae
GAGCCTGCCCGGCCACAGGGTGGAAGGGTTTTGGGGTGGCAGAGTCCACCCTCTGGGTCCCTGGCCCGGTGCCCGCCTCTCTTCAGGCTGCCTCCTGGTCTGCGTGGGTAAGGGGCCTGCGGATATGCTGTCAAAACCCCAGGGCTGCTGACAGTCCAATCCAGCTGAGAGGAATCAATTAAAGGTTTGCAGCCCAGCCAAGCAGCCGCATGGGGAATCCAGCCGCAGACATGCGGAATGGAGGGAGAGGGTGGGGGAGCAGCAAAGCAGATGCCGGGGCTGAAGGACACACCGAGCGCCCTGCAGTAGGTCCTCCAGGCTGGGGATGTGGGGCCAGGTCCAAGAGGGGGAGGTGAATTACCACCCCTTTGGGACTCCAGGCTGGCAGAGTGGACAGCAGACCCCCACTTTGCTCCCTCTGAGCCTGGCTAAGCATCCAGGGAAGAGCTAGGAACTGCCTGCACCGCAGCCAGCTGGATTTTTTTTTTTTTAGCATTTTTTGGGTCTTTCATATAACATTCTAGGAGGAAATACCAAAACCGTTTGCTCACTCTGAAGCTGTGAAAGATCTCTATATCCGCAACCCCGAACCCTGGCCAGCACGAAAAATTCCCTTCTGTTTGGTCTTGACAAACAAGAGGTTGCAAGTGGGGGCAAAGGCATGACGGAAGAGACTACCTGAGTCTCCTCTGGGTTCCTAGAAACTGGTCCCTGTCCCTTGCTGTGTCATTTCTCAGCTCTGACCCACTCCTCTTCGAATGTCCTGGGACGCCATCTAGGTCACAGCCAGGCTTTCCTCCAGAAAATCAGTGCAAATGAGCTCCCAGAGCGGGGGGCTTCCTCCCATCTACGTGCCTAAGACCTGCTCAGATCTTCTAGGCTCTGGGTTCACGAGCCCTTGGATCCCTTGTACCCCTCCTCTCCTCCTGACAGGGGTGCTGGGAGCAGAGCTAGCCAGGTAACTCTTGCTCCTGCATGATCCCAAGGGCTTTGCGTAGGGACGGCACTCACGAGGGCGGTAGTTAGAGCGACTCCAGCCCTTGCAGAGCAAAGCTTTCTGGCATGGTCTCTACCACCCCGCCCGGGGCCACGCCACGGTGGTACCTCTGTGCCCACCGCCAGGACAAGCCAAGGGTGACAAACGGGCTGTGGGGATGGTGGCGGGGAAGAAGAGAGCCGGACTGATGGGCTGAGGGAAAGCAAGAGCCCCAGGAACCTGGCTGTGCTCGGGGATGGCTGCCAGCAAACGG
>NW_008825262.1:1472024-1476233 GCF_000699105.1 Pygoscelis adeliae
CCGCCCCCCCAATTCCCTCTTTCTGCAGACTTGAAAGGGCGACAGATCCCCATCGCCATGGGAACATCACATTTTGCAGGAGAGCTGCCAGCCCTCATCCTCCCCGGCAACGTGGGAATTGTTTAGCTGGGAAAGGAGGATGCTTCGGAAGTGGAAAGAAGAGCTTGGCTTGGGCTTTGCTGAGGAGGGGGAAGGTATTCCCCCTCCCCAAATGAGTAGAGCTCAGGCGCCCGACGAGGCCAGCCTGCACCAAGTCACCAAAGACCCATGCAACATGGGTCTCCTCCACATGGGAAATGGCAGCGGGAGATACAGCTGAAGCTCTGTCTGTGATGCTGCTGGCCACAAGCCTTAAGTTTTAGGCCCAGGACTGGTGACAGTGACGATGCAAACAAGGGCTTGCTCCCCACAGGCTCCCGTCACCACATGGTTGGGAAGGGGCTGAGCAGAGCTACTTCTGCACAGGCAAAATGTCTTTGAACCCAGAAAGCAGCCTGGCAAAAGACCCCTTCCCTGCTCTTGGGCAAGGTGGAGATGACAGGAGAGGAGGGCAACATCAGGGAGCGGCTCTCCCTGGGGGTTGGTGTCCCAAGGCACCCCAGGAAGGAGCAGAGGCATGCAGGATGGCCTGCCCTGTCCTGTCCTCACCTCCTCCCACACCCCCTGGCTGGGCTTTGCAAAAAGGGCTAGCACCGTGAAAGTTGATATGAAAAGTCATACTCTGCTCCAGCAGAACCCGATCCCAGGTGACATTGAAATGCTGAGGTTTTGCAAGTTAGCTGTGCAGAGGGGTTTTGCTAATTCTACAAAATCTTGGCTTCGGCTACTCGCTCACTACACAGGCTGCAGGTGTGCTGCCCCAAAGGGGGCCGGACACCCAGCCTGGCCGGGGGGGGCAGCGATGCCCAGGGAGTGCGCAGCAGGGTTCCCAGTGTGCTGCCGTGAGGAGGGCAAAGGCCTGACCCTATCTCTTGTGGCAGCTGGGTATCGAATGGACCCAGGCTGTGGGGTCATACACAGCTGCATGTGCACAGCAACACAACTACACTGGTGACCCAGGATGGTACAGACCGACAGTGCTGGCTAAGGACGGGATTAAAGGCGTGGCAAACTGACACAGAAAGCCACCACTAACACGACTGGAAGCAGATCGATGCAACGCAAACAGACAAACTCAAGAGGCATGTTGCCACGTTGTCAGGGTGCAAAAAATGCAAGCAGGAGGTCTGCATCCAAACACAGCTGTGATGTGGGGCAGCACATGTAACCACACACGCACACATGCACGCGCACACACAGGTCCCTTTTACATCTAGCCCCACATCTTCACAAGCTGTGTCTCCTCCACATCCCCACTCTCACCCCCAGCTATGCAAGAGGCAACCAGGGAAGTCAAGCTCGAATGGCTTTTGGAGGAAACAGTTGCCCAAGTCCCATTACAAGAGATTTCAGCTCCTTTTAAATCTCTGGCTAGTGGTGCTGTGGAGGCAGGCGTGATTGTGCAGTTTCTGGGCAGCGCTGGCAGCGAGCGTCCTGCCTAGGTATTTGCAGGAGGCTCCTTGCAGAGGTTCTCCAGCTGGATAGTCCCTTCACTGCAGATTGCAGTCTGGCTGCCGTCCATAAACCAGAGAAAATCAGTTCCCAAGTCACACCTAATGCAGAGGCCTCCAGATAGTGGCCAAAGGAAAAGAAAAGGGTGGGGAGGAGAAAAATCTAATAATGACCGACAGACAGGCAAATGGAGAGGGGGGCACACAGCATTTGCAGAGGCAGGTGTCAGCCAGCCAGCCAAGCATAAACAGGGGCAAGGAGATAGCCAAACAGACAGTGCAGCACAGCAGTGCAGATACCAGCAGGTGTGGGTCGATGTGGCAGGACAGACAGACAAGCAGGCAGAGGCAGAGCTCAGACAGCCCTCCTAGGAGCTCAGATCAGCCGAACTGCCCCTAGCTCCTGTCTGGAGAGAAAGCCAGGGCACGCAAGGAGGCCTTCTGCTCCGCTGGAGTGTGGTTGGGGCATCACTGTTCCCAGTAGCTCAAGGACCGTTCCCACTAGCTGCAGGAGGCAGGCTGGGAGCAGAGGCACTGAGGGGGACCATGACTCGGGTGTCTTGTGCTGCTGCAGCAATTAAAACCTGGCCTTGCCCCAAGGACATCCTGCGGCAGGGGACGCCCTTCTTCTAGGAGAAAGGTGGGTACACATCCTTCCCAGGAGGAACACCTCTCCCCTGCCCTCAGCCTACCCCCAAACACAGAAATAAGAGAGAACATCTCTTCCTCCTGCTCACGAATCACTGCACAGCAGTACACTGTGGGTCCTGCTCAAAACGTGACAGCAGGATGCCCATGCAGCAGCCGGTCCCTACCAGCAACCATTTGCTCCCCCAGTACTAATTGCTGGGGAGGGGAGACATGAGGTCCCAGCCACCTGGACCTGAGAGCAGCACTCCTGGGGAGAAAGCCCTGGCATCCTCTCCAAGGCCATTAGAGCTGGGGAGTTACGGGATGGAGGAGTGAGGGAGGGCGTCTGAGAATCAGTGCTATTGATCTGGCAGAGATCACAGCTCTAGGCTTGACTGATGGAAATGTTCACCTGCCTCACAGCGCAGCGCCTGCCCTGCATGTCCCCACTCTGCCTGGCAAGCTGGCCAGGCCCCAGAGCTCCAACTGGCAGGAGGGCTGCAAAGGATTCGTGCTTCTCTAGTTTGGCACTATGCCAAACCCAGACCCTTCCCACCCCATCTTTGAGGGACAAGAAAGGAAGGCTGCAGAAGTGCTTTGCCCTTGATTGAAGAGACAGAATGGCCCCTGGGAGCCCAGCGAGGCCCCACAGATGCTATATGTAGCATGGCCCAGATACGAAGCCCCTGGGCTTTGTGGCACCGCTGCACAGAGCAGGGGTGGAGGAGACTGTGATCCCCTCCTTCCTGCACGCAGCACACAGCCACGGAAAACAGGGGCAGGCAGGGCTCCTGCTGCAGCCCAGGCCTGGGGTCTGCTGTGCTTCAAGCAGCCACATTAGCCTAGCAAAGGAGATGGCTGGCTGGCACAAAGCCCCAGCTCTGCCAGGGTGGTTTGCCTGCAGCGTGCAGGGCTGCTCCTTGGTAGCATCTATCTGTTTTATGGCTACGTCCTGGGTACAGAGAAGCCCCAGAGACCGAAGACCTCAGTCTAACAGAGAGTGCTCCAGGGCTAGGAAGCGCCTGTGAGGAATCAGCTCCAGTCCCTGCACTGACACACCTGCCAGCAGGAACATCCCGCCCTTCCCTCCGTTCCTCCCTGTTTGCCTGCACGCTCTGGCTAGCAGAAAAGTCCTGGCTCTCTGCTCACACCTAGTCATGCAAGAGTGCCCCAGAGTGGGGATGTTGTGCTCTGCTGCTTGTCATGGTGGCTTGCCTTGAAGGAAGGCTTCTCTGGGAGACCGCCAGCAATAAGTATTCACTACAGTGTAGGATGCCCCTTGTAAATACCTGCTTCATCTGGCACTGCTGCCTTTCCACCCTACTGGGATCAGGGAGCCACCAGAGAAGATCCCAGGAGTGCAGCTCTCCTACCGAACCAGAGGAGAGGAATTCTCCTTGCAGTCTGGTGTCCATCTGGAGGAGTGGGTGACCATCTCTGTCTGCTTCCAGCCCTTCCTACCCAAGACCATTAAAATCTTCCTGCAAGAGACTTAGAAATCCTTATGGGAGCCAGCCAGGACACCAGGAACCAACTCAACCTGGAAAAGGAGGTTGACTGAGACACAGAGCTCTCGGCTTGCTCCATCTGCTCCCCAGACTGAGTGGGAGTGCTGCTTGGCTGCCTGCTCCAGCCTCCTCCTCACTGCCTCCCACTGGAGCTAGTGATGGATCCTGCTGGCGCTTGGCAAGGGCTAGTTTTTTTTCCCCACGCAGCCACAGAGATGGGAGAGCTACTTTCTGCACCATGCCCTGCAAACCTGATCTCTGCTGAGCTTAGACGGAGACTTGTCCCTGAGGGAAGGAGAAACATCTCTGCCAAGTGAACCAGGCAGGTTTAGCAGATAACTCAGCTCCTAGCTCAGAGTTTACAAATCTGTCTCTCTTACCTGCAGGGTCAGTAGCCAGAGGGCCTGTATTCAACCTCTTTGCAAAGGTGCCACATCCCATGGGCTCTTCATATGAGCTAACATGGACAGAGAGTTGGAACTGGGAAAAGACGCCACTTCAGATAGTAAAACTCCTCTCCT
>NW_008825262.1:1476257-1480082 GCF_000699105.1 Pygoscelis adeliae
CACCCCTTAAAAAGGCAAGCAAGGGAAGTACCTATGGGGGCTGATGCCATGTTGTGCAGCATTAGAAACCCCAGAGAGGCAGCTGATTCCCAGAGCAACTTTAAACCCTTTTGTTTTGGGGAAATTTACCTTTGTGGGAAAGCAGAAGCTCCTAGGGGCCTCCTAGGAAGATGCTAGACAGAAAAAAAGGCATAGAGCAGGGCACTGCTTCTGCTTCCCCATCCCCAGCCTAGCTTTCTGCTCTCTGTCGTAAAAGAGATGAATAATGCAAGCTACAGAAAATGGAAATAGCTTCCTTGAATTTTCTCCTCCTACCTGCTAGGCCTTAAGCAAAGGAAACCGTTTATGAGCATTCCTTATTTATGAAGAAACCATCGGGCCAGGGTAGTTAACTCCCACCACACAGGTTCCTGTGGATAGTTCCAGAGGAGAAGAGCCACTGGAAGCAGCTGCCTGCAGGGTCCCCCCTGTGCTGCAAGCCAGCGGGGAAGCTCCTCGCTCTGGAGAGGGGCAGGTTAAACAAAGGCAGGCAGGTTTGCCCCTTTCAGGCACAGAACAGAGCTCGTTCTACATTGAGGCTGGAGACTGCCAGGAGGCCTGGCTCTCGCCCTGGCAGTGCTGGAAGGGCAGGGGCTGTCGCTACAAGCACACACAGTGCTTCCCTTTAGCAGCCAGCCAGCTGCTCCCCACACTTGGGTTTGCGTCATCAGCTCCAGCACTCGCTCATCTCCCCCATTGTCAGCGGGGACAATGGGAGCATGTACCAGGGCTGAGGAAGGGCTTCCCCCTGCTCCCTGCAGCTGACAGCCCAACAAGCCTGTGCTGCCAGTGTGCCACCTTAGCCCTCCTGCCCCAAGGACACCCGAGCGCCTGGGCAGAGGGGGAGACAGCCCTGCCTGCCCAGAGCCTGATGCTGGCTCTCCGCAGAGGCACTTGGCAAGCCCTGCTCTCTGCATTACTCTTCTCAGCATCGAGCCACAAACACCAGCATCCCTCCAGTCACATCTGGCTGTGCAACCAGACTTGGGCTGTACTTAGTCACTCCCAGTCCATAACGACAAATAGTTTGGAGCAGAGGAAGATTCTCAAGCACTTCCCGGGCAGCTTTTTACCCATTGTTGTCTGCTTCTGTTTGTGTAGGAGGCTGGAGAACCTTGTGTGTCTGGGCTCTTGCGGCAGAGCTAGGAAGCTGGAGTCCCCCGTCCCCATCTCTTCTACAGTCTGCTTCAGGGGCAGGAAGTGGGTCACCTCATATCTCTGTGCATTGCTTTTGCCACAGAAAAACACGTCCTGAAGAAATTCCTTCCTTTTTTTGTCCGAGCCAACCCTCTGATTTGAAATACTAGTCTCTAGGAGACAGATTGCAGATAAAGACAGCACAGGCAAAAAGAATCACTGAACTTTCGTAAAGAGAAACCCAAAAGCATGGGTAAAAGTTAGAAATGAAAGGGAAAGAAAAAAAATCTTGATTGTAGCAGTGGAGAAGTAACCCAGCCACCCGCTAAAGAACTATGCTGGTGTGAGTGCTCTTCAATATACTCACTGAGTTACTACAGGCACCAAGGCAACAGCCAAAGGCCCTCCAGCAAACGCAGACACAATCACTTCATTTATGTTATAGTATAGAAGACGGTTTCCAACAGTGGTACAACATCAAATGTCTGAAAAAGCTGTTGTCTTGGGCTTTTTCCATTGTACTGTCACGCAAGGCAGGCAAGAGGGCCCAGCCTTAGCCTCTTACCCCGTAATACGACAGCTCTCATAGAGACCTCCCCCAGGTATTTCTGCACCTTCGGAGTGCCAAAGACAGGCGCTTCCAGAGAGCCAAAGTTTGCTCAAAAGTGGGGCCCTGCAGGGAAAAGCAACACGCAGCGAGGGCTCTGGCCCTGCAGGCCAGGAGCAGCACAGCCTTCGTAACTCAGCACTTAACCCAAGAGAGAGAAGTGGAAGGAGGTGCAAGACGTGATGGGATTTGGCCCAGCTGCAGGCTTGCTTCGCCTCTAAGGTGGTAAAGCAGAATAAGTGAGGCTGTGTGTAAAGGACCTGCCTTTTACCAGAGAGGTGACGTGACGGAAAGGATTGGAACTCCCATGTTGTGATGAACAGCGTTAAATGGGCCTCAGTCATCCCCAAAAAGGATCCTTTTGAGAACATTCTCTGCACTGAAAGAACTCAAGTCTCTGGAACTGAATTATCAATAGGAAGCAGTTTTTGGGAAAGTTTAGTTGGAGGTTTAGCATGAGCCTAATCCATACAAAGCTGATAGTAACCTTAAACTTACCAAACTAGCTCCAAGGTGAACTTTTAATTCTTCCAAAAAGGTCAATAAAGTATATTTCCTCCATAGCCAAACCCGAGAACTGCCTTGTGTATTGAGTGCGCTTTGTCATTTGCAAGCGCAAGTTGGCAGGGAAATCTTTCTTAACTCTAATTTGACCCTGTCACCACCATTTCCCTAGAAAGATAAACCTTAAACGCAGTTTTAGTTTGCATGTTGGAAAGAAGATTAGCTCCCGGTCGTGATCTTGTCACCTTTCTGCGCTGTTGCTGCTTTATCTAAAACATCAGTAACTGAACAGGATGAGGCCCTTCCATTTCCAGCACGTTTCAAGTTTGGCCTAACTAGCACGATGTATGTAACAAGAAACGGAACGGCACCCTTCTCACTTCGAGGACTTCATCGAGGGACAACGGCACAGCCGGTAACTGCTGTCTGCTCTGTAACCACGAGCATCGAAACAGCCTGAAAGGAGGATGTCGCTGGCAAGACCAGCCCTGCCCCCGGTGGAGAAGAGTACAGCCGGTACCACAGCCATGCCGGGCAGCGCCGTCCGCCCCGCACCACCTGCTCTCTGTGAGATCCCACTTCAGTAGCGCCACAGCTGCCAATTTTCTCCTTTAAGAGACACCAAAACCTCTCCCCAGGAGTTTCACATCAAAGCTGGCGCTCTCACAAAACAGTGGGTTTATTCCAAACCCTTCGTATTTTCCAGGGCAAGGCGGGGACACCAGATGCTGGGACAAGCGTAGCTGCTCTGTTGAGAGGCCCTTTTTTCTGGCACTGACAGCTGAAAAACTGTGCAGTCATGTACCATTACTAGAAATAAACACATAAAGGCACCACATAAAGAATAAACCTCTGAAACTTTTTTAAAAAGTCTTCATTGCAAAAAGTAAATGCCCCCCACCTACCTTCACTGGCAGAAATCTCTCCATGTGGCTTCAGAGAGCTTGAGCACATTCAGAAGCAGAAGCTACATACCACCTGGCTAAACATTTATTCCTAATGGAGTTTGAGATTGTGCCAGCCAGCAAAACTGATTACAAATAACTTACTCTCCTGCTCTTTTAAGATAATTTACATGATTTATTAATCTGTGTATCGCTTCTAAAAGCTTCACAATATCCTGTACATCAAATGCACAGCTTCCTATTTTTCTGTAAACACAGCACTTCGCAACAGGCTGTGACACCATCAAAACTGCAGAACCTCACCTGCCTTCGGGCGCATCCAGCCGAGCTCCTGCAAACGGCCACTCCACACCCCGGAAATACTGCAGGACGGCTCTGCAGCCCCACAGACTCCCCTGCCGTGCACTGCTCCCGGACCTGCTCTGGTATTGCTGTGATTATAGGCTTTGAGAGGTACGTAGAACCAAGTGCACAATAAAACACATACGTAATATCCCCAAGAGCAGCAGTAGAGCTGTGCTCCCTATTTATTTTATTATGAAAGAAATTTGTGCATCCTCTTGCTCAAGCAAATCCTCTGCTACACTGGGTACACAGACTCCACCCCCCCAGGGGGTCCCACGTCCAGGGCAG
>NW_008825262.1:1480119-1480784 GCF_000699105.1 Pygoscelis adeliae
GGTTGGGCAGGGACTGGAGCGCCTCCGAACACCAGCCAGCGGTCCCACAACTCTGCCCCAGATTACGTCCTCTGCAGCAGTGCAATGCCACCTATCTGGACACCACCCCACGATACCCAAGATTCCATGTCGAAGCATCTAGGAGAAATACACAACCACCTCGTAACAACAATAACTGCAAATACTGTTGCAAACGTAAAAAAAAAGAATAGGACAACTTTAAAAACATGAGTAAAAGAAAAGTTGAGTATAAAAATTGCTATGACTACAACGCAAAGTTTGAAAAAAGATTTTATTGAAGACCTAGGACACTGAGTAACGGGACAAACGGAAATCACAGATATAGTTCCTGAATACAAAAGACAACGTTTCTCCAGATACAGGATAGCTGCTTTATCCCCTGTAGAAATGCTGGAATAAAAACAAATATACTGAAAAACAACATCAACATAAAACCTGCAATTTAGAGAACAGCAAACAACCTAAAAGAACAGCTCTGCCAGAGTAAAACCCCCCCATCGGACCAGGACACCCCATTCGCCACAGCTGCCTACCTAATGTTGAGACTAGCTATGAAGGAAACTCTCAACAAGAACTGCCTGCACTGCAATATCTCATGACAAACCCCACCACCCTACAAAACCCTCCTAACTTCCGCTTGTCTC
>NW_008825263.1:0-887 GCF_000699105.1 Pygoscelis adeliae
AGTTGCTGACTGAGGGTAAACCACGACAACAGTGTATTCTTCGTTTGAATATTTGTAAAACACAGAATCTCTCTGTTGCAGAACAAGTTACACGGTAGGAATATGTTAATGATATACCATGCTACGAGACGTGGGCGAGGCCAGCAGTAACAGCGACAGATTTAAATGCGGTGTAACTGCCACCGTCACTCACAGAGTCAATCAGCTCCGGTGCAGGCGCGTCCCACAGCAGAGCGGCAGATTGTGGTGTACAGGGGGGGTTTCTGACCCAGGGAACCCACAGGGGACCGCAGAGACCCACCGGGAGCCGGCAGCTCTTACGAGGGTGGCTGACAAGGTGTGGGCAGGGCCAGGAGTAATGTTTGCCAGCCCCCATTCCCATTAAAGGCAGCCCCAGGGAGCAGTAGCAACCAGGAGCGCTGTGAACAGGATGGGCAAACAGGGCGTGGCGTGTCAGCTAGGGCATGGCACAAGGAGTTTGCATGGCAGTTAACGAGGGAGGGCGCGCAGGGAGGGCGCCTCTTCAAAGGAGAGGCATTTCACGGGCTGAGTGGGGGACTCGGCATGCACATAACCCAGCAACTGGGCACAGGATAAGGGCACTCATCCTACCTGACCCTCAAGGCAGAATGGTGGGCACTCATCTGAGGGTAAAGGCCGCGGCTCCAGCTGGGGGGTCTGCACCATCTACCCCAGCGGCGGCTGAAGTCTACTTCCCAATGCCTCCACGCAGATGGAACTGCTGAAGGGAGAGGCTGCAGTGCAGACCTCAGGCTGCAGGAACTGCCCAGACCTCTCTCCTGGGGTAGGGACAGGCGGCAGACCTGCCTGCAAAAGGTGTGCCCAGGTGGAGGACCTCCTGCAGCAGGTGGCTGAGCTGCAGGAGG
>NW_008825263.1:4580-8103 GCF_000699105.1 Pygoscelis adeliae
GGTTGGACGGGGCTCTGAGCAACCTGATGTAGTTGAAGATGTCCCTGCCCACGGCAGGGCAGTTGGACTAGATGACCTTTAGAGGTCCCTTCCAACCCAAACTATTCTATTATTCTATGGTAAAGCAAAGCCAGAGGCCATTTAATGGATAATCAATTCATCTGTTATTATCACATGAATTTATAATGGACCAATGATTGCCCATTGTGTACAAGTTAAGTACATTAATAGGCAATGCAAGTTAAATTTAATAGCTGAATTTAATAATATTTCTGAGAAAAGGTTTCTTTGTAGTGCAAAGTCTGTAAGTTCCAACATAAGTATCTGCAACATACCCTTTCCTTGTGAGCTTCATCGTCTACTGTTTTGCAGTATAGTTAAACAAAGCAAAGTTTTTTCAGATGGATGAGATTTAGACCATTTTACATCAATTATGTACTAGCCTAGGAAAAATTCTCCAAGACACTGACTAACAATGGATGCAGATATAACACGCTTTCAGCATAACAGCTTTTTTAAAAAGATGGACATTCTGTGATAGCTAAAGGTGCTTGCTGATACTGTAACTACAATGCTGTCCTAGGACATGGAAGCTCCTTTTTAGTTTCTGCTTATCCACCTGATCCTGGATGAAAAGGGCAGGATGTTTAGCAGTAGACCTCTTCTGTCTATGAGGTGCAACTAATATGATTCTGCACCTTGGGAGCATGTATTTAAACGAGTAAGGGTCTTTCACACCAGCATGTGGATCACGTGATAGACATAAGCCTGGAGTAGCCACGTATGCACATAGAAGGGGTGAGTAAGGAGGAGAATATGCAATTCCAGAAGATGAGGTATATGCTTGCATGCATGTTGCTTCAGTGAATGTGAGTGTGATTTGAACTTTTGGAGATTACAGAAGGGGTTTTAGAAACTTGTAGGTGTTTATCAACATTTTCCAAATGTATAGTACTTGGTTTCACTGCTGTATTGCTGATATTGATCCTGAATATATAGTTTACTGAATGCCAGCTAATTACATGCCAGTAATAGATCCAATCTGTTTCAATCCTGATTTGGCTTGAGCTATGTGATGGTCACGTTTCCCTGTGACAATGACACACTGTAGTACAGTCCTGTCCTCTGCTTCAGGGAACTCCTGTCCTATAAGCCATCAGCCAAGAGGCCATTCTGGGATGTGAATCAAGTTATGCATGCTACTGAAGCTGTGTCACTGTACAAAAAAGAGTAAAAAAATTCAAAGCCTCAGGAAGAATGAAAGAAGGAATCTGTTTATATTTATTCTGTGTGAAGTGACTGAATCTGCTGGTTCCCATATCGCCATCTGTTTCTGAGCCCATTCTGAGGTGTCTAATTCACCCTCTTAGCTCCTGGAAAGAGCAATCTCTAACTCATAGTAATTACCATAATTAAATTGATAATAACAAGTAGTAAAAAATGTGTGTGATATATGCTGAGTGTACAAATGCTGGGGTGTATATGATTTTCTTTTTTTATTGCTAGGTAACATAAATTTCCAGGGACCCTGAAAAACCTGGGAATTCTATATCAAAATATATATACCAAGCATGTTTAAATGTGCTCGTGCTGTCAAGAAACACATCTGAAACACACTGAAGGGCCATCTCCTAAAGAATATCAAATGAACTATCACAGGATGATAGCAGTGGCTTGAAGGTACAAGCACAAAAAGAAACCAGAGGACCTCAGGCTATAAACACAGATAACCATTTATTGATTTGCACCCTGTAGAATTTGAATGCACCCTGTAGACCCTGTAGTTTGGAACATATGAAAAAAATAGATATGACTTGGTTGTGCTGATGAAGCCTGTAGTGATACAACCAGAAAAATAGCCTGAAGAATAGTGAGGAACAGCAAGAGGAATCTCTTGTTGGAGGAAGCTATGCATCTTGAAGTTTGTTAAGGAAAAGCAAGAACTCTCTATTAAGTTCTTTGTCAAGGCATAGTGAGGGCTGGCTGCTCCCTAGAGGACAGAGAGCTGGGCACGGTAACAGGGCCAGCAGGGCAGGCCTTCAACAGCCAGGGAGTGAGCCAGCACCCCAAAGACCTTCCTCCAAAGGATGCTGGGCAGAGGGACGACAGGCAGGGCTGTGTCACCCCCATGTCATAGTGCCACCACCCAGCAACACAGCAGTCACAATGCCCTGGGGCAGTAGAAAGGGGGTATCCTCCCATGTCCTGCTGCCAGCCTGCCTGGCTTCACCATTGGGACAGAGCTGGCCTGAGGGTAGCCCGAAGACATCTGAGAGAAAGTCCTTGAGGAGCTGGTGGAATTACTTGGAGGGGGCTGAGGGAGGAAGACTGGAGGCTGGACAAAGCTGCTGGAGGTTCACTGCAAGGCCAGCTCCCGGCAGGGCCATATTCAAAGCTCATCTGATGGACTGAAATCCTGCCTCAGCCTAAGCCTTTGGGGAACAAATGCCAGTTCCTCAGGAGATGAGAAGAACCACCAACACCTGATGGTGCTCAAGACTATCAGACCTTTTCAGCTGTATAGCAGTGGCAAGACCAAGGGAATGCCTTCTTGAGAAGCACTTGAGAGCACTGCAGAGCTTGCCATCCTCATCCCCTGCAGAGCCAGGGGCAGCAGCCATAAGAAATGGGGTGCACAGATGTTGCAAGGGGTTCCAGTGCTTTGGAGCACCCACTGGTGTTCTGCCAGGTGTGGGAAAGATTCTTGCCCCCAAGGTCGATCAGGCCAGGGGCATTTTGCCACTCTCAGAAGTCCCTGAGATGGCTCCAGGTTGAGGGGGAGTAGGGGTTAGGCATCTTCTGGGAGGCATGAGCAGCCTGTGGGATGAAGAGGCAGGTCTGCTCACATGCTCAAGGAATAGCCGATTCAGCTCTGGGATCAGGAAGGAATTTTCCCCTGGGCAGATTGGCACTGGTCCCAGGGTTTTTTTGCCTTCCTCTGCAGCATTGAGCATGACCACTTGTCAGGGCTCCTCTGGTCTAGGTTACTGCCTGCTGCTCATGTACCAGGAAGGTGGCCTCTTGTGCCCTGCATCCGGGGGGGAGGAAGTTTCTTTGTCCCCAGGGAGGGCTGGCATTGGTCTCTGAGGGATGCTTCTTTTTCTCTGTAACACTGAGCACAGCCCCTTGTCAGGGCTCCTCTGGACCATTTTGGCTAGGTTCTTGCCTGCTGCTCTTGCACCTCCAAGGCGCCACTTGTGCCCTGTCCCTCTCCATCTCTCTTTCTTATTGCAAGTTTGTAGCAGGAGCAAGCTCTGGTCTTCCCTTGGCTCCATTTCCCCAGGTGTTCTTGCTTGTGCAAAACAGCCTGTGCTTGGAAGGACTCCACACTTGCTGCACCATCAGGAGCTGCTACTTTTCAGCTCTCCCTGCATGCAATAGAATCATAGAATCATAGAATCATTAAGGTTGGAAGAGACCTCCAAGATCATCGAGTCCAACCATCAACCCAACAACACCATGCCCACTAAACCATGTCCCTAAGCGCCTCATCTACCCGTCTTTTAAATACTTCCAGGGATGG
>NW_008825263.1:8614-19009 GCF_000699105.1 Pygoscelis adeliae
GCCTTGTTGAATCTCATACAGTTGGCCTTGGCCCATCGATCCAGCCTGTCCAGGTCCCTCTGCAGAGCCTTCCTACCCTCGAGCAGATCAACACTGCCGCCCAACTTGGTGTCGTCTGCAAACTTACTGAGGGTGCACTCGATCCCCGCATCCAGATCATTGATAAATACAAGCACCGTGCAGGCACGAGAGCACTTTTCATGCATCACTGGCCAAGAAGCACAGCGGAGCAAGTTTTTGAAGGCAAAAAGTATGCTTGTCATCGATATGTGTCATACTTTTGAAAATACCCCATGGTACCACACACCTCTCCTCCTTCTTTTGTGTGTGGGTGGTCCTGATCCTCATTCTTCAAGTTCTTACTCTTCAGGAGTAAGACTGCTTGGCCTGTATTCCTGAAAAAGCTACTTTCTGTAGCTCTGTGACTTGCCTTTGCCAGATTGAAAGGGATGTTTTTTCAGGCTAAACTGAAGAATGCATCAGCCTTCTCCTGGCTACTCATGTGCATTGTGTTAATGCTTGTGAGCATCAGCTCTGAAACTGATTCAGTAAAATAAAATCCTTTTTCCACTTGTAACCTTTGTGATGTGTCCTTGAGAGTGTTTTTGGAGCTGAAAAAAACCTGGCATTTCAGGCAAATAATAGTCTCATCATTATTCCATTCATGGTGAGTGCAGGGAATAGAATAGAATAGAATAGAATAGAATAGAATAGTTATGCTTTGTTATGCCTAGAGTTATGTGTGACAAGCTATGATCTAGTTCTGAGGGGTCCACCCAGGACAGCAGCTATTTGCAGTGCAGGTCCCAGGCCCATCCAGTAGACAGGGTCAGAGATGGGCACACTTACAACATCACTCAGGCAGGGACTGAAGGCCTCAGGTTGAGCCGAGACACGTCCCCTGGGGCCTTGGCAGCAGACAGGGGGGGTGAGGGTTACAGGGGAGGCCAGTCCCAGCCATTGAGGCCTATGAGCACCCCCAGGACTCTAATAAAAGTAGAGTTGCACTGTTCATATGCTCTCCTTCAGACATTTATGGATGGCCACTTTGGAGACAGAGTACAGGGCCAGATAGACCTTTGCTTTGATGGAGTACTGTTGTTCTCAGGCTCTTTTAGTTTATTATGTTTTTCCAAGGGAAACAGCTCAAGCATTTCTAGAAATGACTACAAGAAGAAAAAAAATCCAAGGGGAAATGAACAAGTATTGCTCACCTCAAAAAAATTTGCAACCATTTAGTTCAGGAGCACTTCCTGCTTCAGCCTGAGGGCTTGATCTTTGAGCCTTGTTAGTGTCAGAGATGTGGGGTTTTTTGCCATCCTGTAGAAACCCAGCTAAACTGGATGAACATAGGAGACCTTCAAAAGCTGCATTTCACACATGCTTTCTGCAAATTTGTTCAGATGGTCAAATTATCTCAAGATGATCTGCAGCTCTCACCCTCATCAGAAGATACATGCCTTCTTCCCACAAAGTGACAGAGCCAATGCCTAGGCTGGGACACAATTACTCATTCAATCCCTTCTGCTAGTGCAGGGCTGGGAAGAAGTCAGAGTCATCAGAGATTTCCTTAGCATGTACTGCTAGGGAAAGGAGGAGGTAGGAAGAAGAATAGAATAGCATAGCATAGCATAGCATAGCATAGCATAGCATAGCATAGCATAGCATGGAAGGGACCAGTTCAGCTGGAAGGGACCTACAATGATCATCTAGTCCAACTGCCTGGCCACTTCAGGGCTGACCAAAAGTTAAAACATGGCATTAAGGGCATTATCGAAATGCCTCTTTAACACTGACAGGCATGGTGCATCCGCCACCTGTCCAGAAAGTCTGCCTGTTCCAGCATTTGACCACCCTCACAGTAAAGAAATGCTTCCTAATATCAAGTCTGAACCTCCCCTGGTGCAGATTTGAACCGTTCCCAGGTGTCCTGTCATTGGATCCCAGGCAGAAGAGATCAGCACCTCCCTTTCCACTTCCTCTCCTCAGGAGGCTGTAAAGAGCGATGAGGTCACCCCTCAGCCTCCTTTTCTCCAAACTAGACCAACCCAAAGTCCTTACAGCTTCAGGGAAAGCAGTATACCACACCCTTAGCATGAGTAAAATGGCATATCTCCTCTGAAGTAAATGGTGTTACACTGAATTGCTTCAGCTGAGAGCAGTAAACTCTGACTTTAAACAAAGTTGACAAACAGTGCCTTCCCTGGGAGATTATTTTGTTGATACTGGGTTCTGGGTTTTTTTGTTTGTTTGTTTTTTCCCATTGTGGAATCAGGTCATTCATCTCATTAGAATTTTACTTGGGTCCTCAACCTCTTTCTGAAGGGCCTGCAAGCAACTATCATATCACTGAAGGTTTTCATTATCTTTCAGATGGTTAGAGCAATGACCTAACAGAAGGATGGTCATCTATTTTGTTGCCTCTGCCTCTCCATGGATCAGCCTTCTAGAAAGTTGTCATTGCTAAACTGATTTGTCCTTTTGGATCTCCATATAGTTAGAAAATATTGTTATGAAACTTTCAGTTTTATAGCTTTATAAATACAAAGTCAGAAACCAAAGACCCATTATAGTTAATGAAATGTGCCTGGAACTTATTAAGCCAAATGTTAATTATTTACATTTCAAAGTGCTCTTTGGTTTCCAAAGAGGGATTTTTTGGACATTGTAGGGTTTTTCCACATTGTGTTTTATTTGACTGCATTCCTGTCACATGGGCATTCATTAACACTGCAGTCCTATGAATAAGTCCTATGAATAATTTGAATCTGAATACAACAGCCCTAGAGATAGGGTAAGGAATGGCACTTTGTAAATAGGTAACAGATCCTTTGACCACAGTACATTTCAATAAACAAATATTAAAGAAATATTGAGACAGGGAACTGTGGCAGGATTTACACTTCTCTGGAAAAAAAAAAAAAAAGGTAAAGGGTGTCTGTGCCTGTTGCTGTTATCTTGGAATCCATGAGCAGTGATGAGCTTCATATAACACAGGTATTTCAAAGTACTTTTGCAAGGGGACTTTTGCAATAGCTGCAGTACTGTACTTTTTAACTCTCTCCTCTTTGAGTCTGTCATCAAAAACTCAGTTAGTTTCTATTAGTATATGCTACCTGTTTCCTTGTTGTCAAGGGTATTGCAGCTGAAACCTGGCTTCAGCCTGACAGAACTCCCCATCAGTCTTTTAGATTATATTCCTGATTCCAGCAATGTCAATATGACTGACCAAACCAAGCACAGTAGTCCTAAGCCTTCTCTGAAATTGTCCACTAGAGGTTTGATAGCAACTCATGTAAAAAACATGCTTTAAAACAAAACATATTTATATTTTTTCAGGAATGGAACAGTAAACCAAGAAGGAATCTATTTTTCTTACTTAGTCTGTGACGGACAATGTAATTCGATTTTTTTTCAGTTTGTATTTTAAGTTCATCTGAGAGAGGAGTGGCTGGGATAGGTGGAACCCTCCAGTTGGAGGAGAAGATAAGCTTCTGTGAGAGTGACTGAGTATAATTGGCTTAGAGTAGGGCAAAATGAGGGCTAGTGTAGGATTATGTAGAAAGTATCAGCGAGGATATAGGAACTGCCAGTGCAAGCAAAGGCAAGAATACTGCTAAGCACAAAGAGCACAAAGCCTCTGAGCTAACTGAACCAAGCCTGGAAGAAATAGCTTTCAAATACACTGTGTGCAAAGGAAAATGTAGTTTGAAAAACATATATATATATATACATTCTGTCCTAGACATTTTGTCACCTTCCTTCTCATTCCCTTTTCAATGAGCTCTGTTGGGTGAAACAGTCCTGATTCACTGCAAGGTCTCACTCACTTTCTGTCTCTTTATGTGCTTGTCAGTGCTCAAGGGATAGTGCACTTTTCAAGACTTTTCAAGCTCAGAATCAGTAAGATTCAGAATCCCCTCTAAACCTGTTCAATGTGAATTACTTTCCATCTTTTCCAAAGCTCTAACATAATGAAAAACAAGTCTAGAAATTCAAAAGTCTATGGATGATAAGAACACTTCACCAATAGCTTCATGCTGAATTAGGGTGGTGACTGTAAGGATATGTGGAAGGAGAATGATAACTTTAAGAGTATCTGGCCAAAGGAGCCATAAACAAGAACGTACAAGGACAAACCTGACTGAGAAATGATAAGGGGAGTCATGATAAAAGCAAACCTCGTTGATGGCACTAGTTGGTGAGGATATGCGGAGCACGACAATGTTTATTTTTTGTCATGATAAGGAAAGGGATGGAGACAAACACACAGAGTCATAAAACCTGACCAATTAGTGTTAACAAAGACAATAACCAGAAACAAACCTGGTCATGCACACTAACTGATGGTCTATCAAGAAACAGCAGCAAACCCAGGCTTGGGAAATGATAATGCAAACCTGAGGGTCCAGGGTGTTGGAGGGGGTCACTGGGACTGTGCAAACTCATGAGGCAATGTGCAGAAGGGGAGCTGGGAGGAACAAAGAGGGGGTAGACAGAAAAAGGTTATAAAAGGGGCTGGTCATGTGTAAAACAAGGCCTGTCAGTGCACTTGTCTGGCTGAGCCCTTCACCTGACCACTGCAGTTTATTCTGTCATCCTAGAAATTCTTATTAAATCCTTTCTTAACTCACTTTCTGTTTAATCTCACTCTCTATCCCATGTGTGTGTGTGTGCTCCAAGACCCAACTGCCAGCTACTGGGGGGGCCAGTGTGAGTGGACTGGGTGTCAGCTACTGGAGTCAAACTGGGTCTGTAGGCACCCCTGGCCTGTGGTGTCAGCTACTGGAGCCAGTAGGGTGCCAGTGCAGCTACTGGAGCCAGTGTGGGGTCTTTAACCTCCAGCCACAGGGGAGAGAACAGTGTGTCCCCAAAACCAGCTGCTGAGGGGACCAGCTTAAGTGAGGGGAATGAGGGGCTCAGCACCTATAGCTGGAGCAGGACCACTGGTCACAGCCCATATGCCTGGTACCAGCTACTGAGGGGCGAGTGTCTGTATCTCCCCGAAACCGGGTGTGCATGGGGTGTGCATGTGAATTCACCAGCAAACTTCAAGCTGGACCAGCCAGCAAGTGTGGGGCACTTGGGTGCGGGCAGGGGTATCGGGTGGGTGGGGGGTCCGTGCTGGTACCTGGGGAGATCCATGAGTGTGAGGTGCCCATGGAATGAGTGTGAGTGCTGAGTGTTTATAGTGAGCACTGAGCTGGACCTGCCAGCAGGTAGGGGACCCATGGGCAGGTCGGAGGGCTGGGATCTGAGCAGGGGTACCAGGCAGACAGAGGGGCCATGCCAGTACTCAGGGGACCCGCAAGTGTGCATGTGCTTGTGAACCCTGAGAGTGTCATGTGTGTGCCTGCACTAGTGACCTCCTGTCATTGCCAGCCCCAGAAGAGGAGGGGACATGGCTGTCGATGCTGGTGTGTGATCTGGATCCTGTGTGTGGCAGCCCTGTGGCTGGCCATGTCAGTGTCCTGTGCACATGTATGTGTGTTCTGTTTGTCTGTGTCGGTATGTCTCTGGGACATGTGCTCAGCTTTGCTGCTGGTTGAACCTGTAAAGGGGAAAGCAGCAGCTGCATTCCTCAGCCTGGGCAGAGACCCTGGCTTACCATGCACTGGGCTAGACTACAGTAGCTGGAGGAGGTGGCCACGCTCTTAACATCCCTTCACAGTGACAAATAGTTTCAGTGCGACACTAAATAAGAATGGTAGAGTGTGTTAGAAAAGGTGTTACCCAAACCTTAAGCAACAGATCTTTTTGATACAAACAGCAACTAAAATTGTGGTACAGCACTTTTGTCATGAAAGGTGATAATTTTCTGATGTCATGACGCATTTGATCAACATGGCTAATGATGCTTCATCATTTTGTACTAGACTGAAAATCTGGATGTTTGGAGCCATGTAATTGGAGTCTATATGATTACGCACTGGGAAAAAGAAAAAAATATATTTTTAGATGGAGAAATAGGAGAAATCCTGAAGTAAGTGGAACTGCACTTGCTTCAATTAATTTAAAACTGAACTTTCCTAAGAAAATCATTCAAGTACAAGAAAAGGAATAAACTGACTTTGTACATAGGTTGCTTTGAACAGGCATTTACAAAATGGCAACATTGATCAAAAGAGCAAAAGTACAACAAATGCAAGTGCAAAGTTTTGCTTTTAAGTAGGCTATGTCTTAACAGGGCGTGGACACCTTTGGTATGTATTAGTGCTACTTTCTGACCAATCAGGGTAAAATTGCTTATAGTGAAGTCAATTGTAATATAAATTTTCCAAATTATTTTTCTGTCATTAAATGTTTCATCCCAAGGGTGTTTTTCTAACTCTGCTATTACCGAAAATGATCTGCAGTGTGCATAGCATTGAAGATCCTTATCTCTGAAATTCTAATCTCCCATTAGTGTGCCATGTCACTGGGCTTCTTTTCCTTCAGTTCTTGTGCAGCATCAGAGACGACGAGAAGGAGATTGACTGAATCTTCTCTGAGACTCTACAGATTCAAGAGTCTGAACCCCTAGTAGTATTGAAGGAGGTGCAGGCAAATTCTGAGCTTATCTGGTTGGGAAATGGAGACTCCCACAATGACAAAGGCTGGAGCTTGTGACTTCTGGCTCCTGCTCCACCTGCAGATCTGCAATTACAGAATAGATTCAGTGCCCAGGTAGAAGAAAAGGGGCTGGGAGCTCTATCAAAGTGTCCATGCTGGCTGAGCCTGAGCCATGCAGGAGCACGAGGAAGAAGTGACGAGTTATAGTAGCAGGACACTCCCTGCTGCAGGGTACAGAGGCTGACATGACCTGTCACACAGGGAGGCTGGCAACTGTAATGATTCTGACCAGAATACCATTGTACATAGAGGAGTAATCCACATAACAGTTTGCCTGAGTAGGGCCGGACCTGTGCTGTGCTGCAGTATGCTGCACTATTCAGGCCTGTGTTGTGCTGCACAAATCCCTTGGCTGCATGATAAACTCAGAGCATGAAGGCACCTCGCACTAGGTGCCAGCAATTATACCACTTGCATAACATTGCCTTTATCTAAAAGTGCAGCAGAAAGTTCTCATGAGAACATAATTTCTGTTTGACAGTAGAAATTATGAATAAAGTTATTTCCATGTAAGAAAATCATATAGTATCTTGAATGACTGAAAAGGGAGAATCTCTTCTATGGATGGGGTCTGCCCAGAATGCTGCATGTGTTTCGGAGGCCCATTCGATACTACATGACCTACCATCTAAAGGGACACAAGATTAGGTGTTCTATTCCCTCCTCATAGTGTTAACTCTGATAAATAACATTTTAAATGATACCTTACAGAGTCTGAATGCCTTTCTTACCGGTACCATAGTGGACCAGCACCTCCTTGTGCAAAACAGCAGCCTTGGATGTTCTCATCATAAGATGGTAGATTTCAGGATTGTGAGAAAAGGGAACAAGGCAAATAGCAGGATCACAGCCCTGGACTTCAGGAGAGCAGACTAGTGTGCTCAGGGACCTGCTTGGAAGAATCCCATTGAAGACTGTTCTGAATTGAAGAGGGGTCCAGGAGAGCTGGTTGATTTTCAAGAACCACCTCTAAGCTCAAGAATGGTCCATCCTGATGAGCAGGGAGTCAAGCAAAGGTGGTCGGAAACCTGCATGATTGAACAAGAAGCTCCTCACAAAACTCAAACACAAAAAAGAAGCATAAAGGAGGTGGAAGCAGAGTCAGGTGACCCAGGAGGAACATACAGCGACTGTCTGAGCATGCAGGGGTGGAGTTAGGGAAGCAAAAGCCCACCTGGATTTGAATCTGGTGAGGAACATGAAGGACAAATAGGGCTTTTACAGGTACATCAACAGATGCAAAAGGAAGACCAGGGAAAATGTAGGCCTTCTGCTGAATGGGAATGGGGACCAAGGTACTCAAGGCCTTTTTCTGCCTTGGTCCTTAGTGGTTAAGATTTTACTTCAGCAATCCCAGCTTCCTGAGACCAGCGGGAAAGTCTGGAGCAAGGAAGACTTACTATCGGTGGAGGAGGATCAGGTTAGGGAACATTTGAACAGACTGGACAAATCTAGATACAAATCTATGGGTCCTGATAAGATGTACCTATGAGTGCTGAGCGAGCTGCCTGATGTCATTGTGAGGCCACTCTTGATTACCTTTGAAAGATCATGGTGACTGGGAGAAGTTCCTCAGTACCCAAAGAAAACAAATGTATCTCCTATCTCCAAGAATGGTGAAAAGGAGGATCCATGGAATTCCAGGCTGGTCAACCTCACCTCAGTCCCTGGGAATGTGTTGCAGCTAACGCTCCTGGAAACCATTTTGAAACATATGAAGGACAAGAAGGTCAAGGGGAATAGTCAGCATGAATTTAAAAAATGGAAATCATGTCTGACCAACCTGGTAGCCTTCTACAATGAAATGACAGGCTCAGCAGATGATGAGAGAGCAGTAGACTTGACTTTAAAAGGCATCTGAAAACATCTCTCATTACATCTTCATAGACAATCTGATGAAATACGGGCTACATAAGTGAGCAGTGAGGTGGATTACCAATCTGCCAGGCTCAGAGGGTTGTGATCAGTAAATGAAATCCAGCTGGAGGCCAGTCTCTAGAGGTGTACCCCAGGGTTGATATGTTAATACTATGTTACATATTTGTCAATACTATGTTACATATTTGTTAATTAGTTGGATAATGGGACAGAGCACCCTCAGCTAGTTTGCAGATAATACAAAATTGGGAAAAGTGGTTGATAGAGCAGATGGTTGTACTGCCATCCAGAGGGACCTCAACAGGCTGGGTAAATGGGCCAATAAGAGTCTTGTGAAGTTTAACAAATTGGACAAAAATTGGCATATAAAAAATCCACTTAAACATAGGAAAATACATTTTTACTGTTAAGGTGATCAAATGGGTAACCAGAGAGGTTTTGTAGTCTCCATCCTTGGAGTTCAGCCCAACTGAACTCAGTCTTGAAATACCTGCTCTAACTGATTGATCGGCGGTTGGCCTGCATGATCTCCAGAGGCCCCTTCCAACCTCATTATTCTATCATTCTGTATAATTTCAAATCCTTTGAGTCATCAACAACTCTGTTGTGGTTTAACCTCAGTCGACAACTGAGTACCACACAGCCACTTGCTCACTCGCCCCTCCCAGTGGGATGGGAGAGAGAATTGGAAGGGTAGAAGTGAGAAAAACTTGTGCATTGAGATAAAAACAGTTTAATAATTGAAATAAAATCATAATAACAATAATAATAATGTAATATAATAATAATACACAAAGCAAGTGATGCACAGTACAATTCCTCACCACCCACTGACCGACGCCCAGTTAGTCCCCGAGCAGCAGCCCCCCCGGACAGCTTTCCCCAGTTTATGTACTGAGCATGATGTCACATGCTATGGAATGTTTCTTTGGCTAGTTTGGCTGTGCCCCCTCCCAGCTTCTAGTGCACCTGCAGCCTTCTCAGTTGGTAGAGCATGGGAAACTGAAAAGTCCTTGACTGGGGTAAGCATTACCTAGCAACAACTAAAACATGGGTGCGTTATCAACATTGTTCTCTCCTAAATCCAAAACACAGCACTGTACTAGCTACTAGGAAGGAAATTAACTCTATCCCTGCCGAAAACCAGGACAGTATCCACCCCTTATTCTATACCATCTGCGTCATGCTCAAGTCTCATATTTTCCATACATTTTCATTAATCACAACCCCTTTCCCTGGGTTTCTTTTAATATATATATACATACAGATATAATTCCCTTAGTCTATGGGCCATCCCTCTAAAAAGTTCGGTGAGTTCATTTAGTCCATGACTTCGGGCTCCATCTGTCGTAATAATCTTCCAGGGCAGGAAAGATGGAGATCGTATGTGGTGTTGGATTGTTACATGTTGAAGTCAGTTCTGGTACCATCATCACTGTGCTTTGCTTGGTTTCATTGAAGTTATTCTTCATTAGTCTAGGTGATTCTTATTGTAATATCATTAGTATGGCATATAATACTATGTAGTACTTAACACCACATAATTCAGATCATTGGCTCTTCTCACCCAAAATCAAATCCCCTTGAGGTACACATCGGACTTCCCCATCCTTCCGCATAATCCACGAAGTGCACCCAGGTCCTTGAGCAAAAGCAATCCCACGAATGGGTTTGCCTTTGCCTGAGGCAGGAATAGCCCAAACTGTTTTCCCCAACATGTTTCTTATGTGCACTACAGGGATTTTATCGCCTTCTACAGTACATAAAAGTTTTGACTGGGCAGGGCCTACTCGATTGGCAGATCCCCTCGTGTTGACTAACCAGGTGGCCTTTGCTAAATGTGTAACCCAATGTTTGAATATCCCACCACCCATTGCTCTCAGTGTAGTCTTTAACAGTCCATTG
>NW_008825263.1:19645-31381 GCF_000699105.1 Pygoscelis adeliae
TCTAAAGCCAGCTGGATGGCCTTTACTTCTGCAAATTGGCTTGATTTACCTTCTCCTTCAGCACTTTCTACAACTTGTCGCATGGGACTCCATAAGACAGCTTTCCACTTCTGATGCTTTCCCACAAGACGACAGGATCCATCAGTGAACAGAGCATATTGTTTCCCATCTTCTGGTAGTTCATTATACATTGGAGCCTCCTTAGCACATGTCACCTCCTCCTCTGGAGATATTCCAAAATCTTTGCCTTCTGGCCAATCCATGATCAATTCCAGGATTCCTGGGTGACCAGGGTTTCCTATTCGAGCCCATTGTGTGATTAGTGCAACCCACTTACTCCATGTAGCATCAGTTGCATGATGTGTACAGGGGACCCTCCCTTTGAACTTCCAGCCCAGCACCGACAGTCAGGGTGCAAGGAGGAGCTGTGCTTCAGTGCCGATCACTTCTGAAGCAGCTCGAAGCCCTTCATAGGCTGCCAATATCTCTTTTTCAGTTGGAGTATAGCGGGCCTCGGATCCTCTGTATCCCCGACTCCAAAACCCTAGGGGTCGACCTTGAGTCTCCCCTGCTGCTTTCTGCCAGAGGCTCCAGGTCGGGCCATTCTCCCCGGCTGCGGTGTAGAGCACACTTTTTACATCTTGTCCTGCCCAGACTGGCCCCAGTGCTACTGCATGAACTATCTCCTCTTTAATTTGTTCAAAAGCCTGTCATTGCTCAGGGCCCCATTTGAAATCATTCTTCTTCTGGGTCACTTGATAGAGAGCGTTTACAATCAGACTGTAATTGCTAGTTGTCTCCACGAAGTGGTATCTGTAGTACAGTAATGGCTTCATTGTGAAATTCACATACCAAATTTAGCCCAAAGGTCAATGTTTTAAAAATAAACCTCACAAGCGAAACATCACCAATCACTGCAGACCACAGCAAACTGCAAAACCCAACACCAATCTCTAACATGTACAGCAAAGAAATGAGCGCGATCCAGATTTGAAAAATCAATATTGAGAACAGAGGAACCAACGTTGTGACCCACAACTATTAACAGATACAAATTCCTTAATACACCCCGGTTAATCTGTTATTATCTCAAACCCTTCGTGCCCCACTTTGGGCACCAAAAAGGACTGTCGTGGTTTAACCTCAGTCAACAACTGAGTACCACACAGCCACTCGCTCACTCCTCCCCCTCGCCCCCCTGGTGGGAAGGGGGAGAGAATTGGAAGAGCACAGGTGAGAAAAACTCATGGGTTGAGATAAAAACAGTTTAATAATTGAAATAAAGTAATAATAACAATAATATAATAGTAATAATAATCATAATAATACACAAAGCAAGTGATGCACAGTGCAATTGCTCAGCACCCACCGACCGATGCCCAGACAGTCCCCGAGCAGCAGCCCCTGGACAGCTTTCCCCCGTTTAGGTACTGAGCATGACATCACATGATATGGAATGTTTCTTTGGCCAGTTTGGCTGTGCCCCCTTCCCAACTTCTTGTGCACCTGCAGCCTCCTCAGTTGGTAGAGCATGGGAAGCTGAAGAAGTCCTTGGCTAGTGTAAGCTTTACCTAGCAACAACTAAAACATCGGTATGTTATCAACATTGTTCTCCTCCTAAATCCAAAACACAGCACTGTACCAGCTACTAAGAAGGAAATTAACTCTATCCCTGCCGAAAACCAGGACAAACTCAATGGTGAAATATGAGAGTTTATGTTTCTACATTTTATCTTACTTCATTTCACTTCATTTCTCCATCTCCATCTCCACCTTTTTTTAAGATTAGTTCTTTAATGTCATTAGAAGAAAACTCACTTTAAGACATTTTAGGCTAAGAGGATCTAGCCTATGTACAAGAAACAATAAATGTTTCCTCTCTGCTGGTAGTTCAACCACCAAGTAATAGCAGAATTATAAGTTTTAAAAGTTTTAATTTACTACATGTTTTTATCTTTTCTAATTATTTTTATTGTTTCTGATAATGTGATATATTTTTAATTAAAATCTGAATTTTTATATGCTTGTTAGTGTTGCCATACTTATCTACGATAGGCCACAGACAGAAGCAATTGCTAAGTAAACAAAGCCAAATTATTTGGATAATGGTCTGATAAGGGAAACTTAAGCAGAAATTAATCATATTAGCTAATACAAGGAAGACATTTATTGAGAGGTTGTTTATCTGTTGTTTAATTCTGAGTGATTGAACTTCAGTTTTCCACTGAAATGGGACAACATTCCAGTGGTTCAAGTTAAGCAGTTTGCTTACAGAATTCTTTCTTATGTCTTCCTACATCACTTGGTTCCCAAGCAGGGCATTTGAAAAGGTATGATAGGAATTCTGGACTTCCACATTTTACCAGTTCAGTAACCAAGGTCCCTAGGGCTTGCAAGGATTTCAACTTCAAGGCCAGTTTGCAGGCGATTACATGTTTTCTAGAATGAACTCTTCTGGCAGCTGAGAAACTTGAGAAGCTGATACTAGACTTCCTAAGCTGTTTGGCTTCCCAAATGGCAGAATACTAAGGACTTAAGAGAAAATAGTTTCAAGGACAAAAACAAAGGTTTCAACTTTCCAGCTTATAGTAAGCTGTAATATTTATTATTTTGTTCCACAGAAGCACTGAAAGTATTTATCTCCTAAATATCTGAGTTATCCTGTGAAGCAGGAACACCAGGTTGCAACCAGGTCTAATATCTTTCTAAATTTACTGTCACACTCTGGTATTATTTCCTTGGCACTACTTCACATTGAACAATATATGCAGCTGTCTTATCTTAATAAATACATTTGCCTGGGATCTGTAGGCTTAGGAAAGATATGCATATTGCAATGTGATCTTCCTGGATATAATATAATAGCCCCCCTCTTCTGCAAACCTCAAAACCCTGAAGCACAAGTGTTTCAGGAATGGCTTACAATACTCTGATACACATCAAGTGGCACAGTACTCCAAATGTGGTTGTCCCTGGAGTTAAGAAATAAGCAACTAACTTCAACTGTAGCAGAATCTAATATTGAGAGTCAGAGTTTAGAGACATAATAAGTCTTGATTCATGATGAAATGCATGGAATTTGATTCTGTAATATCTGTAAAATCTACTTCTTAGTAAACAGACCTTGATATTGAAGATTTCCATAAAAAACGGAGAAATAATAATAAATTAATTTCATTACAGAACTCAGCAACAGTATTCTTCCATCAGCTGAATCTAACATGCATTTTATAGTTCTATTTGGGCACTCATGCTATGCAAATATTACTGTATAAATCAAAAGCCTTTAGTGACTTTACACTTAGATGACAGCATGATGTATTTTATACCTCTCTTACATTATTCTGTTTTTATTTTTTGTCTTAAAATGACCTGTTTTCCCATCTACCTTAAGAAACGTGTCCCTAAGGTAGCTGCTTTTTTGTATCAACAGATGCTTACAAATTAATCCTCAACTCCATTTCCATTTTTAATCTGTTCTGTTTAAGTTGATATTGTATTGATTACAACATTCTGGTTATTTTGAAAAGAGAGATACCTACTTTACAATGAACAATCAGGAGTAAATGTTTTTCATACTGTATTTGAACATAACAAAATGCTTCCACTTTCTTTATCAAAACCAAGTGAGTGTAAAACTGGAGGCAGCATATTAAGTAAGCTTTTCCAGTCTTATATTAGCTTCTTTTTGGGGGTATTTAGGTATGGAATAGAATCATAGAATCATAGAATCATTTAGGTTGGAAAAGACCTTTAAGACCGTCAAGTCCAACCATAAATCAAAGACTAAACCATGTTCCTAAGCGCCACACCTACACATCTTTTAAATACCTCCGGGAATGGTGAATCAACCACTTCCCTGGGCAGTGTGTTCCAAGGCTTGACAACCCTGTCGGTGAAAAAATTTTTCCTAATATCCAATCTAAACCTCTCCTGATGCAAGTTGAGTCTTTTTCCTCTTGTTCTATCGCTTGTTACTTGGGAGAAGAGACCGACACCCACCTCATTACAACCTCCTTTCAGTAGTAGTAGAGAGCAATAAGGTCTCCGCTCAGCCTCCTTTTCTCCAGGCTAAACAACCCCAGCTCCCTCAGCCGCTCCTCATAAGACTTGTGCTCTAGACTCTTCACCAGCTTCGTTGCCCTTCTTTGGACACGCTCCAGCACCTCAATGTCTTTCTTGTAGTGAGGGGCCCAAAACTGAACACAGTATTCGAGGTGCGGCCTCACCACTGCCGAACACAGGGGGGTGATCACTTCCCTAGTCCTGCTGGCCACACTATTTCTGATACAAGTCAGGAGGCTATTGGCCTTCTTGGCCACCTGGGCACACTGCCGGCTCATATTCAGCCAGCTGTTGACCAACATCCCCAGGTCCTTTTCTGCCAGGCAGCTTTCCAGCCACCCTTCCCCAAGCCTGTAGTGTTGCATGGGGTTGTTGTTACACAAGTGCAGGACAAGGAGTTCAGGTTAGTCAAGCAGGACCTGCCTTTTATAAACCCATGCTGACGGGGCCTGATTGCCTGGTTGTCCTGTACATGCCATGTGATAGCACTCAGGATGATCTGCTCCATAACCTTCCCCGGCACTGAGGTCAGACTGACAGGCCTGTAGTTCCCCAGATCTTCCTTCCAGCCCTTGTAGATGGGCGTCACTTTTGCTAACCTCCAGTCAACTGGGACCTTCCCAGTTAGCCAGGACTGCTGATAAAGGATTGAAAGTGGCTTGGTGAGCATTTCCACCAGCTCCCTCAGTACCCTTGGGTAGATCCCATGTGGACCCATATACTTGTGTATGTCTAAGTGGTGTAGCAGGTCACTAACAATTTCCCTTGGATTATGGGAACTTCATTCTGGTCTCCATCCTTGTCTTCCAGCTCAGGGGGCTGGGTACCCAGAAAACAACTAGTCTTACTATTAAAGACTGAGGCAAAGAAGGCATTAAGTACCTCAGTCTTTTCCTCATCCTTTGTCACTATGTTTTCCTCCCGTATCCAATGAAGGATGGAGATTCTCCTTAGCCCTCCTTTTGTTGCTAATGTACTTATAGAAACATCTTTTACTGTCTTTTACAGCAGTAGCCAGATTAAGTTCTAGTTGGACTTTGGTCCATCTAATTTCCTCCCTGCATAACCTCATGACATTTTTGTAGTCCTCCTGAGTTGCCTGCCCCTTCTTCCAAAGTTCATAAACTCTCCTTTTTTCCCTGAGTTCCAGCCAAGGCTCTCTGTACAGCCAGGCCGGTTGTCTTCTCCACTGGCTTGTCTTTTGACACATGGGGACATGTAAGGAAGATTGTCCTGGTCCACCAAAGTTAGGAATGATTTCTAAAAGAAAAGCTTTTCTTTGCTTTCTTTCTCTCCCAATTCCTGACTGTTTTCTTTCCAATATATTTAGCCACAAAATATATTGTCTTGTAAAACAGTTGAAATGCTAATAGTTGTGCTTGATCTGAAGACACGAATGATCAAATCCCTAAAATTACTATTTTTTCCAGGTTTTATACTTCCCCAAAATTATCATTTTTTTCCTCCAAAACAAAAGGACAGGAATGCTCAGAAGAAGAATCATTCTAACAGATGTCTTCTTAAATTCTCTTTTCTTTGCAACACTTTCTGGAAGCTGAAAAATCCTACTTCATAACTGCTTTGAATTCTATTTAACAGCTAGATTTATATCTATCATCAATAGAACTTACAGTTTGTATACTATGTCACAAAGTCTCTAATGGAGCCTGGCATATTATATGCTTTACTCATCCTTACAACTATAAAAAACATATATTTTTGCATGCTATGTCTTCCTGGAAACTTCCATCAAGAAAAAAAAGTCCTTTGTGTGTTCCTGTGTTTCATACATTTTAATGTACTTATATGTTTTTATGCATTTATGTATATGTATACATATATTTATGTATTTCTATGTTTTTATGTATTTATATGTTTTTCTTTTATGTACATTAAAATGTTCAGGTAGTTTCTTCATGATATCATCATGGCTATTGTTCAATGCATATCTTAACATTTGACTCTCTCTAACTACAAAACTTGATTTACCACAAAAAGGAAAAGAGCACATCCCTGAGTACTGTATGCTTAAGAGAAGCAAATAAGTAAAAGGAAATAAATTTTATAACTACTATTAACACTTCTACCATTTCATAAATATGAAAACGTTAATAACAAGTAGTTAGAAAGGTGTTAGAAATTCATACACACCCCATTCTTTTACAATTGTTATATAGCTTGAATTTCCATCAACTCTGAGATAGGTTGAGGAAAACTGATGAGCTACTGTTTCTCCATCCTTTTTAATTCTTCAGTGAAGAAAAAAATATCAGCAAGAGGAAAGCAATGCAAGAATTCATACTTAATATGACATTATGTGATTATTGCTGTGTTTTGAACACTAAAGAGGCAATGCCAGCAGGACTCCCAAATTACTAAATCTTGAGGTGGCGGGTGGCAATAAACCAGTGAGGAGGAATTGATACAGCTATCAGTAGCATATGCTGCAGAAACATAGATGAGAATGAAAAGCTAAGGAAGTTGATACTGACAGGCTGCTTCAGGGTTTTTTAATTTTTTTTTTTAATTGCTATCTAAACTTCTTAGAAGTCTGTACTTTCCCCATTTATATTCAGCTTTTTCTTTCTTTATCCATTGTATTAAAAACACTTAAGGAGGCAAGAAAAGCTCATAGAGAATACAGAAAAGGGTTTCCACAAGTCTTCTAGTACTAGCTTCGATGTGCCTCTCTTAAGTTCAGTGGAAATTTTACTGCAGGCTTCTATGGAATCTGAGTTCAACCACCACTGATTCTCTTAAAAATTTTCACCCTACAGTGTTGTGTGTGATGAAATAAACTTGAATGAAAGTATACAGTCTCATACCTGTGGAAATATTTTCCATCAAGCCTAATATTAACACCTTGATTCTGGAAGCATGTACTTCTTATTTGTTAGCTCATTAATCCTTCCTCTCCCCCTTCCCAGTTTTATTTATATATTAAGTGACTTTCCTTTATTTTGAGCTAAATTATTTATTTTACTTTGGCTAGAGAATGTTCTACAATGGCTATATTTCAATATAGAACAATTCAGAAATGGAACTGTTTAGTATTAACCCTTGGTTGCTGTGCTTGAAATGTGGAGAAAATAAAGATGGAGCTTAAGTAGCAAGGGTAATTCTCAGAATTAAGGAAGAATGCAGTCATGAATATCTCAGGACACAGCAGACAGTAGCATAGTAATTGGTCACAACATTTACCTCATCCTTCAAAACTCCATTTAATATGATAATTTCTGAATCCTGCAGTTTCTTAAATTTGTTTTTTTTCTGTTTCAATCTTTAGATGCCTTGCTGATGCATCAACAGATGCATAACATATATGCTGGAACACTAAATTTGGCTCAAAATAAATAATTTTTTTCTGATTACATTAAAGAGAATTAAAAATGTTTCCATATGTAAAATACTCCTCCACTTCAGACAGTGACCTTTGATTTTGATTTTGTGGTGTGGGATAGAGGTGAAAAGGCAAGTCAACACTATCCCTCCTAGGATTAAGGAAATCTTGAATTACAATGTTTCTACTAATTCTATCCTTTCCTTCATTTCACTGTCAGGAATCTGGCAAACACCCTATCCATTTTGAAGTCTATACTTTTCTAAAATTCGTCCAAGCACTTTGGCTTTGTCTTAGCAACTATTTTTGCCCACTGTTTGGATCTCAATTTTTTTTTCAATCTGCCCCCAACAAATTTTCATGACTATTTATTGAAAACCAGAAGTTTCTTGGTACTGTGCTATTTGGGAAGTACTGTTTAATTGCCCAATAAGAGACCAGTTCCAATCATACTCAAATACAAAAGGGAAACTGGAGAAAGAAGAATTTAACAAAACAAATGTTGTTTCTTTCTCTTTTTTTTCCTTCCCTAAATGTGCTAACATCTGCCTAGAAGACAGTGAGGGGTTATAGTTTCCCATCCAGATGATTCTCTTCTTTTTATTTTTTTATGCTGCTTAAGGGACTATTGGATTGCCTCACATAACCAGCAGTGGTCCAACAGCCATTTTCACTGTTTGGGTTTTCACTGCTTGAATCCTTTCAGCAATTCCAGCATATCCTGTGTCTCCTTTACTTGTTCCTTGCTGTAACCCTTCTGCTTGCCCTTACTGTATTCAATCCTCCTTGTACTTGGATTTCACTCCTTTTGCAGTCCCTGTCACAGCTAAGTTTGAGCATTCCAGTCTGTTGCAATCACCCTTGGATATGGTTCCTCTTTTGCTAGATTTTTTGGGGAGTCAGTTATTCCTGCCTCTTGGTGTGATATGATTTCTCACCTGGTTGCTTTGACATTATTCCCAAAACATGGTTCATATGGTTCACAAAAGGTGAAGAACAACTGGAGAAAAAAAGCTTCCCTTCTATTCTTCTGAGTCCCATAACCTTACTTTCCACCCTTTTCCAGATTTATTTAAATTGCTGGTCCTTTAGCACTCACATCCTTCTTGGATCAACTTCTCATCCCTCTGGCTATGTTCCAGCTTCACACAAGAGTAGAAGCTTTCTCTCAGCTTTTAACTGCTTAATTCCATGGTGCCTTAATAAAACTGGGGCATTTTTTTTTCCAATATCTTCTCTAGTTATCAACCACAGAGATACTGAAGTCATCCTGAAAAGACTTTCATAGGCTCATTTCAGAAACTGGTATTTTTTGTGAATTTAATAAATAAATGTAGCTGGAAGAAAGACATACTTAAGCATGTTTTTGCATATTTTAAATTATTTCTTTTCATTCATGTTCATAAAACATTTGTTCCATAAATACTTTGAACATATACATATGTAAGTATGATTATAGTAAATCTATACCTAAACAAGGTCCATTCATATTGCATTAAAATGTCTTTTGTATAATCAGATATCTTTGGTTTCTTATGAAAAGATATTTGTAGAATTGCATGTTAGGGAAATCAGAGTAATAAATTTAAAACTTGAACAGAATTTTCACTCAAAAAAACATGTTTCTTCCCAAACACCAGTACAAACCTGCAGAATTAATTACCAGCTGTGGGTAAGAACAGGATTGGGTAAAAAGAACTTTCCCCATTTTGCAAAGCTTTAAAACATCAAAAAAGTACCTTTTCTGCCTAAGGATGAAATCAAGTTCTGAAAGGAAGCAAAGAGAAACTAGACTAATACAAGAGACATTTCAAATACCTTATGCACATAATGCTTACATGTATACATTTTTAATAATGAACCATATAATTTCTTTGTATCAGCTTCCAAGAAGAAATTTGATCACTGTGACGTGATCTTAAACGCACAAAAAAAAAATATTTGATCAGTACATGAAAGAATAGTTACATGAAAGAACACAAAAAGTGTATTTTTTTTAACTGTAGTCAGAGGCATTACTAAATAACAATTCTCAGAAATACAAAGATCACTTGATACAGAGAATCTTTTATTCATATAAATATGAACAATGTTAATCTTTGTAATAAAACATTACTGATAATGACAGTAGTCCTACATTCATGTCACTAAGTAAATGAGCAATGTGATCTGTTCAGCTGTGTCTTACTCTGTGCTCCATGTGCAAAAGATTGGACAAAATTAACTTTGATCGGGTTTCCCACCAGTGAAAAAGTACTGTCAATGAGAAATAAACATCCTGATTGTTCAGTGGCCTAAATCAACACAAACTCTTAGGAAGAAAATGTGATGTCTAATTCAAATAAGAGCATAAGTGTATCTACTAGACAAAACTTCCAAAATTGTGTAAAAATTGTCATTAAACACAGTAGCTCAAGGTGAGTAAAGACCACAGTTCCACAGTCTGTCCAAATGTTGCTGAAAAGTATTTCTTATCATTGTGCTTTAACTATAAATGAGAAAAAAATCTGCAAAACTTATCAGGAAATATCCTAATGTTTCTGTACAGTTCTTCTCTGAAGAACTGTGACTGACTTCTCTGAAGAACTTTGACTGCTCATTTGACCATCAACACTTGATGAGATATTAATACTTGTCTGATTACATGTCATGAAGAAAATACTACTGAGCTTCACAACTGAATGTCTGAGGATTGTCCATCTGACTAATGAAACTGGAAGGTTCAATAATAATTAAAATAAAAATAATATTCATGTTACTACATCTGGTTATGCATTAAAAATAATTAACAACCTTGACAATTGTGCATTACAGGTAGGTTTTGTAGGATTTTGTTCCTTTTTGAAAGTGCACGTAAAAAAATGACCTTCAAAGGTACTTCAAGATATGGTTTTTAATCAAGAAATAATTTAAAATGGTATTATCTTAAAGCAGAATCATAGAATCATAGAATATCTCAAGTTGGAAGAGACCCATAAGGATCAAAAAGTCCAGCTCCCTGCTCCTCACAGGACTACCTAAAACTAAACCATATGACTAGGAGTGTTGTCCAGACATTCCTTGAACTCTGACAGGCTTGATGCCATGACCACTTTGCTAAGAAGCCTCTTCCAGTGACCGACCACCCCCTCAGTGAAGAACCTTTTCCTAATGTCCAGTCTGAACTTCCCCTGATGCAGCATCATTCCATTTCCATGTGTCCGATTGCTGGTGACCAGAGAGAGGAGATCAGCACCTCCCCCTCCACCACCCCCTTTGAGGAAGCTGTAGACTGTGATGAGGTCATCCCTCAGCCTTCTCTTCTCCAAGATGAACAAGCCAAGCAACCTCAGCCGCTCCTCATAAGTCTTGCCCTTGAGAGCTTTCACTATCTTGGTCTCCCTCCCCTGGGCACACTCTAATGGTTTGATGTCCTTATATTGAGACGCCCAAAACTGCACACAGTACTCAAGATGGAGCTGCTTGAGTGCACTGTAGAGTGGGACACTCACCTGCCTTGACCGCTTTCACTATCTTGGTCTCCCTCCCCTGGGCACACTCTAATGGTTTGATGTCCTTATATTGAGACGCCCAAAACTGCACACAGTACTCAAGATGGAGCTGCTTGAGTGCACTGTAGAGTGGGACACTCACCTGCCTTGACCAGCTAGCTATGCTGTGCTTGATGCACCCCAGGACACAGTGGCCCTTTTGGTTGCCAGGGCGCGTTGTTGACTCATATTCAACTTGCGATCAACCCAAACCCCCAGATCTCTTTCCGCAGGGCTGCTCTCCAGCCTCTTGTCCCCCAGTTTGTATGTATAACCAGGATTACTCCATCCCAGGTTCAGAATCCGGCACTTGCTCTTCTTAAATTTCATACGGCTGGTGATTGCCCAGCTCTCTAGTCTATCCAGATCTCTCTGTAAGGCCTCTCTACCCTCAAGGGAGTCCACAGCTCCTCCTGGTTTAGTAGCATCAGCAAACTTGCTTAATGTACATTTGATTCCTGTGTCCAGATCATTTATAAAAACACTAAAGAGCACTGGCCCTGAAATTGAGTGCTGAAGAACCCCACTGGTGACTGGCTGCCAGCCTGACATAACACCATGTTGTGGTTTAACCTCAGCTGGCAACTAGGCACCATGCAGCCACTCGCTCACTCCCCCGTGGTGGGATGGGGGAGAGAATTGGAAGGATAAAAGTGAGAAAACTCGTGGGTTGAGATAAAGACAGTTTAATAGGTAAAGCAAAAGCCGCGCATGCAAGCAAAGCAAAACAAGGAATTCATTCACTACTTCCCATCGGCAGGCAGGTGTTCAGCCATCTCCAGGAAAGCAGGGCTCCATCAC
>NW_008825263.1:32466-67717 GCF_000699105.1 Pygoscelis adeliae
TTCACAGTGCTGGCCAGCTTGAACTCTAATTGAGCTTTGGCCACACAAATTTTCTCCCTACAGTGGTGAACAGCATCTTTCTAGTCCTCCTGTGTTGCCTGTCCTTGCTTCCAATGTCCATACACTTTTCTTTTCCCCCTAAATTCTAGCAGAAGATCCCTGTTCAGCCAATTCGGCCTTCTGTCCTGCTTGCTTGACTTCCCACTCTTTGGAATTGCCTGTTCCTGCACTCTTAAGAGATGGCTCTTAATAAGTGACCAGCATTCATGGACCCCAATACCTTCAAAGGCAGATTCCCAGGGACCTTACTAACTACCTCCTTCAGCAGCCCAAAATCTGCTCTCCCTGTATCCAGGGTCGAAGTTTTGCTGGCAGTTTTTCTTCTATCGCCAATGATTTGAAACTCAGCTACTTCATGGTCACTGTGACCAAGACAGCCACCAATCACCACTTCACCCATGAGTCCCTCTCTGTTTACAAACAACAAATCTAGGAGGGCACCCTTCCTAGTCAGCTCCCTTAGTACCTGTACCAAGAAGAAGTTATCTTCAATGTGCTTCAGGAATTCCCTGGACCTGTTTGTGTCCACTGTATGATATTCCCAGCTGACATTTGGGAAGTTAAAATCACCCATAAGGACAAGGGCAGCTGATCTAGAGATATCCCTTAATTCCTTGTAGAATAATTCATTGGTGTTGTCGTCCTGGCTGGGTGGTCCATAGAAGACTCCCACAACAACATCTGCTTTATTTGCTTTCCCCTTCCCAGAGGATCTCAACTGTGTCATCACCAACTGCAAGCACCATACAGTCCAAACCCTCCCTTACATACAGTGCCACCCCTGACCTTGCCTGCCCTGCCTATTACTCCTAAAGAGCCTATAACCATCCATCATGGCACATCAATCACAGGACTCAACCCACCAGGTTTTTCTTATGCCAATGATGTCACAGCTCTGGGACTGGGCCAAAGCTTCTCGCTCCTCTTGTTTATTCCTCATGCTATGCACATTAGTGTAGAGACATTTCAAATGTGCTCCAGTGTACCTAACATATCGTTGAGCAAACTGAAGGACCTTGCTAGCACACCATCCTTCAAACATGTGTGTGCCACCCCCAGGCTTATCTCTAGCAAGCCTGGTTTTATCCCTTTCCCCCTTCAAATCCAGTTTAAAGCTTTTTCAATGAGCCCTGCTAACTCTTGCACAAAGATCCTTTTCCCCCTTTGAGACAGTTGTACCCCATCTGTCACCAGCAGGCCTGGTGTCATGTAAACTGACCCATGATCAAAAAACCCAAAATTCTGCTGGTGACACCAGTCTTGGAGCCAGGTATTGATCTTCTGGCTCTTCCTGTTTCTTCCCTCATCATTCCCTGCAACTGGAAGGATAGAGGAGAACACTGCTTGTGCTCCTGATCCCCTAACCAGCCTTCAGGTCTCTCTTGGTCACCCTTGGACTACTTATTGCAACTTCATTGGTGCCTACATGAAAAATAAATAATGGATAATAATCTGAGGGCCATACCAGGGCAGGAAGTTTCCTCTTCACATCTTTAAGCCGGGTCCCAGGGAGGCAGCAGACTTCCCTAAGAAGTAGGTCAGGTCAGCTTCTTGGGCCTTCTGTTCCCCTCAGGAGAGAGTCTCCTATGACAATGACCCATCTTTGTTTCTTTATGGAAGTGGTTTTGACTCAGGGTGTAGGCCGACTTAACCTTGGTGACACCTCTAACCTAGATGAACCATTGTACTTGTCATTGTTTGGTTCCACTTGCAGAGCTTCGTAGCTATTATGCAAGGGCACCTGAGAAGGTGGGGTAGTCACAGAGGAGACGTGCCTGCTGCACCAGGCAGGAACTTGTTGCCATTGCTCCCTATCCCTTAAGTCACTGTGTTATACTGGGTGGAGAGAGGATAGGGAATCCTCTGTATCATGTGTCCTGCCTGCCTGTTGGGCCTGTCTCAGGGATGGTAGGGTGTGATTCCAGTAGTCTATCTCTCTCTCAGACTCCCTGATACTCTTCAACCTACTCACCTCCTCCCAGAGCTAGTAAAAGTAGAATATGCATAAGAGCATTAAATTTCACTAACTGTTTAAAAGCTTTTTATTCAGCCCTATCCTACTGCTCTAGGTTAGGTCTCCAGTGAGCCTTAATTTTCATTAAAATATTGACTTTAGTGAAATATCTTTTGGACTTAAATATTTTAAAAAAAAGAAGGTTCAAAAAACCGTTTTGAAAACTTTGTGATGCTTACTTGCAAACAGCAGAAGAGAAGTTGAAAAGTTGCTTCTATTTTAGCTTCTCCTTCACTTCTCCCTCATTATTTTTTCTCCTTGTTATTACATGCATATAATTTTTCAACTTCATTATTTATCAGTGTTTGATTTTGCACATTCATCTTTTTCTTGGAGTGAATTTTTTTCAAAGTGCTTATGTCTGGTTTTGCACCTTCTATTTTTGAAATTAAAACTTCCTTTCTCTTTCAATTCAAAAAGAAAAGATCAAATTTTCACAGAATTAATTTGTAAATAGGGTTTTATTTGAAAAATCATGCTTCATATGCAGATTATTTAAGTAAGCACTTCCTTTTGACACGTGCAACTTAGTTTAATAACCTGGTATACTATCTCTAACATACAATCAATCTCACTCATTTCCCACCTCAGACACATTCATTTAGGTCCAGCCCTCTTAGATATCTCCAGATCTAAAATTCCTCTTCAGACTTTTAATTGAAGCATTATTTTTAAGAAATTGCAACATTTACTTAGAAAACGAGTCAATTTTGTTCAAAGGGTTGTTCAAAGCCCCATCCAACCTGGCCTTGTGTTGTGGATGGAGTGAGACTGCACTTCACTCATAAGAGAGAAGCAACAATATACTTTATTGATAGCGAACAGCGAGTTAAAGTGTAAGTTAACAAAGTTCAATGGTAAATGCGACAGTGATTTAACAAGATTCAATGGCAAGGTACACTTGATTATTTACTGCATAGAGGACAGGGTCAGACAAAACTGTCAGGGAGACCCTCCCGTTGAATCATGAGGTTCAGAAAGGACCCCCTTGCTTTCTAGACTCCTTCTCAGAGAAGAGTCTAGGTGTGGCTGGATGCAAACCTAGTCCCAGATTTGGTCAACAGTTTATGTCTAAAGGATTATATATGTGCAATCAATCCTTTATATCCCTTAGCTAAGATTTCAAAGTTTAGCATGCTATTAGTCACTTACTGAGTGTCTGTTGCAGCAAGGAATCTCTCAACCTCAAGGAGTAACCTTGAGAGGCATCCCTACTTAAGGGGAGATCCTGGTGTGCAGCCTGCTGCTGTGCAGGAGAGCTCAATGGGCCCTGGGTTGTGCACTATTTATAGACTAAGGTGATTGACTTATAGTCATATTTGCATATCAGCAAGTCGTTTGAGTCACTGTTCCAGGCAGCCCTTGGCTACTATGTTGCCATCCATTCTCAAAGTCCAGCATAGGCTGGATGCAGCCGCAAAGACCCCCACAGAGAAGATGGGGACAGTCACGTCCCTCGACCTGCTGGCTGCGCTTCTTCTGATGCAGCCCAGGATATGATTGGCTTTCTGGGCTGCGAGCGCACGTTGCCAGCTCATGTCCAGTTTTTCATTCACCAGCATCCCCAAGTCCTTCTCTGCAGGGCTGCTCTCAATTCACTTGTCGCCTAGCCTATATTCATGTTTGGGATTGCCCTGACCCAGGTGCAGGACCTTTGACTTGGCCTTGTTGAAATTTATGAGGCTTGCACGGGTCCACCCCTCTAGCCTGTCAAGGTCCCTCTGGATGGCATCCCTTCCCTCTAGAGCATTGACCACACCCCTCAGCTTGGTGTCAAACTTGCTAAGGGTGCACTCAATCCCACTGTCCATGTCCCTGACAAAGATGTTAAATAATACCGGTCCCAATACAGACCCCTGAGGGACACCACTTGTCACTGGTCTCCACCCGGACATCAAGCCATTGACCGCAACTCTTCTGCATTCCTTCTGCATTTCATACAGAGTGGCCTACAGAAAATCATTTCCCTTTCATCTCAAACTTCAATATAGTAATATCTCTACAGAGTTACATGCAAAAATGGAAGTGCTAGTCTGCATATAGTAGCAGAGGCAAAATATGTTTCAACAGTATCCAAAACAGTGCATATCAGTGCTGATAGAGAGATGACCAGATGGTTTTATTTATTTCTGGATCAGCCAAAGACAGAACTCATGCTAAGAATTACATACAACAATACAGGACAGAGGCTTAACTGTGCCTTTCTGAGACTCAGTTAACTTGCTTTTTACAGCTTCAGCAAATATAAAACAAACACCACACTTAAACTACTCAGAGGGAGAGGCAGCACCAGAATGGTGTCCAGTAAGTGTACGAAGTACTGAGTGATCTGCTTGACTGCTAACCCCAAACGAAGGGGTCTGAGATACAGAGGTGTCTGGTATCCCAGAATTTTCTGAGACTTCATTCTGAATTTATTATCCTACTGTTTTATGCACTCAGTTTATGTCACATACTTTCAAGGTGAAATCTCATTTCTGAGGTGGTTTCTTCTATAGAAAGATATTTTGAGGCAGAACTGCTATGGATCTAGATTGTAAAGGAATATGGAATATAACAATATAACAATATGAAATATGGAATAACACTAAAAACTTAAAAACTCTTTTTTATTTTTTTCTGCATAATCAAAAATTTCAGAATTATGACTAAAACCATAGCACTTGCTCAATCCTCGTATTATGACTTAATTCAAAGTTACAGGCTCAGCCTTGCAAAAACTGCTGTGGGAATCATCCATGAGCATAAAATAATCTTAGTATATGAGTTTAAGACTAATGTCAATCTTCTTTACATATGTGTCCACATGCTTTGCTGAATAGAGATTATTTTATGCGTGCACTTAAATTCTTTATCAAACTGTAGCCCTAATTTGGGTATAAAATCCTACTTAAACTGTGGTTAGAAAAACTATGAATGCATTACTTATTTTTAGAAAGATGGAGTTCTACTAAAATTATATCAAATTATATACAGAGTAAATGTGGACTGTGTGGCACAGGTTCCCAATTTGCAGCTCCACAGCTATGGCAGGACTTCTGTCTCTCCGTGAACAGACTATAGCATTCTCTAGGAACATAATATACGCTGTAGATCTTCACACTCTGATGACTCCATTCTGTAACTGATACCAATTACATTGCAATAACTAACAAACAAACTAACTCACTCACTCCATAAATAAACACAGGAGAGTAACAAAATCAGTTATCAATAGGTATTACAGTGATAAACCAGTATGAGTCAGAAAATATTAAATTGATTCAGAAATTAAGGTGTCTTTTTTCAAGATCCTATTTTTGTCTCAAATGTTGTGGACCTGAGAACTCTGACCACTTATTTAAGTTCTATAATGTATAAGTAATGAAACACCGTTGTGTTGCAAGTCAAGCAAGCGGCACAGAAGACCAGCTTGGCTGAACAGGGAACTCCTTTTGGAACACAGGAGGAAAAAGAGATTGTATGACCTCTGGAGGCAAGGTCAGGCCTTGCAGGAAGATTACAGAGCTGTGGTTCTCATATGCAGGAAAAGACACAAAAGGCCAAAGCTCAACTAGATTTGAAACTGGCCAGTGTTGTGTCAGTGTCCTGGTTTCGGCTGGGATAGAGTTAATTTTCTTTCTAGCAGCTGGTATAGTGCTGTGTTTTGGGTTTAGGATGAGAATAATGTTGATAACACACTGATGTTTTAGTTACTGCTGAGCAGTGTTTTCACAGAGTCAAGGCCTTTTCCTGCTTCTCACACCGCTCCACCAGCGAGTAGGCTGGGAGTGCACAAGAAGTTGAGAGGCGACACAGCTGGGACAGCTGACCCAAACTGACCAAAGGGATATTCCACACGTATGACATCATGCTCCATATATAAACTAGGGGAAAAGCTGGTCAGGGGTCCACTGCTTGGGAACTGGCTGGGCATCGGTCAGCGGGTGGTGAGCAATTGCATTGTGCATCACCTGTTTTGTATATTCTTTTATCAGTATTATTATCTTCCCTTTCTTTTCTGTCCTATTAAATTGTCTTTATCTCAACCCATGAGTTTTACCTTTTTTTCCGATTCTTTCCCCCACCCCACTGGAGGGGAGTGAGTGAACGGCTGTGTGGTGTTTAGCTGCCTGCTGGGTTAAACCACAACAGTCAGACAACAAAAAAGACTTTTTTAAGTACCTTAATAGCAAGAGGATGTCCAAGGGAAACATCGGGGCGATACTTGTTGAAGATGGCCACCTGACAACCAGGGATGAAGAAAAGGTGGAGGCATTCAATACTTTATTTGCCTCAGTCTTTAATAATACTGATAGACCTTGGGCTGTCCGGTCCCCTGAGTTGGAGGACCAGGAGTGTTGGAACAGTGACTTTCCTTTTGTGGACACTGGAACTGTAAGGGACCAGTTGTATCAGCTGAATGTTCATAAGTCCATGCGGCCTGATGGGATTCATCCCAGAGTGCTGAAGGAGCCAGTGGATGTTACAGCAAGACCCATCGCAATCATCTATCAAAGGTCTTGGGAGTCTGGGGATGTCCCTGCTGTCTGGAAGCTAGCCAATGTTATTCCGATTTACAGGCAGGGTGTGAGGGAAAACCCAGGTAACTACAGACCTGTGAGTCTAATCTCAGTACCTGGAAAAATTATGGCGAAGGTCATACTGAGTGCTATTGAAAGGCATTTAAAGGACAATGCAGTCATCGGGCACAGACACCATAGGTTCACAAAGCAAATGTCCTGTCTAACTAATTTGATATCCTTCTGCACTAAGGTCACCTGCCTAGTAGATGAAGGTAAGGCAATGGAAATAATTCTTTCTGGATTTTAGTAAGGCTCTTACACTGTCCCTCACAATGTCCTTCTGGACAAGTTGTCCAGCTGTGAGATGAGCAGGTACTCAGTGAGCTGGGTGAAGAACTGGGTGAATGGCATGGCTCAAAGAGTTGTAGTGAATGGGACTACATCTGGCTGGCAACTGGTCACCAGTGGTGTTCCTCAGGGCTCCATACTAGGGCCACTTCTGTTCAATATTTTTACCAATGATCTGGAGGCAGGAGTTGAATGCACCATTAGAAAGTTTTCTGATGGTACTAAACTGAGAGGTGCTGTTGACTCTCTTGAGGGACAAGATGCCTTGCAGAGGGATCTAGAGAGACCAGAGCATTGGGCAATTGTCAAAGGCATGAAATTTAACAAGAACAAATGCCAGATTCTGCACCTTGGATGGAGTAATGCTGGACACAAGTATAGATTGGGAGAGGAGTGGCTGGAAAGCAGCCTTGCAGAAAGGGGTCTGGAGGTGCTGGTTGGCAGCAGGCTCAATAGGAGTCAGCAGTGTGCCTGGTAAATCGCATTCTGGAGTGTATCAAACACAGTATAACCAGTCAAAAGAGGTGATTATCCCACTGTATTTAGCATTGGTGCAGCCTCACCTTGAGTACTGTATGTAGTTCTGGGCCCCACAATTTAAGAAGGATGTGAAAGTCCTTGAATGCATCCAGAGGAGGGCAATCAAGCTGGTAAAAGGGCTGGAAGGCATGTCCTATGAGGAGCAGCTGAGGACTCTGGGTTTGTCTAGTTTGGAGAAAAAGAGGCTGAGGGGTGACCTCATTGCTGTCTACAGCTTCCTGAGGAGAGGAAGTGGAGAGGGAGGTACTGATCTCTTCTCCCTGGCATCCAGTGACAGGACATGTGGAATGGCTCACAGCTGCATACATCATGGGAGGTTCAGCTTTGATGTTAGGAAACATTTCTTCACTGAGAGGGTGTTCAAACCCTGGGACAGGCTTCCTGGAGAGGTGGTGGATGCCCCAAGCCTGTCAGTGTTTAAGAGGTGTTTGGACAAAGCCCTTAATACCATGCTTTAACTTTTGGTCAGCCCTGAAGTGGTCAGGCAGTTGGACTAGATGATCACTGTAGGTCTCTTCCAACTGAACTATTCTATTCTATTCTATTCTATTCTATTCTATGCTATTCTATTCTATTCTATTCTTCTATTCTATTCTATTCTATTCTATTCTATGCTATTCTATTCTATTCTATTCTATTCTATTCTATTCTATTCCATCTTCTCTGTATTATATCAAATTTAAATGGTAATGGCCCTCTAAATAAAATATAATAACCAAAATCTTCAAGTCTTTCATCATCAGGGCTTTTCTTTGTTCATATAAAAAATTCTTAAGCATTTCAGGGGCAGAGGATACAATAGAAAATTGAGAAAAATTGGATTAAGGTACAAGGAAATCACTGAATAAAATTACTTTAAAAGTATTCTAAATGTTCTTCAGTAATGGATTATCTCACCTTTCCAGAAGTTTGAAAGTGATTGAAAGGAGATCTTATTTGTAATATATACTGTCTGAATTTTAATCTCACTTAGGATACCACGTCAATCTCACATCAAGAGGGACAGAAATACAGGACTCCTGCATCAAATCATATTTTGTGGATACAACTGCAACACTAAGAATTACTTTGTTTTCATCCTGCTACTAGTAAAAGTTGCCTTGCTAAATATAGAATAATCCAGCACCTCATCTGATATTGTTTCATTCACTGGATTTAAATAAACCAAAGAACTGGCCAGTTGTCTTTTTATTCCTAAATAGTTATCAGCACAATTTGCAAAATAAAGCTAAGACCTAGAGATCCTAACATAAGCTAGGGTAGACTCACATCTGCCATGGAGATTCATGGCTGATCACTTAGTTTACTGACATCCCTTTCCCACAAGCTATAAATCGAGCAGTAAGTACTTTTTCAGGAGACCACATTTCTCTTAGTTTTCCTACAAAGCCACTCAATGAATATACAGGTCCATGCTGTAAAAATGAGAGATGGCATTCTGCAGGATAAACTTGAAAACACTCCATAAAATGTGAATAAAGGCATAGATCAAATTAATGACAGTTTTACTGAACATTTGATGAGAATGTAAATGGGTATATAAGCATGAAATTAGATAAAATTTGGATCAAGAAAATAAATGCTGGTACTTCTTTTGAAAGATTCCACTTTATTGAATCAGTGAACCTGTCCTCTAAATATTTTCAGTTTCTGATTTCACTGCAAAATTAAGAAATGCATCTGATTGAGTCTGAGTTCCAGAAAAATCTTCCTGACTAGTATTTTTAAAACTTCCAATTTTTAAATACAAGTGAGATATATCTATTGTGCAACTAATTTCAGATTACTCAATGTTCATTTATCGCTAACACCATTTTAAATGTATGATCCCACTAATTCCCTAAGTGATCAGAAACTATCAACCCAGCAGAAAATCATCAGGATATTGCATTTTTAATCTTCTTAGAGTGAAACACACTTGTCTACTTGATTTAACAGCTCTCTGCATCTTTTTTTTTTAAATGCATTAGCCAGATCTATATTAGCAAGACTAAACCCAGAAGTCCCTAGCAGTATCATTATGCCTAAATTTACCAGCAGCATAGTCTCTTTGAATCAAATGATCTAATCCATCTTCAGTACAGCAAACTATTCAAAGGCTGCTACAGCACTGTCAACACCTTTTGTTCTCAGCTTGAAAAAGGAGTTTACCAGTTTTTGTTGTCAGCTTGAAAAACATCCTTTACTAGGCTTTAGTTTCATCAGGAATTACTTGCTTTCAATGTTTTAACACTCAGTATAGCAGAAAGAAAATGTTCTGTTAATATCGATGTAGTAAATTAATTCTTTGCTCTAGTTCTAAGAACTTTGAAAACTTCCAAGAAAACCGCAGGGAAAATTAAGGAGACAGCAATCAAAGAGGGCTGCTAAGGAGGGAAGGCTGCAGCCTCCCAGGAAATGTTTTGACCTAATGTCTCTTATATCTGGCCAGAAACTCTTTAGTTCAAAATTTCACATGTACTGTATACAACAGATAAGATCATGGTTGTTTGTAACACATACATCACTATTTGCAGCTATACTATTGTCATGGTTTAACCTCAGCCGGCAACTGAGCACCATGCAGCCGCTCGCTCACTCCCCCGTGGTGGGATGGGGGAGAGAATCGGAAGGGTAAAAGTGAGAAAACTTGTGGGTTGAGATAAAAACAGTTTAATAGGTAAAGCAAAAGCCACGCATGCAAGCAAAGCAAAACAAGGAATTCATTCACTACTTCCCATCAGCAGGCAGGTGTTCAGCCATCTCCAGGAAAGCAGGACTCCATGACGCATAACGGTTACTTGGGAAGACAAACACCATCACTCCAAACGTCCCCCCCTTCCTTCTTCTTCCCCCAGCTTTATATGCTGAACATGACGTCACATGGTATGGAATATCCCTTTGGCCAGTTTGGATCAGCTGTCCTAGCTGTGCCCCCTCCCAGCCCGCCGTGCACCTGCAGCCCTCCCAGTTGGCAGAGCATGGGAAGCTGAAAAGTCCTTGACTAGTGTAAACACTGCTTAGCAACAACTAAAACATTGGTGTGTTATCAACATTGGTCTCACCCCAAATCCAAAACACAGCACTGTACCAGCCACCAGGAAGGAAATCAACTCTATCCCTGCCGAAACCAGGACACTATGTTCAAAACTGTTTTTTCAAGGAGCAATTATACACTTCCTTTTGTATATAAACATTTTCCCAACTTCCAGTTTCCTACTTGCCTGGTATAAATAATTTCTATTAAATGGCCAAAGACTGAAGAGAGGAACTGCATTATAGGAATAATAATTAGGCTAGTCTCAATGATTTAGGACTGTAGGGGTTCAAGGGGTTCCTAAAATGAAGATAAGTTTTATGTATGTGGGAGTCCCAGCAGGGATATCAGGTGGACGGGGGGGCCCATGCTGGTACCCAGGAAGATCCATGAGTGTGAGGTGTCTGTGGAAAAAGTGTGTGAGCCCATTCATCTGTGTGCTAGCAAGTGTCAAGCTGGGCTGACTGGTGAGTAGGAGACCTGTAGACCAGAGTCCTGAGATCTGGGCAGGGGTACTAGGCAGACAGAGGGGCCATGCCAGTACTCAGGGGATGAACAAACCTGTGTGTGCTTGAGGATCCAGAGAGTGAGGACAGGTGGACTTTCACTAGGGAGCTTCAATCCTGACCAGTCAGAAGGAGGAAGATGACTTGGCTACCTACACTTATGGTTTATGTGAGTCCCGGCAGTACTTTTTCTGGGTGTTGCTGAAGGCAGCACCTTGTCTGTGACTATGCAGCTGACCATGTCAGTCCTCTGTGTGTGTGTGTGTGTGTGTGTGTGCAATTTGCTAGTGAACTTCAACCTGGACTGGCTGGCGGGGAGGGGGTGACCTGCACCTGGAAAGCAGCTGGGACAGCAGCAGCCACATCCATCAGCCTGGGGCAGAGGTAACTGTGGGTCTCCAGGCATGCTGGGCTGGGCTCCAGCAGCTGGGCAGGAGGAATCCCAGGGTCATGGAGCTGCTGGAGGTGACAGCCACATAGCATCCTTTAACACATTTGCATAAAAACTTGCAGTAAACAGTATGCAACTGTACAAGTGTGCAACTGCATTGGTACACACAGTTGCAAAGACCACAAGTATCATCTAGAACAGAAATTTCAAATACCTATGGTCAAGTGCAGCATCTGAGGGTTTATTTTTGAAAATGTTTATGCTGTATTGTGGTATTTACAAAAACATTCCCTCCTTACCAGATGGAAAAAAAATACATGCACAAAAAAATCCTGAGCTTTGTAGCAAAGCACAAGTTGTAACAAGTTTTGTTATGAATGCCTTTTGAAAGGCATTTATTATATGTCCTTAAATGGATTCTCAAGTATTTAACAGGGTTTGAACTCATGCTTTATTTTCCTCATAGATGAAAAAATTAAAAAGGTTCTTTGCTCCTCTTTTCATCTTATTTCTCAAGACATGCAGAAACTTAACACTTTATGACCCTATTGGAATTCCTAGATGTATGCATGTATATACATATAACAGGAAAAAGTGATAGCTGTGATGAATGTGCTTAGAAGGCTGACCAATAAAGCTAGCTTTAAACTTCAAACTTCACTGAATTCATTGACAGCAAAGCTCATGCAAATGGCCTTATACAGTATTAATTGTCATAATTAAGTATATAAAGATATTAGTCTTTAACAATCCTATTCTAAATTAGCTATGAGTGCACAATTCCATGGAGCTGATACCATGTAGTAATCACCGTTGGCTGTGATCCTTCATGGTTCTTAGTTACTGGTCAAGGTGATCATGCTGGAGAAAACTTAGATGAGAGAACTCAGAAATGAAGTGGACATGTCTTCTTGCTTCTGCAATTTTCCTCAATCATGCCTGTGGGATATGCTGTTGTCCCTCATCCACAAAGGGTTGTCTCCTCTGTTCTTGGTACTGCTTATCTTGTGGGGGTTTTTTTCAGTCTTGTGTATTTGGAGGATGTCCTGCCTGCAGTCCCTTGTGCTTTTCTTGTCCTTAGGCCATTCTAGAAGAAGTCTTTTGTGCCTTTCTGTTGAGCTACTATTCTTGGAGTATTGGAGTATTTAAAGTTTCATTATAGCGGACCAAAGAGAGTGAACACAACTTTCTATGGTAGTGCTTTGAGCATACAGCTGAAGACAAAATAGATGTGAATTTGAAGAAAGCAGGAGGGATGACTGCAACAGAGTGAGCAGGCTAGCCACTTATTATTGCAGAGAATCTCTGATCTCTAAATCACAGGGTTAGAAGGACCATGGATTACTTATAAATAGTGTATGAAAGAGAACTAATGAAACCACAAACCATTGTCAGAAAACTCACTATACCTATACAGTTGACACCTGTATTAAAAAATTTTGAAGAGTCTACAGCTTAGAAGATGTTGAAAACTATTGCTCTGTTGTACAAAAAAGGAAAACATCGATGTACATCTATGTACAAAAAAGGACACTATCTATGACCTCTGCATTTTTCTTGATCTGTAGGGAAGCAAGTGATTAGTGTAACCAGAGACATAGCTTATCAAAAAGCATAATTATGAGCATAGTGGGATTTTAGGCTCAATCAGGACAACAGACCACAAAGCTCTGCCAAGACTGAGATGCTGTCAGATACACCCCTGATGACTTAACATAAAATTACGTAAGAAATATAAATGTATTTCTAAACATGTTGCTAATAAAAAGCTGGCATTTTCATCTATGAATTGTCCAATCCTACAGCACAGTTACATTTTAATGTACTTCCCAAGCTATTCACATAAATACTCTAATGTATTCAATGGTCACTATCTACTGTATGTGCAGTTAGTGCCTTATCTACACTGCAAATCTGCTGATTCTGACTGGCATTCCTAATCTTTATACAGACAAACTACAGGATTATAAATCCTTACACATGAGCAATATCTGCAGAAATAATTGGCACTTTCTGAGGACTCAGTGGTACAGGGAATTGTGATTTTAGGAAAAGAATCAGTAAAGACAAAGAGCAATAATTTTTTAGGCTACATAAAAATATAATATAGCCTTTATTACATACATAAAAATGAGAAATATGAAAATAATAGCATTGGGTTCCTGAGATAAAGTAATGTGTGACAGTTTCATGCAAATTTGCTCATGTTGCTCATGTTTCTTTCAACATATTCATGCAATATAAGTACAAGAAATCATACTAGCTTGCTCCTATTTATGAAGTCACAGACAAGAGATTCTGTGTAGTTAATGTGGATAACATGATTGATTATGAGTTATTAATTTTTGCTCATTTTTTTTTAGTATTTATCACCAACTGAGGGACTAATGATATATTCTTTTTTCTTTTAATTCAATTCCATGGAAAATGCTATGCATATTAGCTCCCTAACAGGACTGATTTTTAGGCATAGCAACAAATGCTCCCAGCGTCAAATACATACAAAATTACACAGAAATATCAGTCTGTCACATCTGAGCTAAACCAACAGATGAGTACACTGTTCCACATGACTCTAATGCTGACAACTATGTGAAGTAAATAAATTATTCCTATTTATTTATATAAATAGTTTTAAATCATGCCATTTCAGCAGTCATTTAAGCCACCCAAAAAGAAAATACTATCTTTACAGGAAGGAAGAGTACCTTTTGACTTGATTTTTGTAGGCAAAGAGAAGTTCACAGTCTGAACTCAGCTCCTAGAAAATTATACGGAATAAAAAGCAATGTATACAGATACTACACCTCAAAGTTGTGTTTTTGTGTTCTTTCCCCTGGGTTTTTAAAGCTGTTTTCAGGGAAAAAGAGAGAAAACCAAAAAGAATAAGGAAAAAATATTAAAGCTTTCATTTACTAGCAACCAGAGACTGGCCAATGAGACAGAGTATTCACCAGAGAAAAGAAGACCTGCAGTTTACTCAGTTCCTTTGGGAATAGCTATAATTTGCTTCTTATTGTTCTTGTTTGGTTAATTTTTCCCATAGTCTGTTCCCAAGGAGAATAGAATATGTTATGCTATGTACGCAAAATTCGGTGGTGCTGGGTTTCATAAGTAAGAAAATCTGAAATTCATGAGAATTTGCTACAGATCGTCATCCTCTTTATACTCCATCCTTTAACAAAAACTGTGCATGTGAATTTGTGAATGTAGGATCTCATGTTTATTCATTGTGCATCACACTACTTTGCAAGGATAGGATAAAATTGAGCAAGTAGAATTACAGAAAAAAATCAATATATATTTACCCATATCATTGCAGGTTGCTTTCATAAAGATGACAGTACCTTAATTGTGCCAAGACATCATATTTGTGTCGCTAAATATATTTTTGTTAGAACATTTTTATTTCTGTCTCTCCCAGAAACAATCACTTATTCCTTACAAAACCAGAGGAATTCTAATGTTGAGGATGCTATTCTAAGAACCAGTGGTTATTAAACTAGCCCACAAACCATGTAAAGAAATCTATGACAGGCAAGCAGAACTTGTGTAAAGGGAATGAGCAAGGCAGTTTAGTTCTTGCTGTTGTAAGCAGCCACAGCACTAATGAAGTACCTGGAAGTACAGCAATTTACACAGTTGAAAATCTCTTATAGGAATGCCTTTGAGAATCTCAAAGTACTGGAACCTTCTGCCCCGCTCATGATGCTTTTTGCATCATCCATTCTCCCTGATGTTAGTTAAATTGAAAGAAGGACCAAACCAAAGCATTTGGGAGTCTTTTTGACTGTGAGCTACACTTGTGCTTACCAGAAATTCACAGGTGAGGTGCAGAGTAACTATCACCGGTTACTCTTTCATAATTATAGGAACATTCAGTTTGATACTGGATATACAAATAACACAAACTAAGGCAACCAAATATTGTCTTTATGTTCAAATCATACAAGATATCAAGGGCCAAGAAAAAATTATTAACTTTTTTTAATTCCCTTTGCTTGCATTTTATTTGCAGTTTATATGTCTACTTTATATTGCAGTTTAAATGTCTACTTATACTTCACTTTTTTTACTTACAAAACTATATGTTATAAAACAGAGTTCACTTCCCACAAAATAACTTAACTTATTAATATTACCTGCTTGGAAAGATGTTGGCAAAAATATACATTTCTACAGCATGAAGTTGGGATGAAACAATTGTGGAGGATCATAACTTCTGACAAAGAACAATCAGTGCATACAAATTAAAATCGCAGCAACCTTAATCTTGAAGCAACAATCTCTAATCTCAGTAATCTTTAATCTTAAAAAGTAAGTTAACTGGAATAGAATAAAAGGCATAAATCCTTCCTCCTTTCTGCTCTTTCTCCCTCCCTCCCTTGGATTCTTTGGTTTGGTGTTTTTTTTTTTTTTGGTATTAAGGATTTTGTCTGTACAGACACAGCATGAGTAAGAAGAAAAGAAAAAGAAAAAGAAAAGATAAATGAAATTCATAAAAACTAGAACAAAAAAGTCAATATTCTCAAATTAATTTTAACTTAAATCCCATTCAGATGTACAGACACTTTTAAAAAAAAAGCAATTTCTAAGTATAGCAAGTTAAACAGTCATTTTGTCATTCATTTTGAAATCCATATGTTAAAAAAGAGCTGCTTCAGCTATCTCCAAAAATCAGAGACATAATATTGTAACAATGAAGCATCCTTACTCTCTCAAAATCAGCATTCTTACTTATTGCATAGATTTCAGTAGAAAAAAAAAAAGATTAAAAAACCCTGGAATTTTGACAATTTAAAAGACTGCAGAAGACTTACTATACTCCATTTATTCTTCTTTCAAAGTATTCTGCTCGTTCCTGATAGAAACAGAAATAGAAAGAGCAACTCTTCACCATCTTTTGTGCACCTGCTTTGTTATTAACTAAATACCAACATCAAGCTGTCAGAAATCATTATGGTTTTGGATATATACAGAGGATACAAAGGTTGCTGATGATACTAACATAAAGTTGCTAAAAATACAGTGGTCTGAGGAAGACTTTATTGAGAATAGATATTATGCTATTTATAATTAGAAGGGAAAGAAAATAAGATTTTACTAGTGCCTTTCTCTTTTCCTCTTATGCTTGATTTTTCTACATTGTTTTCTCTCATTAGAATGTTCTGTGTGGAAAAATAAAATGTCCACATATACTGACTTCTGCATGTACATTCTCAGATATTTACATGAATGGACATAATTATACTCTTAGGAACTCAGCACTCTATTTACTGAACAAAATAGTTGGAGAACCAGCTTCTGCCATGCTGAATACTTAACTCTTGAGTTATTAATTTTTATCACAAAAATATATGTCCCAAAGTAAATAAATTTAGTAAAATTCATAGAATCATAGAATGGTTCGGGTTGGAAGGGACCTTTAAAGATCATCTAGTTCCAACCCCTCCCTGCTATGGTCAGGGACACCTTCTACTAGACCAGGTCAAAGCCCTATCCAACCTGGCCTTGAACACTTCCATGGATGGGACACCTACAACTTCTCTGGGCAACAGGTTCTAGTGTCTCACCACCCTCACAGTAAAGAATTTCTTCCTTATATCTAATCTAAATCTACTCTCTTTCAGTTTAAAGCCATTACCCCTTGTCCTATCAGTACATCCCCTTGTAAAAAGTCCCTCTCCAGCTTTCTTGTAGGCCCCCTTCAGGTACTGGAAGGCTGCTATAAGGTCTCCTTGGAGCCTTCTCTTCTCCAGGCTGAACAACACCAACTCTCTCAGCCTGTCTTCAAAGGAGAGGTGCTCCAGCCCTCTGATCCTCTTCGTGGCCCTCCTCTGGACTCACTCCAACAGGTCCATGTCCTTCTTATGTTGGGGGCCCCAGAGCTGAATGCAGTGCTCCAGGTGAGGAACTGCTGTCAAATAGCAGATGGCTTAAAAGGTAAAAGATTTCTAGTAAGTCTCAAGGTACTTCATAGCAATTAAAATGAGCTCCCAACCACAAAAAGCCACTGTTAAATTCCTGTGACATTGTTTATGCTGGCAGATAAAAAAAGATTTTACCACCTGATAAACTTAAGGTTTGAAAGATTAAAAAGTTTATTAAACAAATACAGTATTTATCCTTACAGCTTTCAGTGCTTACTGCTGCCGTGTCCATTTTGAATCATTTTTCCTGCTACTCACAAAACTCACAGGTCAAACATTCAATTCTAAGGAGAAAAAAATATTAACGCTGGTTCCAATCTTCCAAAGCTAGCACTTCCTAAGAATAAAATGCAGGATTACGTTTGGAATGCCTCTCCCTATAGAGAAAACAATGGAGCTTCTATATTTCAAGATTTGGGGAAAAACTTCTCCTTTTCATTTGAAATAATGATGAAGCAGGCTGAAAAGGCAAATCTATTTCAAATCCATATCTACATTGATCTGTCTTCTATGTAAGTCATTACAAGCTCCAAGGTCTCTTCAATAAGATTTCCACAAGGATCCTGAGAAAGAAGTGCTAATTGAATAAGTGTTGAATGTATGGAGAAGGCATACATGTCCAGTAGACATTTTACAGTACAGCTTTTTGATCCTTGAGAGGATGGGTGCCTGTAGCTTTTAAGAATCGTAAATTCTGTTCCTAGGTTAGCTCTCCAAGTTCTGTTTAGTGCCAGGTGGCTTCTTTTTTTTGTTCTTTATAGTAAACTTATTGCAGCAGAGAAGGAATCACAGTGTGTTATCACCATCATTGGCAAGCTAGAAATACTCATTTAGATGAAGGCCTGCAGGCAGGCATTGTTAGAAAAACAATACTAAGAGGGTCAGATAAACAAAATTTTCATATCTATTAAAATACTATATACACACTTCTTAAGGAACAAAGTTAATGAGTGCATTAAGGTAAATTTAAATTATGCAGCATTTCTGCTTCTTTTAAGTTACAATCCACTACAATTCCCCAGAGTAGGAGTAGTCTCCAGACTTTATCATTAGGTTGAAACAACAGTTATTTTACAAACCTATACCTCTTTCAAAGAAGGTATATATTAAAGGATTGCAATATAATGGTGCATCTGGGTAATCTTATCTACTGAAATTAGGCATTTGAGTTAAAAAATCATTTAGTCTAGTTTCAGGTTTTATTTGTCATATCACGTTGATAGAGTCTGAGCATATAAAGCTGTGTCACTGGGTACTGATACAAAATAATGTAATCCACAGCCTTGAATTGAGTGTACAATAGATTACTGCCAGCTTTTAAGATGTGTACTAACAAATTGGTTGAGTCACCATCCCTGGAAGTATTTAAAAGACGTGTAGATGAGGCGCTTAGGGGCATGGTTTAGTGGGCATGGTGTTGTTGGGTTGATGGTTGGACTCGATGATCTTGGAGGTCTCTTCCAACCTTAATGATTCTATGATTCTATGATTCTATGAAATGAAACATTCCAGAATTTCATATCTTTTTTAAGACGTATACCACCTGTTGCACTATGTAACTATCTGACTTAGAGAATAAAGTAATATAAAGAATAAAGACAGAATAAAGAAGCAAATCAGAATAAAGTATTCCTGGAAAATTAAGGAAATGAGACTTTAATGTGTACACTAGCTCCTACATATTTAAAGAATTCCAATACATTGTTCCTAACCATTGATTCCTAACCTATGCAATCCTGTTATTGATAAAACAGCATAGATAACACTGTGAATTTATTCTTAATCTGATCCAATGACAGCTTCATAAGGAGACAGAAAAAATGGGATCCTCATAGACAGACAGGAGTCACTACTTCTAATTTCCAACAGTGGACTTGAGCCTACAGGGTGTGACAGAATATGCTGTGATGGCCAGATAAGAGGCAGCTATTATGAATCTGGCACAACATGCTAAAACATGGACTGATATTGTATGATTGAATGATGTTTCTCTTCCCGCTTCTAACAGTTTTACATTAATGTAAATTATGGAAGTCCAAAAACTTTTCCTGACTTGTATGTTTATATCTGTATGGTGAAAAGGAAAGGATTCAGGACTTCTTTATAGTGCAATGAAAATTCAAACTAATCCTAAAGAAAGTATCTAAAAAAATAAAAATCTCTGGCATTAGATGTACTTAACAACAACAAAGCATGAAAATGGTAGATAAAGGCTAGATTCTCAGGTTGTGAAAACTAACAAATAGTTTCAAGGACACTAATAAGACTTACATCTAGCATTATTTATTTTCATAGGTATTGATATTTCTGTCTCTCCAGTGTATCATATAAACATCAATAAATAAAATATGCAAAGCCAGTGATTTCTATGCAATTTTATTGTGTTAACTAATGTTTTTTATTACTTTTTACTCTACTGTTATTTGTATATGGACTTTTTTATACATTTAAAATTCTAATAGCTCTTGTTTTATTATGTATGTACAATATATATTTATCTGCCATTGTACAATTAAGGTTAACTTATTTTCCAGATGTAGTGTTTGATGAAGTAATGCATCATTTACCTTATGTTTACTTTGCATTTGTTCTCAATTGGTTCAATTAGGGCTATATCATATGCTTTCTCAGAAATGGCTGCATAAAAATTCAGGGACTCTTAAGAGTCTTTTTTCTGATGTTATGTTGTTCCAGTTGAAGATAACAGGGATTTTCTTTAAAGGATGTGTGCCTAAATTTTCTACTATTAAACCCTTATGTAGTCTAATTGCATGTGAGCTTTCCTTTTTTATCTCTCTTAAAGTTCTATTGTCTCCTGTAGTTTTATGCAAACATTAATCAATACCACAAAGAAAGAAGAAATTCAGGCACAACAGAGGATGGCACTTCTAGGAAGATGAGGAAGAGCTTAGTGAATGTTCAGTCCAAGAGAAGACTTGATTCAAGCTGACTTGCTCTAATAACTCCTAACTTGCCTTTGAGAAAGATTACCATAATTATATGGCAGATTATACCAAAAGGTGCAGAAGCTGCAGGATACTACAGAAGACTACAGAAGACATGTTGCAGTAAAGCACTAAGTAGCAGAGCTAAGAGGAGGTATAACAACATTGCTCCTTTGATTACAGCACCTGGAGACAGGTCCCAATGCATCTTTGGAAATGATGAGGCCCAAAGTAACTGTAATGAACTATAATGGAAACTACAATTTTTTATATATTGCAAGAGCAAAACACTCTAATGAGGAAAAAAGGAGGGAGTACAAAATTATGGAGAGGACTGTTAGAAAATATGGGGGTGAAACTAGAAAAAATGCATATTTAAAAGAAACAGGGAAAGTGAAAAATTCAAAGGAAAGAAATACGCAGAGGAGAGAAGTAGCAGAAGAAATAGAGAATAAAAAGTTAAAGAACCTGAAGGTGACATAAACAGAAAAAGAAACAGAAAGATCAACAAAAGAGTGAAAAAATGTGAAAGATAGATAGAACAGAAAAGGAAGAGAAAGTAATAAAAATGAGAGGAGCTATGAAATATGAATGTGCCTTCTCCTAAAACACGGTTCTATTTATAATATTCCAAGATGTGAGATCTTCTTTAGGTCTTAATATTTATTAAAATTTTTAGAATTTATTTTGAGGTATTTACTGCTGTCCAGTTTGTTGCTACTGAATAACAAGTAATAAAAAGAAAAAAATCACTCCAGAAGGAACAGATCTGAATGTACCAAAGCATATGGGGAGAAGTCTGCAGGGACAGAAGCTTGGAGAAAGAAAGACACAGGAGAGAATAACAACAGAAAACAACAAATGGAAAGTGAGACACTGAATAGTAGAGGGTGGAAAACAACTGAGAGCCAGAAAAGAACAAAAAAATTCTCTGGAATATGAACTTCCTAACAAATGTTCATTTAATGCCAAGAGCAGTACATATTTCTCATTTACTGCATTTAAATAAATAATTTAATAAGCTCACTTTTAAGTAAACATGCTGCTGAGGGTTTGCTTTTTTCTTCCTTTTGTTTTTGTATTTTAATCACTAAAACACTTCCCATGAGTGCAAATTCTGAAAACAGAACATTTGGAAATTCCTCAGTGTTTGTTGTCTTTCCTGTTATTATTTTTAATTATTATTATTTTTTTAAATCAAATCAAAAAGATAGTTTTGTTTCTCAAAATGGGAATATCCCAATGGCAGAGACAAATTGTCTAATGGCCATTTCTAGAACTTGTTACATTTGCAATAACACACGAGAGGCCTAAAACTAGTTTTTTGAAAGGTAGCTCTCCAGGCAGAGTTGCCAGATATTTCTGCAGTGAGTAGATGTCCCATAATTATGTCCTAATATAACAGCCTACCAAGTCATGCACCCTCCTGAAATATAGAATATTTCTTTTCAAGTAAACATTGCTTGTTTTGGGCAGTTTTCCAAAGGAGTATCTGTAGTGCTTTATGTTCAGTATTCTAGCATGAATCACAAATAAACCTGCTGGAGCTATTCTACTTTATTCTTAGAACATTTACTAAAACAAAATCATTATGTGACATTAATAAAAATACCTAGAGTTAAGTAATGTTATGCATCAAACCTTTGTTTAGTCCTCAAATGTTCTGAAGTGCTATAAGCTCCTCTGAGATGTTATTTTTGCAATTTTTTTTTTATTTCAGTGTGAGCTTCACATAACTCCCTGAAGCCTTAACTACATAAGCAGTACAATGTTTATTGAAAAAATATTCCAAGATCATTACCATTATTACTGACTGCTACAATAAGATTCTATTTAAGTATTAGTTGCTCAATTGATTAGCTATGTGTCAGTGCTTCAACACATTCCCCACTCAGAGGCAGTAGTCATCATTCTATTATAAGAAATTATCAAACCCTTAAGCATCTTTTAAATTACTACTCATTCTAATAATAATGATAGTTGCTTTTATAGAAAAATATTGTAAAGTTGTCTGGTTAATGGGAAAAAAAAGACTTGTCTGTTAAAATGTCCATGCTTTTTAACATGTAATGGAAAAAAAAGAGTATCTCAAACAATAAACAGAAAAAGTTAAAGCTCAGAATCTTAAAGATGTTTTGAAAGGTTCCTACACAGAAGCAAAGTTCTGTCCTTTTTTTGTATACCCATTGAAATGAATACTCACACTGCGCTGACTCTGCTAGAACTGTCCATGAAGGGTATGGCCTAGTGAAACAGTGGCATCTGGTGACAAGTAAACTACAGTATATTCTTAGATGTATGTCTGGAACCTCCAGGTAAACTTACCTGAAGACTATGAATCTCTCTCAGTTAAGGGAGAAGCAGTTGCACTCCCTTCTTTCAACTTCTCTGACATTTCTGTCTCAACGAACCCATCTTGTCTCAGTCTGTTAGACTCATTCTTCTATGTAAAAAAGAACAGCGAAGGCAGAAAGGAAAATGGACCCACTTCACAGCATTTAGAACAAAACTTTTAATACAGCATTGACTCTGCAACATCACAATATCACAAGAACTTCTACACAAAAAAAGATTTCCAAAACACTGTGAAAGAATTGTATCTAATTTTTTCCTTTGATGATCTTTATAGAAAACTCAAATGTTATTGTTGCTTAAACTCTAGTTCCTGTTAAAATCTGAAATTATTTAGCCTGCACTTTTTATTTCAAGCCAAGATAACAAGCTGTTTTGCACTGGGGGGGTGGGGTGCGGGGGAAGGACTGGTCTGAGGTAAGAGGGAGGGAGATGGTGCAGGGTTCTTTCTGGGTCTCAATAAAAGAGGCCCAACAGCAAATGGCTTAGTAGAATAGCCTTTTTAATAAGACAGAATAAGAAGAGGAATACAGATAGTGAGTAAATCTTACGTCCCTTCAGATGCTGACAATCCTGCATTTGTGCAACATTAGATGGACTCTGGATGGATTTTCCCACAGCAGTCTGTGCAGATCCCATCCATGGAGAGAGGGAACCTCCTCCTTTTTAGTCATTCAAGCTATCACATAAGTTTCTTACAAGAAAAAAACCTGCTATTCCTAAGGGATGTTCACATGAGAACTTCTAGATGCACTGTTAATAAATGCACAGCCACGCAGATAGCATAATTGCCAGTACCGAGTGGGACCTTCCTGCAGCTCTTCTCTTGCAATGAGCTGTTGAATTCGTCCTGTGGCCAAGGGATTTGTGAAGCACAGCACAACCTGAAGGCCACACTGGATGTGCAGCATGGCACAGGCCTGCAACTCCTCAGGTTGACTGTTTTGTGTATCACTAACTCCTAAACGTGCAATGGTTTGTCAGTCAGGATCAATACAGTCCTTCCCCTTGATCCACATACAGTTTATCTCTCCCAAAGATACATTATATATTACAGATTATATACATGCAGGTTTCTCAAGCCCTTTTTATGCTAAAATAGGCATAGATAATAACCTCCAATTATTTCATTTGCTCTAATCCAGTATCCTTCAGGCATGTGGCTAAAACAGTGAAAGTCATATCCTACACAGACTTCCAAAAAAACCAGTGGCTATTAAGATTTGGTCTGCTATATTTTATTTCCCTAGAGAACACGTTAATATTTTCTGGCGTATATTTACTTGGTACTCAGTAACAGTGTACTTGTGTATAAATGAATTAATGTTTTTGTCTGTAGGATTTTTCTTATTCATAATATTGCATAAAAAAGGAAAAATATTTTTAGGAACTGAAAGAGAATTTGAGAGCATAGCATCACACTGGCAAAATGAGCATATTTGATATAGAATAATATAGAGGCAAAAGATATGACCTATGGTATTTTTAAACCACAAGCTTTTGAAATACAACTGAATTTGAAGGTTTTATACAGCTTAGTATCTTTTCATGTTGAAATGTAACTGCTATAGAAGTGCCATATATCATTTTTGTGGAGCAATACTTCACACTCTATGGAGTTAGTTCTGCTTTGAGCAGGAATCTGAGCTACATGACCTCCAAAAGTCCTTTCCAATCTGAATTTTTCTATTATTCTAAGGCACACGAACAATAAACACCAGATTAACATGAGAACCGCTTCTGCCTCTGCCTGCTTACTTTTAAGAAATTTTGTTCTTACAGTCTCTTGCATGGATTAGCATGGTCTCCAAGTGTTTTACTTGCCAGAACCTCAGGCTATCTTGAAGATTTGAATGTGTTGAGTCAATTTAGTCTGGACATTTCGTCTAGTTACAGATTAAAAACAGAATTCATGACTTTAAAGCAGTTATCATTTTCTTCTAACTAAATTGTCTTAAAACAAAACAACATTTAGTTCAGAGAGGCTTTATAAAAAGGGTACAACTAAAGCAATTATAACACTACAGAATTTTACTTCTACTTCACTTGCTTTTCTTAAATTACATCGTAAGTAATCTGCAAAGACATTGCTTCAGTACCAGTATGCAAATACTGTACTCATAACATAACATCTAAAAAATACAAGAGGGAGAAAATGTATTTGCAGGCTTGATTTCTTCCTTTGAAAATAAATATAATTTTTCTCTAAGTTACACTATGTACAGTACGCTTTCCCATCCAACAACAGAAATAATGCATCCCTGAGAAATTTCTACTGTTTATACAGTAGAATATTATTAAATTGTTTTGGGAACTCCTACATTGTATGTAGGGGTTTCCAGTTGTTTGATCTCTATCTCAATCTTCCACACCTCATGCTTCAATTTCAGAAGACAGGCTGAAGAATTTAGGTAACCAAGCAATATTTCAAAGTTCATGTTCAGGAAAATGAGATACTCATTATAGGAAGTTGTCAGTAGATTTCTTTCATTAATTTCATTGCCATCTGCAGCACAGAATACATTATATGTTCAGAATAAATCCAAATAATTTTGCTGCTGTTTTTTAGTCTCAGTATGTCCCTTCTTTAAACTTTTCGTCATTAGCTGCAGTGCACATGTTACAGTACCCCTGTGAAAAATGGGAAGGATTGTGACATGATACATATGCCTTTGCTTTCAAGAACTTCTTTTCATAGTTCTGTTCATTATCATACAACGCTAGTTTTTATTTTCTATAATTATACTCTTAGGAACTCAGCACTCTATTTACTGAACAAAATAGTTGGAGAACCAGCTTCTGCCATGCTGAATACTTAACTCTTGAGTTATTAATTTTTATCACAAAAATATATGTCCCAAAGTAAATAAATTTAGTAAAATTCATAGAATCATAGAATGGTTCGGGTTGGAAGGGACCTTTAAAGATCATCTAGTTCCAACCCCTCCCTGCTATGGTCAGGGACACCTTCTACTAGACCAGGTCAAAGCCCTATCCAACCTGGCCTTGAACACTTCCATGGATGGGACACCTACAACTTCTCTGGGCAACAGGTTCTAGTGTCTCACCACCCTCACAGTAAAGAATTTCTTCCTTATATCTAATCTAAATCTACTCTCTTTCAGTTTAAAGCCATTACCCCTTGTCCTATCAGTACATCCCCTTGTAAAAAGTCCCTCTCCAGCTTTCTTGTAGGCCCCCTTCAGGTACTGGAAGGCTGCTATAAGGTCTCCTTGGAGCCTTCTCTTCTCCAGGCTGAACAACACCAACTCTCTCAGCCTGTCTTCAAAGGAGAGGTGCTCCAGCCCTCTGATCCTCTTCGTGGCCCTCCTCTGGACTCACTCCAACAGGTCCATGTCCTTCTTATGTTGGGGGCCCCAGAGCTGAATGCAGTGCTCCAGGTGAGGAACTGCTGTCAAATAGCAGATGGCTTAAAAGGTAAAAGATTTCTAGTAAGTCTCAAGGTACTTCATAGCAATTAAAATGAGCTCCCAACCACAAAAAGCCACTGTTAAATTCCTGTGACATTGTTTATGCTGGCAGATAAAAAAAGATTTTACCACCTGATAAACTTAAGGTTTGAAAGATTAAAAAGTTTATTAAACAAATACAGTATTTATCCTTACAGCTTTCAGTGCTTACTGCTGCCGTGTCCATTTTGAATCATTTTTCCTGCTACTCACAAAACTCACAGGTCAAACATTCAATTCTAAGGAGAAAAAAATATTAACGCTGGTTCCAATCTTCCAAAGCTAGCACTTCCTAAGAATAAAATGCAGGATTACGTTTGGAATGCCTCTCCCTATAGAGAAAACAATGGAGCTTCTATATTTCAAGATTTGGGGAAAAACTTCTCCTTTTCATTTGAAATAATGATGAAGCAGGCTGAAAAGGCAAATCTATTTCAAATCCATATCTACATTGATCTGTCTTCTATGTAAGTCATTACAAGCTCCAAGGTCTCTTCAATAAGATTTCCACAAGGATCCTGAGAAAGAAGTGCTAATTGAATAAGTGTTGAATGTATGGAGAAGGCATACATGTCCAGTAGACATTTTACAGTACAGCTTTTTGATCCTTGAGAGGATGGGTGCCTGTAGCTTTTAAGAATCGTAAATTCTGTTCCTAGGTTAGCTCTCCAAGTTCTGTTTAGTGCCAGGTGGCTTCTTTTTTTTGTTCTTTATAGTAAACTTATTGCAGCAGAGAAGGAATCACAGTGTGTTATCACCATCATTGGCAAGCTAGAAATACTCATTTAGATGAAGGCCTGCAGGCAGGCATTGTTAGAAAAACAATACTAAGAGGGTCAGATAAACAAAATTTTCATATCTATTAAAATACTATATACACACTTCTTAAGGAACAAAGTTAATGAGTGCATTAAGGTAAATTTAAATTATGCAGCATTTCTGCTTCTTTTAAGTTACAATCCACTACAATTCCCCAGAGTAGGAGTAGTCTCCAGACTTTATCATTAGGTTGAAACAACAGTTATTTTACAAACCTATACCTCTTTCAAAGAAGGTATATATTAAAGGATTGCAATATAATGGTGCATCTGGGTAATCTTATCTACTGAAATTAGGCATTTGAGTTAAAAAATCATTTAGTCTAGTTTCAGGTTTTATTTGTCATATCACGTTGATAGAGTCTGAGCATATAAAGCTGTGTCACTGGGTACTGATACAAAATAATGTAATCCACAGCCTTGAATTGAGTGTACAATAGATTACTGCCAGCTTTTAAGATGTGTACTAACAAATTGGTTGAGTCACCATCCCTGGAAGTATTTAAAAGACGTGTAGATGAGGCGCTTAGGGGCATGGTTTAGTGGGCATGGTGTTGTTGGGTTGATGGTTGGACTCGATGATCTTGGAGGTCTCTTCCAACCTTAATGATTCTATGATTCTATGATTCTATGAAATGAAACATTCCAGAATTTCATATCTTTTTTAAGACGTATACCACCTGTTGCACTATGTAACTATCTGACTTAGAGAATAAAGTAATATAAAGAATAAAGACAGAATAAAGAAGCAAATCAGAATAAAGTATTCCTGGAAAATTAAGGAAATGAGACTTTAATGTGTACACTAGCTCCTACATATTTAAAGAATTCCAATACATTGTTCCTAACCATTGATTCCTAACCTATGCAATCCTGTTATTGATAAAACAGCATAGATAACACTGTGAATTTATTCTTAATCTGATCCAATGACAGCTTCATAAGGAGACAGAAAAAATGGGATCCTCATAGACAGACAGGAGTCACTACTTCTAATTTCCAACAGTGGACTTGAGCCTACAGGGTGTGACAGAATATGCTGTGATGGCCAGATAAGAGGCAGCTATTATGAATCTGGCACAACATGCTAAAACATGGACTGATATTGTATGATTGAATGATGTTTCTCTTCCCGCTTCTAACAGTTTTACATTAATGTAAATTATGGAAGTCCAAAAACTTTTCCTGACTTGTATGTTTATATCTGTATGGTGAAAAGGAAAGGATTCAGGACTTCTTTATAGTGCAATGAAAATTCAAACTAATCCTAAAGAAAGTATCTAAAAAAATAAAAATCTCTGGCATTAGATGTACTTAACAACAACAAAGCATGAAAATGGTAGATAAAGGCTAGATTCTCAGGTTGTGAAAACTAACAAATAGTTTCAAGGACACTAATAAGACTTACATCTAGCATTATTTATTTTCATAGGTATTGATATTTCTGTCTCTCCAGTGTATCATATAAACATCAATAAATAAAATATGCAAAGCCAGTGATTTCTATGCAATTTTATTGTGTTAACTAATGTTTTTTATTACTTTTTACTCTACTGTTATTTGTATATGGACTTTTTTATACATTTAAAATTCTAATAGCTCTTGTTTTATTATGTATGTACAATATATATTTATCTGCCATTGTACAATTAAGGTTAACTTATTTTCCAGATGTAGTGTTTGATGAAGTAATGCATCATTTACCTTATGTTTACTTTGCATTTGTTCTCAATTGGTTCAATTAGGGCTATATCATATGCTTTCTCAGAAATGGCTGCATAAAAATTCAGGGACTCTTAAGAGTCTTTTTTCTGATGTTATGTTGTTCCAGTTGAAGATAACAGGGATTTTCTTTAAAGGATGTGTGCCTAAATTTTCTACTATTAAACCCTTATGTAGTCTAATTGCATGTGAGCTTTCCTTTTTTATCTCTCTTAAAGTTCTATTGTCTCCTGTAGTTTTATGCAAACATTAATCAATACCACAAAGAAAGAAGAAATTCAGGCACAACAGAGGATGGCACTTCTAGGAAGATGAGGAAGAGCTTAGTGAATGTTCAGTCCAAGAGAAGACTTGATTCAAGCTGACTTGCTCTAATAACTCCTAACTTGCCTTTGAGAAAGATTACCATAATTATATGGCAGATTATACCAAAAGGTGCAGAAGCTGCAGGATACTACAGAAGACTACAGAAGACATGTTGCAGTAAAGCACTAAGTAGCAGAGCTAAGAGGAGGTATAACAACATTGCTCCTTTGATTACAGCACCTGGAGACAGGTCCCAATGCATCTTTGGAAATGATGAGGCCCAAAGTAACTGTAATGAACTATAATGGAAACTACAATTTTTTATATATTGCAAGAGCAAAACACTCTAATGAGGAAAAAAGGAGGGAGTACAAAATTATGGAGAGGACTGTTAGAAAATATGGGGGTGAAACTAGAAAAAATGCATATTTAAAAGAAACAGGGAAAGTGAAAAATTCAAAGGAAAGAAATACGCAGAGGAGAGAAGTAGCAGAAGAAATAGAGAATAAAAAGTTAAAGAACCTGAAGGTGACATAAACAGAAAAAGAAACAGAAAGATCAACAAAAGAGTGAAAAAATGTGAAAGATAGATAGAACAGAAAAGGAAGAGAAAGTAATAAAAATGAGAGGAGCTATGAAATATGAATGTGCCTTCTCCTAAAACACGGTTCTATTTATAATATTCCAAGATGTGAGATCTTCTTTAGGTCTTAATATTTATTAAAATTTTTAGAATTTATTTTGAGGTATTTACTGCTGTCCAGTTTGTTGCTACTGAATAACAAGTAATAAAAAGAAAAAAATCACTCCAGAAGGAACAGATCTGAATGTACCAAAGCATATGGGGAGAAGTCTGCAGGGACAGAAGCTTGGAGAAAGAAAGACACAGGAGAGAATAACAACAGAAAACAACAAATGGAAAGTGAGACACTGAATAGTAGAGGGTGGAAAACAACTGAGAGCCAGAAAAGAACAAAAAAATTCTCTGGAATATGAACTTCCTAACAAATGTTCATTTAATGCCAAGAGCAGTACATATTTCTCATTTACTGCATTTAAATAAATAATTTAATAAGCTCACTTTTAAGTAAACATGCTGCTGAGGGTTTGCTTTTTTCTTCCTTTTGTTTTTGTATTTTAATCACTAAAACACTTCCCATGAGTGCAAATTCTGAAAACAGAACATTTGGAAATTCCTCAGTGTTTGTTGTCTTTCCTGTTATTATTTTTAATTATTATTATTTTTTTAAATCAAATCAAAAAGATAGTTTTGTTTCTCAAAATGGGAATATCCCAATGGCAGAGACAAATTGTCTAATGGCCATTTCTAGAACTTGTTACATTTGCAATAACACACGAGAGGCCTAAAACTAGTTTTTTGAAAGGTAGCTCTCCAGGCAGAGTTGCCAGATATTTCTGCAGTGAGTAGATGTCCCATAATTATGTCCTAATATAACAGCCTACCAAGTCATGCACCCTCCTGAAATATAGAATATTTCTTTTCAAGTAAACATTGCTTGTTTTGGGCAGTTTTCCAAAGGAGTATCTGTAGTGCTTTATGTTCAGTATTCTAGCATGAATCACAAATAAACCTGCTGGAGCTATTCTACTTTATTCTTAGAACATTTACTAAAACAAAATCATTATGTGACATTAATAAAAATACCTAGAGTTAAGTAATGTTATGCATCAAACCTTTGTTTAGTCCTCAAATGTTCTGAAGTGCTATAAGCTCCTCTGAGATGTTATTTTTGCAATTTTTTTTTTATTTCAGTGTGAGCTTCACATAACTCCCTGAAGCCTTAACTACATAAGCAGTACAATGTTTATTGAAAAAATATTCCAAGATCATTACCATTATTACTGACTGCTACAATAAGATTCTATTTAAGTATTAGTTGCTCAATTGATTAGCTATGTGTCAGTGCTTCAACACATTCCCCACTCAGAGGCAGTAGTCATCATTCTATTATAAGAAATTATCAAACCCTTAAGCATCTTTTAAATTACTACTCATTCTAATAATAATGATAGTTGCTTTTATAGAAAAATATTGTAAAGTTGTCTGGTTAATGGGAAAAAAAAGACTTGTCTGTTAAAATGTCCATGCTTTTTAACATGTAATGGAAAAAAAAGAGTATCTCAAACAATAAACAGAAAAAGTTAAAGCTCAGAATCTTAAAGATGTTTTGAAAGGTTCCTACACAGAAGCAAAGTTCTGTCCTTTTTTTGTATACCCATTGAAATGAATACTCACACTGCGCTGACTCTGCTAGAACTGTCCATGAAGGGTATGGCCTAGTGAAACAGTGGCATCTGGTGACAAGTAAACTACAGTATATTCTTAGATGTATGTCTGGAACCTCCAGGTAAACTTACCTGAAGACTATGAATCTCTCTCAGTTAAGGGAGAAGCAGTTGCACTCCCTTCTTTCAACTTCTCTGACATTTCTGTCTCAACGAACCCATCTTGTCTCAGTCTGTTAGACTCATTCTTCTATGTAAAAAAGAACAGCGAAGGCAGAAAGGAAAATGGACCCACTTCACAGCATTTAGAACAAAACTTTTAATACAGCATTGACTCTGCAACATCACAATATCACAAGAACTTCTACACAAAAAAAGATTTCCAAAACACTGTGAAAGAATTGTATCTAATTTTTTCCTTTGATGATCTTTATAGAAAACTCAAATGTTATTGTTGCTTAAACTCTAGTTCCTGTTAAAATCTGAAATTATTTAGCCTGCACTTTTTATTTCAAGCCAAGATAACAAGCTGTTTTGCACTGGGGGGGTGGGGTGCGGGGGAAGGACTGGTCTGAGGTAAGAGGGAGGGAGATGGTGCAGGGTTCTTTCTGGGTCTCAATAAAAGAGGCCCAACAGCAAATGGCTTAGTAGAATAGCCTTTTTAATAAGACAGAATAAGAAGAGGAATACAGATAGTGAGTAAATCTTACGTCCCTTCAGATGCTGACAATCCTGCATTTGTGCAACATTAGATGGACTCTGGATGGATTTTCCCACAGCAGTCTGTGCAGATCCCATCCATGGAGAGAGGGAACCTCCTCCTTTTTAGTCATTCAAGCTATCACATAAGTTTCTTACAAGAAAAAAACCTGCTATTCCTAAGGGATGTTCACATGAGAACTTCTAGATGCACTGTTAATAAATGCACAGCCACGCAGATAGCATAATTGCCAGTACCGAGTGGGACCTTCCTGCAGCTCTTCTCTTGCAATGAGCTGTTGAATTCGTCCTGTGGCCAAGGGATTTGTGAAGCACAGCACAACCTGAAGGCCACACTGGATGTGCAGCATGGCACAGGCCTGCAACTCCTCAGGTTGACTGTTTTGTGTATCACTAACTCCTAAACGTGCAATGGTTTGTCAGTCAGGATCAATACAGTCCTTCCCCTTGATCCACATACAGTTTATCTCTCCCAAAGATACATTATATATTACAGATTATATACATGCAGGTTTCTCAAGCCCTTTTTATGCTAAAATAGGCATAGATAATAACCTCCAATTATTTCATTTGCTCTAATCCAGTATCCTTCAGGCATGTGGCTAAAACAGTGAAAGTCATATCCTACACAGACTTCCAAAAAAACCAGTGGCTATTAAGATTTGGTCTGCTATATTTTATTTCCCTAGAGAACACGTTAATATTTTCTGGCGTATATTTACTTGGTACTCAGTAACAGTGTACTTGTGTATAAATGAATTAATGTTTTTGTCTGTAGGATTTTTCTTATTCATAATATTGCATAAAAAAGGAAAAATATTTTTAGGAACTGAAAGAGAATTTGAGAGCATAGCATCACACTGGCAAAATGAGCATATTTGATATAGAATAATATAGAGGCAAAAGATATGACCTATGGTATTTTTAAACCACAAGCTTTTGAAATACAACTGAATTTGAAGGTTTTATACAGCTTAGTATCTTTTCATGTTGAAATGTAACTGCTATAGAAGTGCCATATATCATTTTTGTGGAGCAATACTTCACACTCTATGGAGTTAGTTCTGCTTTGAGCAGGAATCTGAGCTACATGACCTCCAAAAGTCCTTTCCAATCTGAATTTTTCTATTATTCTAAGGCACACGAACAATAAACACCAGATTAACATGAGAACCGCTTCTGCCTCTGCCTGCTTACTTTTAAGAAATTTTGTTCTTACAGTCTCTTGCATGGATTAGCATGGTCTCCAAGTGTTTTACTTGCCAGAACCTCAGGCTATCTTGAAGATTTGAATGTGTTGAGTCAATTTAGTCTGGACATTTCGTCTAGTTACAGATTAAAAACAGAATTCATGACTTTAAAGCAGTTATCATTTTCTTCTAACTAAATTGTCTTAAAACAAAACAACATTTAGTTCAGAGAGGCTTTATAAAAAGGGTACAACTAAAGCAATTATAACACTACAGAATTTTACTTCTACTTCACTTGCTTTTCTTAAATTACATCGTAAGTAATCTGCAAAGACATTGCTTCAGTACCAGTATGCAAATACTGTACTCATAACATAACATCTAAAAAATACAAGAGGGAGAAAATGTATTTGCAGGCTTGATTTCTTCCTTTGAAAATAAATATAATTTTTCTCTAAGTTACACTATGTACAGTACGCTTTCCCATCCAACAACAGAAATAATGCATCCCTGAGAAATTTCTACTGTTTATACAGTAGAATATTATTAAATTGTTTTGGGAACTCCTACATTGTATGTAGGGGTTTCCAGTTGTTTGATCTCTATCTCAATCTTCCACACCTCATGCTTCAATTTCAGAAGACAGGCTGAAGAATTTAGGTAACCAAGCAATATTTCAAAGTTCATGTTCAGGAAAATGAGATACTCATTATAGGAAGTTGTCAGTAGATTTCTTTCATTAATTTCATTGCCATCTGCAGCACAGAATACATTATATGTTCAGAATAAATCCAAATAATTTTGCTGCTGTTTTTTAGTCTCAGTATGTCCCTTCTTTAAACTTTTCGTCATTAGCTGCAGTGCACATGTTACAGTACCCCTGTGAAAAATGGGAAGGATTGTGACATGATACATATGCCTTTGCTTTCAAGAACTTCTTTTCATAGTTCTGTTCATTATCATACAACGCTAGTTTTTATTTTCTATTTGAAAATGTGGATTAAAAATTGCTACCAATGTATATTCATTTCTGTATCATGACTTATCTTTAACGTTTGCAGACAGCTTAACCGTTGTGTAACTTGTTAATAAATAGTGGTACCTTACTTTTGTTCAACAGGATTCTTTCTTGGTTTTGGTCTAGAAGAGAAGACAAAGAAGTGTAAATACTCTATTATGGCTGAATTAACTTTTTTAGAGTTAATGAAAAGTTTTGATAGGCTAAAGTATAATTACTATTTATTCTTCACAGTTGTTACAATTAACTTACATTTAGAATTACATAACTGTTGAGTGCTTCTGCCACTGAAATACTGGGTTACCTGAAACAACATAAAAATAAATAATATTTTTGGAGCTTTTATCCATAAATCCATGCAACCAAAATTATGTTTTCAAAATTGTCTTAATGAACAAATATTCCTGATTCACAGGAATTGAATAAGAAAGCTGAAAACAACAAAGCTTCACCCCTCCTTCCAACAAAGAAAAAGGCAGCTAACAGGTAAAAAACTCAGGATAACTATCAAATAGTATCTTTGTGGAATGGTCTCCCTCTCCTATTCACGGAATCTTTTTCATTAGATGTAAGCCAGCCCTTTTCTCAAGGAAGCAGGCATTTAATATTGTCCAAGAATAAGAACAGGTTCATCCCTGTTGAATTTTACCACTTGTGGAAGAGGCAGGCAACTCAAGAAGAGTACAGGGATCTCGTTAGGTCGTGCAGAGAGGAAATGAGAAAGGCAAAAGCCCAGCTACAACGCAACCTGGCCGCTGTCCTTAAAGACAACAAAAAAAGTTTTTACAAATACATTAATGACAAGAAGAGAGCCAGGGAGAATCTCCATCCTTTATTGGATGCGGGGGGGGAACACTGTCACCGAGGATGAGGAAAAGGCTGAGGTACTTAATGCCTTCTTTGCCTCAGTCTTTAGCAGGCAGACCAGTTATCCTCAGGGTACTCGGCCCACTGAGCTGGAGGACAGGGACAGCGAGCAGGATGAACCCCCCATAATCCAAGAGGAAGCAGTCAATGACCTGCTACGCCACCTGGATGCTCACAAGTCTATGGGGCCGGATGGGATCCACCCGAGGGTGCTGAGGGAGCTGGTGGAGGAGCTTGCCAAGCTGCTCTCCATCATTTATCAGCAGTCCTGGTTAACGGGGAAGGT
>NW_008825263.1:74428-76498 GCF_000699105.1 Pygoscelis adeliae
CTGCGTCAGAGCTGCTGCGCGTCAGGAGCTCCCTCCTCTGGCTTGGGGTGGGGGGCTGGGGCACCCTCTCACTCCCTGCGCCTTTGCTTTTTGTGGGTTTTGCTGCGGTTTTGCCGCTTCAGGAAGGGTCCCCCGGCGCGATCCTCCCCTTCGGAGCCCTTTGCCTCGGCGGCTTCCGAGGCGAATATGTCAGGAAAACAATTTGAAATCTCACCCATCCCCTGTCCCCACTGGGATGGGGGAGAGAATCAGAAGAGCAAAAGAAAACTTGTGGGTTGAGATAAGAACAGTTTAATACTTGAAATATTATAATAATAATAATAATAATAATAACAACAACAACAACAATAATAATAATTGTAATGAAAAGTAAAACAATGGGGGGGGGACAAAACCCGGGGCAGGGGGGAACCCACAAGTGATGCAACTGCTCACTGCCCACCGACCGACACCCAGTCAGTCCCCAGGCAGTGATCACTGACCGCTGGCCAACTTCCCCCAGATTATATACTAAGCATGACGTCATATGGTGAGGAATATCCCTTTGGCCAGTTTGGGTCAGCTGTCCTGGCTATACTCCCTCCCAGCTTCTTGTGCACCTCCTGGCTGGCAGAGTATGGGAAGCTGAGAAGTCCTTGACTTAGTATAAACGCTGCATAGCAACAACTAAAATATCAGTGTGTTATCACATTATTCTCATGCTAAATCCAAAACACAGCTACTAGGAAGAAATTTAACTCTATGCTAGCTGAAACTAGGACACAGGTGAAGGACACTCAAGAACATTCTCCTTGGAGGCAAAAAAATACATCATTTTTTTGAAATACATATGGTGATTTTATCTCATTCCTTCTGACTTTCCTTTCTATAGGTAATATAAGAATCCATTCTGTACTCATCATGATACTTTAAGGGAAAAAAATAAATACACACAAAAAAAGAGTGGTGTTCATGAAACTACATTCTTTTTCTATTTGTAACAAACTATGGATAGTTAAACACTTAAAACTTAAAAGACACATGATGCAGATTATGTACCCATTAAAGATACATCATTTTGCCTACTTTCCCTAGTGAACATTGCAAATGAGCTGAGAAGAGTAACGTAACCAGCTATCACATTGCAAGGCCATCTGCCTTACTCTCTGCTGCCTGCCTATATGCACAGCCTTCCGCTCTTACAGGAAGCACTCGAGCATAGAAGTAGAGTTTCAGTAAGCTGTTTTCCAATTCATTCAGAAGAGCTCAGTCAGGATTTCTTTAGCCTTGACAGATAAAATTATCATGACTCTTTGTGCCTTTCCTAAATGCATTTCAATATCTCAGTTATGCAGAAAGTCACCAATGTGAAAACTGAAGGAAAAAAACCCCATTAACTCATTAGAATATTGAAGCTCAGACTAATATTTTTTCTGATATGCACATACATTTAGTCTGCAAAGTATTACTCAGAATGCTGACCCTCTGCACAATGTTGATATTTTATCATATTCAGAAACCCTGAATAAAAACTTGCAGATTTCTTTGTCTTTTTAAGTGTTTAGATAGAATCATAGAATCATAGAATCATCGAATAGTTTGGGTTGGAAGGGACCTCTAAAGGTCATCTAGTCCAACTCCCCTGCCGTGGGCAGGGACATCTTCAACTACATCAGGTTGCTCAGAGCCCCATCCAACCTGACCTTGAATGTTTCCAGGGATGGGGCATCCACCACCTCTCTGGGCAACCCATTCCAGTGTTTCACCACCCTCAGCGTAAAAAATTTCTTCCTTATATCTAGTCTAAATCTACCCCCCTTTAGTTTAAAGCCATTCCCCCTCGTCCTGTCGCAACAGGCCCTGCTAAATAGTTTGTCGCCATCTTTTTTATAAGCCCCCTTTAAGTACTGATAGGCTGCTAGAAGGTCTCCCCAAAGCCTTCTCTTCTCTAGGCTGAACAACCCCAACTCTCTCAGCCTTTCTTCACAGGAGAGGTGTTCCATCCCTCTGATCATTTTTGTGGCCCTCTTCTGGACCCGCTCCAACAGGTCCATGTCTTTCTTATGCTGAGGGCTCCAGAGCTGGACGCAG
>NW_008825263.1:76686-79680 GCF_000699105.1 Pygoscelis adeliae
AGCTTGTCCAGGTCCCTCTGGATGGCATCCCATCCCTCTGGCATGTCAACTGCACCACTCAGCTTGGTGTCACCTGCCAACTTGCTGAGGGTGCACTTGATCGCACTGCCTATGTCATCAATGAAGATATTAAACAGTACTGGTCCCAATACAGACCCCTGTGAGATGCCACTCGTCACCAATCTCCATCTGGACATTGAGCCGTTGACCACTACCTTCTGGATGCGACCATCTAACCAATTCCTCACCCACCGGACAGTCTACCCATCAAATCCATACCGCTCCAGTTTAGAGAGAAGGATGTTGTGGGGGACCATGTCAAAGGCCTTACAGAGGTCCAGATAGACAACATCTGTAGCCCTTCCCGTGTCCACTGATGTAGTCACTCCATCATAGAAGGCCACTAGGTTAGTCAGGCAGGACTTGCCCTTGGTGAAGCCATGCTGGCTGTCTTGAATCACCTCCCTGTCCTCCATGTGCCTTAGCATAACTGCCAGGAGGATCTGTTCCATGATCTTCTGATCTTCTCCAGATCCTGGAGAAGAAGAATTTATGTAACTTCATTGGCATCAACGCATACTGCAGGTGAAAGTCTGACTGAACTGTTGCCTCTAAGAACAAAATATGTCAGTTTTTTCCCATATGGAAATTGAATACAAACTTTTCTTAATATTCTGAAAAAAAGAATAGATTATTTTTTCTCTCCTCTAGTTCCATTTCTGAGGAAAGCCATGTAAAATAATATTTAAAAAAAAAAATCCTGAGTCTAAAAATGGAATTGCCAAAAATGTTTTCAGAAAGTGTGTTGTCAAGAAGTTTTTTACAGTTATCATGCTTAGATATTTTTCCTAATATTTTTCCCTTTAAATAGTATTATTTATGATCTATCTAAAAATCTTTGAAATAGGGTACTTAATCAGATATTTAGTGCTGAGTCCGTCATTCAGTCTTCACAGATGAATCATTTAAGATAGCATCGCACAATACTGTTTTGATATTGTTTCAAAAAATAAAAGCTGAATACAAGACAACTAGAGCTGAGAGCATTAAACACCTAAGGCAGTAAATTTTAATGTATTTTTTGAGTTATTCAAATTTACTTCGGTGTCATCCTGAAGTCATGATTAATGAATGTCTCAATACAAATCTCAGAAAGGTTAGTTTAGAATCTATGTAATAAATTGCCTTATGTTGCTTCTCATCCTTAGAGATCACATTAAATCTTAATTTCAAATTATGATGATAAGACAAATTCATACAAGCCATTGAAATTACTTCAATTTTTGAAGTTATGGGGAAAATTACTTCTTTAAAATTTATAATTTGTAGTTTCTCATATATGCTCTATTTCTAGAATATGAGAGAGAAAGGGAGAGAGAGATCTTCCCATTTATGTAAAAGGAAATTTCATGTCAAATATATAGTAAGCCCTATCAAGATAGGTGTCTTAAAATAGCATACTCACTGAAGTGTAATATCAGTCTTACTCTGACATACTAATGGACGTATGAGACTAAATAGACCTTGCTAATTAACAGAGTAAGCATTTCCCACTTTTATGTTACCATTGGGAGTTAGGTGTTTTATTCAGGAAAACAATCATTCAAGATTGTTTCCATTCCTGTACTCAGCAGATGATGATTCTTTCTCTTTGTTTATTCTCTTTCAAAACAAAATGGGAGAAGTCAACATGAAGTATCATCCACAAGAACCTTTATTTTCTTAGGTTTACAGAACTAAAGAACTCACATCTCCTTTAAGAATACATAAAATGTTCTGGGTTTAGAGAGAGGCAGGCAGCAAGAGTAAATCTAGAAAGTTTGGAGATGACCAATCCATAGATAAGATAGCAACAGGCATTTAAAATTTCAGAAAGATATCCGATCAAATACCTAAATCCCTAACTTCCTGCAAACTGTCAATTCCAGCATTCAAAATATATCAAGATTTTTCGTGCCTTTCTCCATGCTTTTTTTATCACCTCATCAGCAAATGGATGCTCTAGTTAGTCATTGCATGCAGCTCAGCTCACATAAGAGAGGGCAACTTGGCAGAGCCCTAACAAGGCTGCCATAGTTTATAATATGGATATTGACCAAGTGATCTGAATGTGAGTCATACTAGAAAATTATCACCCATTTTATTGAGCATTTTCAAGTTACAGTCTGTGGCAAGGAAAAACTATTCCATTCACCTAGTTTAACCAAATCAGATTTCAAGCAATTTATTGGTTTATGAATGACACATAAAGAACTGCAGGAAACAGGTCATTGTAACCTTTTAAGTCAGAGAACATGAGCAAAGCAGTCTACCATAAACTGATAAGAATAATAATCACAGGATGTCACGTCCCACCTAGGAGAAGGGGAGAGTGACTAAGATCCGCAAATCCCCTCGGCGTGGATTAAGGTGAAATAACACTCAAGGTCCAAAAACAAACTCCAACTCTAATGGCACGAACACCTCTATAAACATCAACCCTCTATGTCTTAATACATAATACAAGCTAAGCGGCTTTGTGAGGAGTTGAGGTAGGCCTTGTATTGCTTAACAACATCAAAACAGAGAGCGAGAAGGGGGAGGAGGAGAGAGAAAGAGAAAGGGAAAGCTGGGAGGCAGGAGAGAGGTAGAGAGAGAGAGAGATAAAGAAATCACCAATCCTGGATCCAGCGTTGGACCTGCCAACGGGGGGTGTCGGTGTGGAGAGTGTCCCCCCGGAGGCTCACGTGCGCCCCTACTTATTGGCTCCAGCCCAAGGTTTCTAGAGTCTTCTTTTACCCCAGCTCCAGGAGTGGTTGAGACATTAGTCAGTCAAGGAGAGTAACACCGGGCCCCTCCCCGTGGCTGGCTTCTGGAGCTTTCCCCGGGGCATTGTCTGTGCTTACAGCACAGCCAGGTGGGCCTCGTCCCTTACAGAGCCCATGGGAAGCCCGCGCTGGAGCAGCTTTGCTGGCAGGACTTGTGGCCCTGTGGGGGACCCACGCTGGAGCAGCC
>NW_008825263.1:79835-106376 GCF_000699105.1 Pygoscelis adeliae
CCAGTTTGCACAGGGATTTGTAGACTGGTCTCGAAAACCTTCCATGTTTATTTACGGATAATCAGGACTCAGTCCTGTGAATAATGCATGCAATTCCAATGCCAAAGACTTTCATCAAACTCAAGCCAAAAAGTTGAAGTAGATGTCAATCAGGTCTTTGCAGAACATTTAACACATTTATTTGCCTCAACATATTTTGCACTTTTAACTTGTTTAAAACTTGTGTCCCATCACTTTGACTCTGCCTTGAAACTAGAATCCTGAAACTCCTACTGTTTAGTGGATATAAAAATAGTTGGGTTCCAGTTCTGAACAGAAACTTCTAAATTATGCTGTTAACAAGGAAGTTTGAACCAGGAGAGAGTCTAATGTTAGTTAGTTAGTTAGTTAAATAACCTAAACTATCAGTTTATTTTCCAGAATTCTTTTTCCAAAATTTTGCTGATTTCTTTAGTAAGTCTCCATATATCTATTTTGTCCTTACCTACCTATTTAAATTAGGATCTAAAAATGTAAGGGTTTTCTTGTTTTCAGAATTTCTTGTTTCCACACATGAAACTTTTAATATCTCAGTCTTTAAAGAAGTCTATGATAATAGTAATTTAAAGAAGTCTGTGATAATAATCAGTAGCTAATCATTAATTTGTCATGACAAGACATATAACTCAATTGGAGATGATATGGGGAACTTCCTGCCCTCCTAAACTTTCTGAAGTGTCCAGCTGGAGCAAGGAGTGCTCTCTCACATCCATTCATCAGTAGTGATCACAATCTAAATAAGAATCCAAGGCTAGTAACAGGGAATCAGAGGAAGGAAGGAAGGATGATTTTCATAAAAATTGAGTAAAAATGGTCTCAGATCATACTGTCTAGGCTGGTTTGGAAAACTAATGGACTATAAAAACAGTGCATATTTTTTTTTTCCGTTGGATGGCTTAATATACTGCTATGGCATGAATTAAGCACAGAATTTGTTGCTAGCATGGAAGACTTTCTATGTGGATAGGCTATGTTATATTAACATTCACATTGTTGTTTATTTTGTGTTGGAAAAAACCCTGAGTATGAATTTGAGAGTCTAAAGGCATGTTTGTGCTGACAGAGCCAAGGTGGCAGAATATATCTGGGTTTCAATACATAAAAACACCAGAACAATCTGACAGATGTAGTGTTCCTTGGAAAACCTGTTCTGAGATACTTGTGCTTTAAGACAAATTTGTCAGTATGCAATGTCTCTATTATGAAATAACTTTGAGGCTAAAAATGTCCAGAGTTTTTCTTGTTTACATACTAAGTAGGTTTTCAATGCTACTGTATGAAATTTGCATCACTTTAAGCTTCATATTTCTAAGTTTCTGAGGATTTCATTAGTCGTTTGTAATTCTCAGGATTCAGATATGCTTGTAAGGATGATAATTGTTTTGAGACTTAGTTGATTCTCAGACCTAACCAAATATAGTAACTAAATCTCACAGATTAGTAAAACATAATATTAGTAATACTGAACATAGCATGCAGTTGCACTAATATTTCTTTAAAATAAAAACTGTTCATTATACCAAAAATATGAGTACATTCATGTAATGTACCTATGTAGTGCTTATATTATAAATGCCATATGTGTTTACACAGGACATACGTACATGTATTGACACATTGCAATTGTATTTCCTCTCTGCTGCTAGTGGTGTGGAATGTGGATGAGATTGGAGAAAGTACAGAAAAATGGAAGACCAGTCTTTCCTGAGGTAGTAGTAACTTTTTCTGTCTCTCAATGGGACAGAATTTTTAGAATGAAAGTTTGGGGTGGTTACTATAAAGTCTGGATAAAACACTGCTTGGTTAATTAACCAAAAATGCTAAAAATTACTTGCAAATGAAGTACTGTTATTCATAATCACCTTTTGAAACTATACAGTATGAAAAAAACAACAGCAGCAGCAACAACAAAAATACTAGTACCAGACTCTGCTCTTACATGCATGCAGATAAAACATGAGTGGGGTTTTTTTTAATTAATCACACTCCTCCAAATTTACAGTAGGGCAGGTGGAAACCTATCATCGCCCCTGTTTTGTAAAAGAAAACTACAAATTTCAAGATGCAATTTCTGTTCATATCCTCAGCATAATACTTCATTGTATGTCCATTTCTTGCAATGGAAGAAAGCAAATGTCACTTCTATCTTCAAGAAGCTCAAGAAGGAGGATACAGTGAACTAGAGGCTGGTCATCCTCACCTCCATCCCTGGGAAGGTGATGGAGCAACAGAAGTGCCTTTACTTTATTTAGTACCAATTGATCTGAAGGTAGTAGTACAACAGAGACTTATGTATTTGACTTACTGTTGCTATCGTTTTTTCCTGTGATAACAATCTCTATAATGATTTCATTATGCTTTCTGTTTAATATGTGCTGTTAAATTGCCTGATTGCATCCTGTTTTGAAACAGTTTTGAAATAAATGCTTGCATCTAAGTATTTTACTAGTCTGGCTGTCTGCTTATTGCTTTTTGTTGCTGTTCAATATTACGGCTAAGTTCACAATCAGCTGGGAAGGAGAGAATGACAGGGTGCTGAACATAAAAATAAAGAGCCACTGAGATCTTTAACAAATATTACTCTTTATTTACATATTCCAGACATTAACAAGCTTGTGACCATGATTTTTGTGAGTAATAGTAAGTATGGGAAAATGAAATTAAATTAATGCACTAAGTAGACAAAGTACATTATAGTTTTTAATACAGGGAAAAAACTGAGCTCTGAAAGCCTCAGGCAAATAATCAGGTATAGACGTAATTATTATAAGTGTCTATACTGTTGGGGGCTAGAATTATGAACACATTGCCTTCAAATTATTCTGTATGAAGGTGATTAGGGAAATTAACTTAAGTTCATAAGCCAATAATATTACAACATTCCTAATTTTTCTGCTGCCAACAAGAGTAATGAAAGATCTGATCCAAAGGATCCTGCTAAAATGAAAAGTAGAAAAAAAACCCCTAGTACCTGACTTTGTGTATTGGGTATCAGTGGCAAGGTTTGGAAGTGGGGAGCTGCAGGGGAGTGTCTGTGAGAAGACACCAGGGACTGCACCATGATGGTTCCAGCCAGTCCCAACCACCTCCACAACGGCCCTACTGCAGCCACAGCTGAATCTGTCAGCGACACTGGTGGGACCTCTGTGAGAATGTATTTAAGAAAGGGCAAAATGCCACACAGGCAGTGAGGACTGAGGAGAAAAAGTGAGAGAAACAGCCCTGCAACATCAAGGTCAGTGAAGAAGGATGAGGAAGAAGTGCTACAGGTGCCGGAGCAGATACTCCCCTTCAGCCTGTGGAGAGACCTCAGTGGAGCAGGTATCCACATTGCAGCCTGTGGAAGGACCCACACTGGAGCAACGGAAAAGTGTGAGGATGTAGGAGAGGCAGAGAGGAGCTGTTGTGTACGGACCACAACCTTCCCATTCCTAATCCACCTGCACCACTTGGTGTCGGGGAGGTAGAGGAGTGGGGAGTGAAGGAGCAAAGCTGAACCTGGAAAGGGGGTGGGGGTATTGTAATTTTTGCTTTTCTTTCTCATCACCCTTTTTTATTTTTGAATTGGCAATAAATTAAATTAACTTTTCTCAAGCTGAGTCTAGTTTGCCAGTAAGTAATGGCAAATGGTAATTCGATGGTAATTCGTAAGTGATCTCTCTATCTTTACTTCAACTCATGAGCTTTTTCATTTTATGTTCTTCCCCTGTCCTCTTGAGGAGGGAGAGTGAGAGAGCGGCTGGGTGGGGGTCTGGCAGCTGGCCAAGGTCAATCCACCACACTTTGACATGACCATGTCAATCTAATTACACACACAGCCCATGCAGACACACAAGCAAAGGTTTCTGGACCTAGAATCAGAAGCACAATATTAACTAATGGTATAGTAGATCTTGTCATTCATTGCCTGAAAACTGTTTTCAGAATAAGACCATCCAACAGAAGTTTTGGATTAGGCTAAAATGGAGAGCAGACATGAAGCAGAAATAAATCATTGAGTTTTTTAGTCACAAAGAAAACCTGGATTTGGAATCAGCTAGACATCTGCTCAATTTAATATATGAATACAGCCTTATTAGTTACTCTGAAAAAAAAAAAAAAATTAATCTTCCAAAGCTCTTTCATGCTTTCTTTTTCTTTTCAAACAAACAAATAAAAAAACCCAACAAAAACGAAAAAGTATGAAACCCAAAAACCAAAACCCAAAAAGCCAACACCTTATCAGAACGATCAGATGCCATCTTCTTGCAAATTTTTTTCATTGGTACATTGCCTGCAAGCAGCAGGGCTAGTAGAGTTACCTTTAGCTGCTTTGTTTCCCTCTAGAAAATATCAGCTACTCACAACAAGTGAGTATTAGCAAACAGATAAATTGCTACTGCTTACATTAGATACGTGTAGAAAAAAAACCTCACCACCACTGATTATCCTCCAAGGGTGACTTAATGTACATGAAATATGTCATTACTATTATGAGTAATCTATTCATTATGTTACTACTTAAACTTTATAAAATGTAAAAATATGCCTCACAAGGGATTGGGATCATCATTATATGCTTGTGAAAAATAGGAAATTGTATTAAAGCCCTGGAAACTCTGAAAGCATTTCTTTCTTCGTTAAATTTCCTTCTTCATAAATCATGCTTTACTCAGTGCAGTTCATAGAAAGAGCAATTACCAGTAGCTCAAAAAACAAATTATACAAATAGTACCTTTATTAATAAGCAACAATTCAGCTGTTAATCAATGCATTATTCTATGTTCTTTTTTTTCCATATCATCAATGGCTTTGTGGCTCAAAAACAAAGGAAAAGCTTTGCAATCTTCAGCTTTAACTTTTATATTTATAAACATAAACCCGACCATACTGAATAGCAAGGGATTTAAAATATTTAAGGTTAGTTTTGCCAAATAACTAACCACAATGCTGTTATTGTGAACTCCAAATGACCGAGTATAAATATCAATCACATAGTAAGCTCAATAGCATTTCAATATGATATATAAGGAGTATTCTATATAGCAAATCTCAAGGAAACATATGTGAATGAACTGAGAGTAAAATATGCTTCCTATTCCACTAGTTCTTTTCTGATCCATGATATTCCACGCAGATTTTAAACAAACAAGCAATATGATTTGAAGCACGCTTCAGTATCTGTATGCTGGAGTATGCTGGAGGTATCGTCACCCAATCCAGTTAACTACTTTGTGTCTTTAAAGCACTATTTAAGCTATGTCTTATTTTACAACCGGATCTCCATGAAGAAAGACCTATGCAGAAAGGTCTCTTTCACCATCTTGGAATAACACTGGTCCACATGGGATAGGTGCCACCAGAGGACTCCTAGGTTAAAAGCTTATGCAAATGAAACTTTCTGTGCAACACTTCCCTTTCTGTGGTCAGAAAAATAGGATGTTTTTTTGATCAAGTGCACAGAGATAACATTTTATTTTGATATTGCTGTTTCTACATTCCCTGTAACAGAAACATGCATATATATATATATATATATAAAAATGCAGTTTGATAGCTGAATTTTCTGGTTTATTGACTGTGAGATGTATTGCATCTTCACAAAACCCTGCCAGCCTTCATGTTTAACTGGAGTTCCTAAACAGTTCAAGGGAGACTTCAGATGCTTATTAACAGGAAGAGAACATCAGGTAACATTTAAGAACCCATCCAAAAGTAAACGTCTTAGAATAAGGAAAGCAATTATTTTTAGAGTGACTACCAGTCCACAGATGATGACACAGCTTAGATGCTGCCCAGCTCCACCAAACTTAAGAGAAGGAGGGATCCAAGTATTCATGCAGACAGGCCAGCAGGTATTCGTCACAGGAACTCAGCCAGGTTTGCAACATGATCTTATCACTTGATTTACAAGAAACATAGGATTGAGTATCAGTGAGGTAGTTTGTTAGCAACATAAATACAAAAAAAAGAACAACAGTGTATCAGGAGTTCCATCTAAAATGTAGACTAATCTTTGAGTCATACAAACCTTTTTTTTTTGTTTGGAAATTCTCTAGTTTATGAAGATGAAGAGGAAAGCAGAGTACTGATTTACTGGTGTTACAATGACTAGGGCATCATGGAAGTAGCAGAAATTTACTATAGAATGTCATCCTTTTTAATCTCAGTCATAAAATAACTTTTTTATATTTCTGTATAAAACACTGCAGTTTACCGATAAACAGCCACATTTTTTTAGTAGTCAGAACTTTCAATCAAGTAAGCATCACTCTTCAGTTTTCATGTCTTATTTCTAGAATACCAGAAATGTTCAGAAAAACTTTGCATCTATGCCTGTCATATCAACTTTTACCATCGAGTTTATAATTTCTTTATGGAATGAAGTATAAAATTGGAAATTAAACTTACCTTTGTGCTATATGGAATTATAACAGATTCTCAGAAACACAGCAGATTTTCAGGACTGTTTATCACACCCTACCTGGTGCTTGGACATTTTGCTAATTTCTAGCTTAAATGGGCTAGGTAATCTCGCCTGCTTAAAAAAAAAAAAAAACAAAACAACACAAAAAAAACCTTGCTACCACAGGTTACCTTGATACTCATATATTTTCCAGTTTTATATTTTTTTCAGGGAAGAGGATATTATAATTATTGAAACAGTTAATTTTTATAAGGCAGCATTACCCACTATATTAATGAACTTGCCTGCCATCTGGACTATGTGCAGAGTCATAGGCCATTTTTATTTAGCATTTCCATTTATAAAGTTAACAGAATTATATAATAATTTAGCTTGGAAGGGCCCTTTGGATGTGAAATTGTCCAACCACCTACTTAAAGTAGGGCCAATTTAGTCAATTTGCTCAGGGTTTGGTCCAGTAGAATTTTTAGTATCTCCAAAGATAGCAATTTCCTTTTTGGTAATCTGTTCCAATTTTTGACCACTCTCACGGTGAAAATGTTTTTCCTTATATGCAGCCCAGAATTTATTTTGTTGCCACTTGTGTCCGTTGCCTCTTGTACTATCTCAGTAAATCTCTGAGAAAGGTCCCTCTGAATAGAAATTATGGAGTCTCAGAAATGTCTAGGCTGGAAGGGACCTCTGGAGATCAAACTGTTGGAAGCAGGGCCTTAGGTTATGTTATCCAATGCCTTGTAAAGCCAAGTATGGACTATTTCCAGTGAGGGACAATCCACCACATCTCTGGGCGACCTCTTCCAATATTGTTCTTTATATCTAGACAGAACTACTCCTAAAGCAACTTGGGCCAGTTACATCTTTCCTCTCTTTCTGATCCCTCCAGCATGTTGAACAGCTGCTCCAGTTTGCCTTTGAATTTACCGAGTGCTCTCCATTCCATTATCTAGGTCATTAATAAAGACAACACATAATATTGGCCCCAGTATCAGTCACTGAGGGACCTTAACTAGAAATCAGCTGCCGGCAGAACTTTGTACCACTGATCACAACCCTTTGACTCCAACAGTCCAGCCAATTTTCTGATGACTTTATAGTCTACTTATCCAATCTGCCTTTCAATTATTTGCATATAAAGATACTACAGGGACTGGGTCAAGTTCTTACTAAAGCCAAGGTAAATGAGATCCACGGCTCTCTCCTCAATGCATGTCATTGTCACATGAGTATATACAGGTGCACAAAGCACCTGCTAGGGCCCTCAAATACAAATCTAGAACTGCATTTAGTTACCGATTCATCTTTGTTAAAAATAAGAAATATTGAAATTATTCAGAGCATCAGATCAAGATGCTTTTCTCAGTGGTTAACCAGATGATGGTAAATTTAGTAGCAGTGAGGAATATAAGACAGAAGCTGTAGTTTTAATACATGCAGCAAGGTAAATTAGATATCCAAACCATAGAAAGTTTCACCACAGATTTTATAATTCTGATGTCTTTCCAGAATTCCAGTCTGACATAAGAAAAGACATTTTTCCTTCACTTTTGTGCCTTTGATTTTTCATCAATCCTTAATGAAGATCAATTCAAATCCTTGCAGTGTCCTTGTTAAAAATGACTTCTATTGAGCATATCCAAATACTAGAAATAGCCTTTTTACTTTGTTGAGCAAACTTGTGGTACAAGCTATTACTAATTGTGAATGAGAATAGCTAAATATTAAGTCTCAGTATTTTCAATCCCATTACATTAATGCTAAGAAACTTTTACTGAACCATATAGTAGTGTGAAAAAGTATATGAGAGGTAAATTAATCTTACTGAGATCTTTAAATACAAGGACTATGGAAAAAATGTTCTAATTTTATGAAAAAACATCCTTTAAAGTGCAGTATACCTCTGCCAGGTTTCATCCAAGAATAAGAAGGATAGTAACAGAAAGGATATTTTATAAATGAAAGCCTTGCTATATCATCATTAGCATAATTATCTCAGTAAGTGATCTTCTGCTCGTGTAATCCATTTAATTCATCACTCTTACATTCATAGCAACAAGAAAAAGCTGAGCAAATTTGCTGACTTTTCTCAACTCTTGCCTTTTATTTATTCTTGTAGGTAAGCCACACAATAAAGTAGCAGTATGCCTGTATGCCTGAAGGTTTGTTACTGCAGTTCATTCTCCTACCCTATCAGCTCTCTATAGAAATAAGTAAATATGTTATTTGCTTTCTAAATAAGATTAATTATAAATGGCACTGTCTCTTTGTTATGGTTCTAACTAATTTCAGGGATGCGTCAAATCTCATCACTGCTTGAAGTCCCACAACATTCAACTTTTTTCCAATCAATCTGCATGAAACTAGTACTTTTCCTTACAGTTTCCCATCAAATGGCAAAGTTTAATACCATTTACCCATCTGCAGTTTTGATCCTCTGTATTATTTAAACTCTTTGGTAGAGCATGTGGCATATGACAATAAAATGGGGAGGATATAAGGTCAGCTGGTTCTACATTGTCCTACTAAAATAAAAATTTATTACTAAAACAATATAAAGAGATTCAATTACTACATGTCTGTTCAACAAGATGTATGACACGTATCAGTAAAATTTGCACATGGAAGCTACTTGGAAACAAAGAAAAACTGTGCTTGGAACTTTATTTGAGCATGCGCACATATTCACACACAGCACAAGTAAGTTACCTGGGTCTTGATTATGCATTTCTAAAAACTGAAGGTGTTTGAACATGAGCTGTGGCTCACATTTACCCCCTCTATCAATAAATAAACAATTGCGTCACCTCAAAATCTGTAAGCTCATTTCTTTAACAGGCTTTTGTCCCTGGTAGAGGCCATGAAACCTGTTTGTCCCAGGCCAGTAGGTAACAATTACGTGGGATTTTTGGGGAGTTACTACTAATAAAATTATTGGCTTATTCCAATATATTTGTTGCTGATCAACTCCAGAGCACAGCAGGAGGATGACAGTGAGTTACACCGTCATTCCTAGGAATGATGTCTCTGAAGTCAAAGAATCAGCATGGGGAAACTGATTTATTCACACTATTCATCCCTTCTCTTATGGGTACAGATTTTCTGAAGATGTAAGCATATCATCTTTCAGAATTCTATGCACAAAGTAAAAGAGTTTTTCCATTACTTAACTCTCTGTGCCAAACTCTGTTCTCTGAGACTTGTCCACAATTTCTATTAACATCAACAGCAGTTATGTGTAAGTATTACATGGCAGATCTGGTCCTCTGACTCAGAATTAGTCACAGTGAGCACTCCCATTTGAATGAAAAAGGAATAAAATGCCAATTGATTTGCATGGGATGGGAACTGAGATTTAAAGCTGTTAGTTCAATGTTAGGGTAAAGTTCCCATATGAAGTACTCTTTGTATTTTTCCAGAGGATATGTTGAAATACTTCCCAAATCTATTAATTACTAATGAATATTCAAAGAACACTAATGTAACAGGGAATCTCTGATTCATATCAAGTTGATTATTGCTTTTTTTTATGCTTAAATTATTTTTTAAAAAATTTAATACTTAAGGCTTTTGTAAGACTCCTCTCAATATCTAAAATCTGTGTAAACAGTAATGAATTTTTTTTAAATGGAAAAATTGTAGGTCCTGAAAACCCAAATTCTAAGGACACAAATAAAATATTAAAAAACCCCCCACAATAGTAGTAGGCAAATATGACCTGAATAATAAGACAAATAATCTTTACTGTCTGTTAATATTTACAGAAATGTTATGTATTTATATTGCAATGAATTTTAAGTAAACAAAACTTAGGTTACTTCATTAGGTTTCGTAACTAGAATTAAAATTAGGTTACTTAATGCATTTACATCAATAATGCCTGAAGATGTTATGGTCATAGGAATGTTAGGAAATTGAGCCCTTCTGATGAAAAAAAAAAAAAACAAACCACCAGACTTAATAAATAATTCCACATTATGCAGAAGTTTTTTAAATAGGAACACAATAACAAGAAGCTGTTCATAAGAAAAAAAAGGAACAAACCACACAAGTAACAGCATAATAAGCCTACAGAACCTAAACAAATACATTTCAGTGACCGTTTTTCACAGTCCTCCTGTAACTTGTCCAAGCATTCTCAGTCACAATGAAGTTAATACTTCTGATTTTACATTATGATTATAAAGCTAGTGCTAACTGGGAGCTGTTGAACAATTCTGAACAACTTACTTACACTTCCAGACCGTCATACTGAATACCTTATGCTTCCAGAACAAACAGAAAAAGGAAATAAAAAAGTGAGTATTCAATGAAAATATGTTCATTTCACTCCTCCTTAAAATATAAAAAAAGATCTGTGAATTTATCTGTAAATTCCATAAAGCACAGTATTTTAATTTTCATAGGAAGTTCCTTATGTTGCATTTAAATTGTGCTACATAGTCTCTGCATATGTCCAGAAGTAGCTTTTCAACTATCTCTAATTTGTTAAAATAAGTATTTTATCTTATTAGGGTAGTGACTGTTTTTCAAGGCTTTCTGGCAATGTTATTCAGGCATTTGTTTAAAGCGGAAAGAATTTTTCATCTTATTAACCAGTATGTACTTCAAGACTATTTTTCCTTAGGTGTTCAAAATACTTAAAATGGACCTCAGAACAAATCTGGAGACTGTCTAAAAATGTCATGTAAATAAAGGTAATTAAAAGAAAAGATTATTTTATTCAATTAAATAATCCAAATCAAAACATCTGCTGGGAAGTTGACAAAATTTCTCTTGGGAGATCAGTTTAGGGTATATAAAAATATTTTTATTTACTTTTATCATTTATATCATTATGTATTTCAAGACATAGTCAATAGTTGACTATTCCGTTATTTCAGAATAATCAACGAGGAAATAACTAAAACTGAGTTAAAGATGGTTTCTTCTTCTCAGAATTTCTTTTTTTTTGGAGTTGCAAAAATTTTTCCCAGGACAAAAAAAAAATCAAAGTCTAGAAAATGTTTTGAAAATACAAAAAAGGAAAAAATATATATGGGTAAAATGATTCATTCTGAATAAACACATTTATATTTTGACCCCTTTTCTTAGAATATTGAAAATGAAGTGTGACAACCATTTTCATTTGGAAAGCTAACAAGAATAAGAATAACATCAAAATATGAAATCAGAAGACTTTGGAGAACTAGCCAGTTCAAGTTCATTGATTTGGTAGTGTACTGTACTTAATGGTTAGCTGTCTTTTAATTACTGAAAGAAATGCAAAGGTGCATTGGGTGTATTTGGCAAGGTGTTGGCAGCAGGGGACGGCAGGGGCCTCTGTGAAAGGAGACCATGAGCTGCCTTGTGCTGGACACAGCGGGTTCCACATGATTCCAGATGGTTCCAGATGGTTTTACAATGGTGCCACAGAAGCCACAACTGAGTCCCCCAGCGATGCTGGTGGCACCTTTGTGAAGTGAAAGGACAAAACGCTGGACAGGCAGAGAAGTGTGGAGAAAAAGTGTGAGAAACAGCCATGTAACAGCAAGGTGAGAGAAAGTAGTGCTGCAGGCGCTGAAGCAGGGATGCCCCTGCAACCTGTACAGACTGTTGTGGAGCAAGTATCCATGTTGCAGCCTGTGGAAGGACACACACTGGAGGAGGGGAAAAGTGTGAGGAGGAAGGACCTGCAGAGAGGAGCTGTTATGGACTGATCACAACTTCCATTCCCCATCCTCCCCTGCACCACTTGTTGTGGGGAGGAGGTAGAGGAGTGGGGAGTAAAGGAGTGAAATTGCGCCTGGAGAGGAGTAGAGAGCAAGACATTGTTTGAATTTTTGTTTTTATTTCTCACTACCTTTTTTATTTTTTTTTAAATTGGCAATAAATTAAATTAACTTTCCCCAAGTCTAGTCTGTTTTGCCTATGATGGTAAACAGCAGGTGATCTCCCTGTCCTTATCTCAACCCACTGTTTTTTTCACCCTATTTTTTCCCCCATCCTCTTGAGAAGAGGGACTGAGAGAGGAGTGGGCATCTGGCAACTGGTGAAGGTCGACTCACCACACAAAGAGAAGCAAGTGTTAACCTGATGAAGTAGCATATTTGCTGGAAAGCAAATTGTATTTTTAGAGTTAAAGACAAAAAAGGCAAAAAAATAAATTCATTTAAAAATGATAGTAATTAAACAGTAGTATAATTTGATTTTATAATATCATTATGTATTAATATCTTAGAGAAGTTTATTTTTGTAGGAGATATGCTGGCATCCCCCCCTTAATTCAAGTAAAACTGTTGTGATACTCGGTAGCCTTTTTTTTGGCAAATGAAAAAGGAAAAAGAAAAAACAGGAAAAAAAAAAGAAAATGAAATGGGATAAAACAAAATACACCATAACAAAACATGCTTTATTTTTCACGGCAAAATCTCTATACATCCAGTAAGTTGAGTAGAGAGCACAAATATCCACACAGTACTGTAAAGCCAAAAGTAGGGCTGAATTTCTTCTTCCAGAAAAAGTGCTTTCTGGATGTTTTCTTCCAGTTTTGGTATTTCATTCAGTGTATGCAGATTTTTCCATTAAATTTCTTTATACTTTGAGTATTTTGAGGCCTGGAACACAGCTCCCACAATGCAGCTAACAGAGGCAGCCAACAGAGATGCAGCAGTTTTCATAGAAGTTTGCACAGAAGGATGTGCAGAAGCGGGGCTCAGATAAATTTGTACCACTGTAACAGCCTCAGATATGGTGGTAACATGGTACAGAGCAGATTCCCCAGCAAATTTTGGAGCAGCTCTCCTTGCCAGGGTAGAGGCTTTAACACAGGGTGAGCTCTGAAGCTCATCCAACCTTTTGACTTTTCTTCCATGTGGGCATAAAGGATACTGCTAGGGGAAACTTGGACATGATGAAAAGTGACAACAAAACTCTGAGGGCATTAGCCAAGGGCATTAGCCAAGGGCATGGGGGCCAAGGCAGCATTCTCTTCAGTCTTCCTGATGAGGGCAAAGGGAGTAAGAAGAAGGGCAGTAATAGGTTAAGTCAATAATTTGCTGTGCAAAGGGTTCTGTTTGGGTTCTGTGACTATGGAACGCTGCTTGCATATCATTGTCTGCTTGGGAGGGATGGGATCCACCTCACTAAGTGGGGCAAAGCTATTTTTGCCAATAGAATGGCTGACCTCAAAAAGAGGGCTTTAAACGAAGAATGATGGGGGAAGGAGACAGTAACCATCCCTGTGAGGCAGTGATGTACAGGGTCGATGAACAAAGGGCATGGGGTGATGTGACAAATGTGGTGGTCGGCCTCTTCTCCCAAGTAGCAAGTGATAGAACAAGATCAAGTTGTGGCAGGGGAGGTTTAGGTTAGATATTAGGAAAAATTTCTTCACCAAAAGGTTTATCAAGCATTGGAACAGGCTGTCCAGGGAAGTGATTCTGTAACCATCCCTGGGGTTATTTAAAAGATGTGTACATGTGGCACTTAGGGACATGGTTTAGTGGTGGACTTGGCAGTGTTATGTTTATGATGGGACTCGATGATCTTAAGGGTCTTTTCTAACCTAAATGATTCTATGATTCTATGATTCTATGACAGGAATGGATCACAAAATCAAAAAGGTGGGGCTTAAGCAAATCAACTCTAGCACTTACATTTAAGTAAGGAAGTACCTACAAGGCACCATTATGGAGAAAATCCAAAACCCTTTCTAGGAAGTCAAATTGCTGGGATACCTCCCTAAAGTGCCTGTATACTAATGTGCAGAGGGTCAAGCTGCCATCCAGAGGGACCTCGACAGGCTGGAGAAATGGGCTGACAGGAACCTTATGAAGTTCAACAAGGGCTTGGGAAATTTCAGGGCTTGGGAGGACTTTTTAGTGTGATATTAAGATCTATATCTTAATTTCTTTCAGCCCTCTTGTATTTTAATTATTTCTTTGAGACCTGTCATATTTTTTATGGTGCCCAAATATAAGCAGGATTACGATGGCTTTGAAAGAAGGGTATTAAACTCATAAAATCAGGTGACTGATTTTTTACTCAAAACAAAATCCCAGAATAATTGAGAAGGCTTTCTCAGTATTTACTTTCATAGAAGTCAATGTGTTATGTGAAGAGATTCTAAGATGGGCTTAGAAATGTTTACAATCATCTCCTATGAGAGATTGTAATAAGCACAAATAAGCATACAGAATCAGTTTGTCCTTCCCGCTATATTCTTTCCTGAGAAGGCATGGAACTTTTGCTATCAACCACAAGTTTTATCACCTATGGAAACTATCCAGATTTTCTTTAGATGTGCTGAAAGTCCAGCTGTTGGAAGCTATTGGCTGGAAGGTGCAGTGAGTCACTACACACCCTTTATTACTGATTGGGCTGCGATGATGACTGCTGGGCCTTTCAGTGGAGAGTTTGTTACTAATTCATACCATTGCAGCTCTTCTCTAGGATGACTTACTACCACAGAAATTTTAGACTTCTTAAACCTATTCTATTAAACTCAATACTGTACTAACTGGAGTGCAAGAATGACAGTTTCTTCAGTCAAGATCATTTATTCATTAAAAAAAAAAATTAAAAAAATGATAAAATATATTTCCTAGAGTTGTAAACTTGAAATGGGGTGAGGCATAATGATCTTATCATACATAAGGAAACCTCAACAATATGTGCTACTCAGCCAGTACTAGCTGATTGTTTATTCACTAATCTTCAAAAAAACCTACATTACCTCAAGAAGGTAGATGAATATAAAATGCACAAGCAATTTATATAATCAACTCCACAAGTTTCTACAGTAGATAACAGGTTGCCATGAAACAAGTTTGAAAGGCTGAAGAATAAATGAAAGGAAATCAGTTTCAAATTCAGTGTGGGTCATAACTGGATCAGACAGCGCTTATTAATTTTATGCAAGTTAAAGTTAAGACAGTGCTTATTAATTTTATGCAAGTTTATGTCACAATTTTATTTAGCATAGATTGATCCTCAGTGAAACATTATTATTCTGGACTGATATTCACCACCATCCAAAATTAATATTCTGACAATGAGTTCTTTAACACCTATTGGAAAAAAGCATTCAGACGCAAACTAAAACTTGACTGCAGTAAGGCTGATTGTCATGTTTTTGAAATGCAATTTAGCAAGAGTTATATGTTGTCTGACAGACTCTCTAATATTCATAATGCAAAATTGATAGCAATTTTTTTAATGGCTTAGATCTATTTAGGTGCTTACATTTAAGATAATTATCAGTAAATGACAGTTCTGTTTGGGACTCTTAGATCCTGAGTTCTCTAAATAATTAGACACCCAATGTTTGAGATTTCTAAGAAATCTGATTACATTGTCTATTTCCTAAATAAGACAAATTCTTTTGAAAAATCTTCTTCCAGTCATATGTGCTTATTTTGAAAGTCTGTCTATATTCCAATGTGTTAGTCCTTTGAATGTGTTCTAGTTGATTTTCTGTCTTCTAATCCACAGAAGAATTAGGTTATGATAGTTCATTGTTACTCATTCTCCTAATCCTTCATTTTACATGAAGCCTGGATTTTTCGCAGAGGTCCTCTGCTGACATCGGAGTTTGATGACCTCACCTTGGCCAAGAGCTCAGTGCAATGCAAACTGTGATGAGTATAATAAGCCATGGCCAAGAGGACAATGCGAACAGGATCAGACTATGAGCCATGGTTTGGGCCATGGACCAGCATTTCACAGGAGAGCATTACCTGAAGTTGCTGGAAAGATGAACCAAGATGTCAACATGGTCCTTTCACGTTGGTGTCCTAGGCTGACACTTGTGAAGGCCTTCAGAGGCAGAGATTGGGGACTGTTGGTATGCAGCTTTCAGAGCCCACATGGAAGCCAATGCCCAAGGCAGCACCACTACATGTGGGAGCTGAACCATGACCTATGGGCTGACAGAGACTGGTTGGAGGAGAGTCACCTTCCTCTGGCTCAGCCATGCCATCTCACAGAAGTGGTAACCCAGGCATGTCCTTGTCAGTGGGGGGGGGGGTGTGTGTAAGCATGCAGGTGTGAGTGAAAAAGTGTTTTGGCAATCCTTAAAGATTGTATGCAGGTTTTTTTGTTGCTACTAGACCATTTATCCATATTATTATTACTGGATGATAATGTGGTGGAAATTAAGTGATGCCCTGCTTGGAAGCAGTAGTTCTCTTCTTTAAAGGAACTGTTTTGAGACAATATTTTCCTCAAATATTCAGATTACTTGTTTGTCCCCTGAAAAGATTCTTTGTATGTTTTTGGTGGATAAGATTGCCTTTCAAGAAGTGTTTGGATTTTTTATTACCCCTTCCTCTTTTCATAGCTCTTCTGCAGTAGCGGATGTGATTGCAGTATCAGTTTACTGGATATGTCATGAGTGTTAAATTCCATAAGTAAAGAGGTGTTTCTTCTTCCAAATCACTTTTTTTTCTGATGACTGTCACCCCTAGTGAATAGCTTCACATGAATTGTCTTAGTAACTTTTTAGAGATCTTTTTTGTGGATAATTTTAATATATTTTCTACCTACTTTTTGAACAAGCTACTTTTTAAGTTTAGTATATTTTCTCCTTACTTAAGTTGTAAAGTAAGTTCTAAACATAAGACATTCTTGTCTTCCAGTCAGCTACTCAAACATTCCCACCTAATCCTTTTATAAATTTCTCTAACTTGTACCTTTGCTTCTTTTTCAAAACTACCTGCATTTTTCTGCTTGGTAGACAAGCTCGCTTCCTTTTGTCATTCAATTCCATTTGTAACATATTAGAATTAGACATTAGAAGAAGGGGCATTAATTCTGACCCCTTGAGACAAAAAAAAAAAAAAAAGCCTCCATCCTTCCATGTCAAGGCACTTCCAAAAATCAAAGTATTTTAAAGTCTTTAGGTTAAACAGGGAAAATAATCAGCAAGTCAGTAGAAATAATGTTAAATAACAACCTAAATGATTGGTGGAAGCCATTCAAGAAAAGTGCTGAGAATTATGATGTAAGCATCAAGCTTCTGAATATAAACAAGGGCTGATGCAAACCAACTCCTGTTTGTCCCCAGAGCTTTCAGCGTTGAAAGGTAAAGCCCTGTTTTCAGTGAGATGTAGAAATGAAGAGGCGTTACATTCCATTCTTTTGGGTTACAAATTATAATGACATAATTTCAGGAGTAATTGAGTTTTCCATTGCACTAATTAAAACCTGAAATATAGATTAAATTAAAGAAATCAGATTCTTTAGGGACCTGCAAGTTTATTACGTGTAACATTTATAATCCAGTTCATGTAGGTAGAGTCAATTAAAGTTTCTGAGGAATGTGTTTTTGTTCTTGTGCCCTTTCTCTGCAGGACTTTATAACTTGGGAAATATTGCAGCTGGCTCCAATTAAGACACATTTAACATTGGATTCTTTACAGTTTAGACATTAATTTATTCACTAATCCCACAATGTTTGGGGGGAGCTTATTAATTGTGCCTTTGTAGAATAAATGCAAGTATATTTTAAAGCACAGTAATTCCTGAAGACCTGAAATAAGAGACAAGTTTGTAAACTGAAACCTGATGTGGATGAATAGTTCACAGAGATTAACTTAATGAGCCTTCCATCCTAACTCTTTCTCTATAGTTGGAAAGAGGAAGAGAAAGGAAGAGAGCAACCTTCCTAAATACAGTTTAAAGAGGTAAGTTCAGCTCCCTGTCTGAATCACCCTGGTGAAGTCACTCTCTCCCTGCAGCTAACAGAAGGATCCTATAGAGACTGGCATAACTAAGCTGAAGTTATTAGCCATTTTGAACAGTTACTTCTCCCAACTTCATTTATCATCCTTACTTATCATTCTTGGCCACTTTTAAATATTTGTGTGATCATGCTAGTAATTAACAGAGAATTTTTAATGGTTCATACTATTATAGTAACATACATACATATGTTATATATACTGTAGTGACATATGTAACATATATATATACAAATCAGTATGATAGAATGCTCAAAATATGCATACATTTTAAGGAAAACAATATTTGAGTATGCAGTTATATAAGAATATATATAACATAAGAATCTATACAGCATATCCAGCAAGTATGTTTGCATGTGCATTGATTGTTTAAATATTTTCCTGTAATAATCCCCAAAACATTTTAAATATGCATAAAATGCATAAAAATCCCCTAAAAATAATAGGCAATATTTCTATTTTACTCTCCACACATTTCTCTAACCCTTATGAAAATTATTTTCTAAACCATTTTGTTATCCAAGGGTGCCTCCTGCAAAGAACTGATAAGTGATGGAGATGACCTAATAGCCTGTTAATGAGCTCTTTCCCCAGTGGAACTTTAAGTCTGATTCAGGAGGGTCACTGCCAGCCAAATATTGAATTATTAAATATGATAATTAATCCAGCCAAAGGCACCTATTTGTAACATTTTGAACTTCAAGATTACCAGACAGACTTGAATAAATTGTACTTTGTTCCTAGTTTGCAGGGGAAGATTAACAAAATTGATTATTGTAGGGTAGTAAGAGATTTAATTTAGGCTATGATAAGCGAGTTGATATTTTGGTGTTTTCAGTAACTCCAAGAAACATTTCTATTTTTCATTTATTAATCAAAATAAGAAGAGTAAGTTGGACCTTTTTTTCAGTCTTTCCTGTTTGTAAAGGGACTTTAGCAATAGATCCTAAACAATTGTTGTTACTTGAAAATGTTCAAACTGAAATTTAGCATGTGTAGGTATTTGTGTGTTTGTGTGTGCACACATTTTTCAGATTTACCAACATCCTGTGTCTCATGGAAGAAGCAGTAATGATATGCTGGATGGTTAGTATCATTAGATTTTAGTTTAGTTTATAATTCCCCAAGTGGCTGAAAGCAAGGTTTCAGTTTCCTCACCCCTTGCCATTGTTCTCCAGAGTCTGTAAATTCTGTAAGACTGATGCAAGCATTGAGCAGTTGAGCTGTTGAATTTATAGAATCAAGGACATTTGGACATTTATTAATTTTTAATTTTGGAAGATGTACTTTCAGTCTAGGAAGAAGTTCTTGAGTCTAGTGATGAAGGAAAATCTGTACAGTTACGTTCTCTTTTTTGTGAGCCCAATCTATTTGGTACATGTTCTAACAATTAATTAATTAATTTGGACAATTTAATAATTTAAGAAATACTAGAGGAACAGCATTAGCAATTTTGAAGAGTATACTCCATTAACACTTGTATAGGCCATTAATTTCTTTGGGGGTTTCATGAAGATTAATTAGTTAATGTGCTTTGAAGAGCCAAAGTTGCTATTTAAATGCTGAGTTACATTTATTACTACTTTTGAATTGTTATGGTTATATAAAATTTTATTGACAAATATATGTTTTCTCCTGTAATTTTTGTTTCAGTCAATCTTCCAAGGACAGAAAAATAAAACACACAGACTGCATTTCAAATAATCATTCTTCTATATAGTGGATAAAAAAAAAATAACTTTAATTCAGAAAATAGAGTATGAGAGAGATGTAATAAATACCTATAAACATCTATTGTAACTATCCATTAATAAATATTGATGTAAGATCCCCCTGAGTCTTTTCTTCTCCAGGCTGAATAGACCCAGCTGTCTCAGCCTTCCCTCACAGGAGACATGTTGCAGTCCCTTCATCATCTTCATGGACCTTTGTTGGACTCTCTCCATGTCCATTTCTCTCTTGTATTGGGGAGCCCAGAACTGGACACAGCTTTCCAGGTGTGGCCTCATCAGTGCTGAGTAGAGCAGAAAGATCGCCTCCCTCAACCTTCTGGCAATACTTTGCCAAATGCAGCTCAGGATACTATTAGCCACCTTTGTTGTGAGGGTATATTGCTGGCTCATTTTCAAATTCGTGTCCACCAGGACCCCTAGGGCCTTTTCTGCCAAGCTGTTTTCCAGCTGGTCAGCACCCAACATATATTGGTGCCTGGGGCTATTCCTCCCCAGGTGCAGGGCTGTGGGCTTCCCCTTGTTGAACTTCATGAGGTACCTGTCAGCTCATTTCCCCAGCCTGTCGAGGTCCCTCTGGATGGCAGCACAACCCTCTGGCATATAAGCCACTCTTCTCACTCTACCCTATCATTGAGATCATTAGTGAAGATATTAAACGAGGCTGGACCTGGTATTTACCCCTGGGGTACACTGCTAGTCACTGGCTTCCAACTAAACTTTGTGCCACTGACCGCCAGCTTGTGGGCCTAGGCATTCAGCCAGTTTTCCGTTCACCTCACTGTCTGCTCATCTAGCCCAGAATTCAACACTTTCTCTAGGAGGATCTTATGGGAGACAGTGTCAACAGCCTTGCTGAAGTCCAGGTAGATAATGTCCACTACTCTCCCCTCATCTACCAGGCCAGTCACTTCAACATAGAAGTTTATCAAGTTGATCAAACATGACTTCTCCTTGGTGAATTCATGCTGACTAATCCTGATGGTTTTCTTGCCTTTCATGTGCCTGGAAACAGTTTCCAGGATTAGTTGCTCCATCGCCTTCCCAGGGACTGAGATGAGGCAGACTGGTCTGTAGTTCCCTGGATCCTTCTTCTTGTCCTTCTTGAAGATAGAAGTGACATTTGATTTCCTCCAGTCTTTGGGCACTTCTGCCAATCATCATGATTGATCAAAGATTATCAAGAGTGGCCTCATAATGACATCAGCCAGCTACGCCAGCACTTGTTGGTAACTCTGATCAGACCACATGGACTTGTGTATGTCCAGTTTGCTTAAGTATTCCCTGACCGATCCGCTTCTACTAAGGGTACGTCTTCCTTGCTCCAGACTTTCCCCCTGGTCTCTGGGATTCCTGAAGGCCAGTCTCACTACTAAAGACTGAAGCAAAGAAGGTACTCAGTACCTCAGCCTTTTCCATGTGCTATATAACCAGGTCCCCTGACTCATTCAGCAAAGGGAACACATTTTCCCTAGCCTTCCTTTTGTCACCTGTGTACTTAGGGAAGCCCTTCTTGCTGTCTGTCATCCCTGACCAGATTCAATTCCATTTGGGCTTTGGCCTTCCTAACCTCATCCCTGCATGCTAAGACAATGTCTCTATATTCCTCCCATGTTACCTGTCTTTGCTTCCACCCTCTGTATGCTTCATTTTTGCATTTGAATTTGGCCAGGAGCTCCTTGTTCATCCATGCATGCCTCTTGGCATTTTTGCCTGACTTCCTGCTTGGTGGTATGGACTGCTCTTGAGCTTAGAGGACGTGATCCTCAAATATCAGCCAGCTTTCTTGGGCCCCTCTTCCTTCCAGGGCCTTATCCCACAGGACTTTTCCAACAGATCCCTGAAGAGGCCAAAGTCTGCTCTCCTGAAGTCCAGAGCTGTGATCTTGCTTTTTACCCTCCTCCCTTTCCTCAGGATCCTGAGCTCCACCATCTTGTGGGCACTGCAGCCAAGGATGCTTTTGATCTTCACATCCCCAACAAGGCTGTTGTTGTTGGTGAGTATGAGGTCCCACAGAGTGCCTCTCCTCATTGGCTCCTCTAACACTTGGAGGCAGAAGTTATCCTTGATGCACTCCAGATAGTGCAGTTTACTACCACGACGGACACTTAAAATCAAAAAGGAAAATTCACACAGTTCAGTCTAGACATCGACGTTTCTCTTCACATCAGCAACACTGAAAGACAAATGTTGTCCCAAGGTAAAGTCAGGGACGCAGGAATCCTTGGACTGGAATGAATTCTAGGGAGCTGCCTATGCTAGAGAAGTATCAATTCATGATGATTTGGTCTGGTCTGACTAATTAAGCATAATTAAGCATGAGACTTGACTCCTTTTTTTTTAACTTCTTTCAGCAAAATTAAGAACTGATAAAGTTATTTTAGAATTAACACAAACATTGTTTAGAAACAAAGGCACAGATTCAAAGTCCAAAGGTGATATCCTTTCCTGAGCCAGAGAAAAGAAGAACAATACAATAGCCTAGAAATCTGGGGTTTGTCAGTTATACAGGTTGCCTTTGTCAAAATCCTTGCTCTTGAATCAAACAGAAAGTAGATTTCAGTTTCAATATCTGTCTTAGGAAAATGTCCTGGTCTCTGTGAAGTATGTTTATTTGTGTTGATATTGATTTCTGCTCCTGACTTTCCCCTGTTTTGTATTAACTGGATCCGTCATTATCATAGACATCATTACCCAAGGTCCACATCTCCCAGAAAAACTTCAATGACTGTGAAGTTATAATGGGTTTGAGTCTTCTCAGGCAAAGGAGAGAAGTGAACTAGAATATCTCAAATATTAAGTGAGTGCTCAGTGGTAAAATGAGGGACATTATCACTAAAATTATAAACCAAAAGACAAAAATTACTCAGCAAAATTGACTGAAATTAATAAAATAAAGAGGACTTTATTTTGAGAAAATTAAATGTTTCCTCAAAAACTGGTTTTGTCCAGTTTCACTAAAGATCAGGTTTTTTGCCTTAGATAGATGGCATGATGCCGTTAGACTTGCACAGCATATTCCTGTGGCCAATGTTCTAAACATCTTTCTGTATCAGAAAGGAACTATAACAAATATGAACACCTTTCATAAAAATAACCAGATATATGTTTGGGAGTTGTGCTGATTAAGCTATTTATGTAAAAATCTCACCACTGACAAAAATTATTAAATCACTATAGGAACTGGATGCTGTGTTTTGCATAGAAAGTTATAAAATTGTATGAGGATTAGCGTGAAAGGTAGATATAGTGATATACCATTATATATTGTCCTCAAACTATCAGAGCTATAGATACAACACAGAGGTTCAGCCAGCAACTGTTATATAAGTTCCTGCAATAGTCCTTAACTATACAGAGTTAGAAACCTTGTATGATATTAGCCTAACTCTAGCCCCACCAATCTTCCTTTTTTTGTGAGCAGTAATTTCAGTTTTAACAACGCCCCTTTACAGAAAGATTCATTGCTCTGCATAGAAACTAAAATTAATCTTGCATCTTTGACTCAGAATACAGAGATGTAGACACAAACAGTAAACTGCCATATCACAGAATAAGCAAAAATTATTTTATGGTATATGTTTTTTTAATTTATATTTAAAGAAATGATGGGGTAAACAAGGATAGGAAAACTTAGTTGTGTTAATTACGGGCATATAAAGAAAAAACTGTAAGGTTTTGTTTAATTTTAAACTATAGCAGCAGATGCTCTGGCTATTATTGGCCCTTTATTTCCTTATTGGTGTGTTTACCATTTTTATCACTCATATTGCTTTCCAGCAAGAAACACAAAAACCCCACAAACCCCAACAAAACCCAAGAAAACTCTCAAGACTGCAAAATTCCCACTTTGATTTGAAAAAAGGGCTATTGTTTAATTCTAATGGGTTTTTCCTTTATCTTAGTTAAGATAATTTTTTGCACTGAAGAACTTGCTGATGTGGGAGTTTTGTCCAGGAGCGGTGTTCCACGCAAACAGATCCATGGCCAAAAGGCCAATGTGCCCAGTAACTGACTGAGAGCCTTGGGATGGGCCATGGACCAGCACCTGATGGGAGAGCAATACCTGAAGCTGCTGGAAAGGTGTACCAGGATATCAAGTGGGTTGGTCACCCTGGTGGCCTAATAAACTGAATTTAGCAGTGTCTCATTGTGTGCGTGTAACACTTGCTTTTCCATTGAGAGTTTCTTCTACTATAGTTGTAGTTGCCTTGCCATATTTGCCTAATGCAACATTTGAAATATTTGCTTTTGACTAGAGGCCATGAAGACCATGTAATACCTGTACTTAGCCCTCAGAAATCAGACCTTTCCTGTTTGTGTCTTAACTAAACCTTGTTTAGTTTACTGCAGGGTTTTCTATGCCAACTTCAAGCCTCAATTAACTAGGTCACAGTGAGTTAAGGAGACTTTAAAGATAGTATTGAGATACTAAAAAATTGATCTAAAATAAATCATCTAGAAATATGAATGGAAGACAGTGGAGTGGCTCCCTGGGTCACCTCACAAACTGAGAGGGGTCACTACCCAGGAGTATGGGACATATTAGGGGATGCAAGGGAAGAGTCTTTTGGGGTTGCACCAGAACATTTTATGGGATATTTAGAGGAGGAGACAAAGGTAGAGAAACAGGGGGATTGAGGTGGTTTGGAGACAAACAAGCATGGGAAAACAGATAAAAGGGGTAAGAGTGGTGGGTCTTGTGTAAGCACATGGCACATTGATATGCTTGCTTGGTCATGCCCTGCACCTCACCAGTATCTGTCCTGTCTTCTTAAATTCCTTCTTAACTCTGTCCTGGGTGAAGGCTCCCTATGCAGTATGCACATGTGTGTTTTGGTGGGGAGGCCGAGTCCAGCAATTGCAGCAGGACCATGGCTCAAAGAGGACCATGCATCTGTGGTGCCAATGACTGAAGCCAGTGATGGCAATGAGGGAGAGTTGGGGGGGGGGGGGGGGGGGGGGAGCATGAGATCGCTATCAAGGATCAAGCCAGACAAGCAGCAAGTGGGTGAAGTGGCCTGGGAGCAAAGGTGTGTGGGTATGCCTCTGTGAGTGTGACCACAGGAGAAATTGGCTATCATGGGGATGATGAGATCCTGACCAGCTGCTGGAGAGACTGTAGGGTCTGAAGGAATGTGTGTGCCCCAGTTTGCATCCATTTGCACATGTACTTGTGCTTTTGTGTGGGAAGTAAATGGGGAGAGCAAGGATCTAGGACCAGCAACTGGACAGATGGTCTGTCTAAGGCCAGCTACTGGAGGGATTCACTGTGTGTGTATGTGTAAGGGTGGTCTGTACCAGAAGCTGGAGTAGGAATGCAGCCTCGGGGGCTCCTATGTCCAGGGGTCAGCAACTGCGGAGACCGGATTCCGAGGGCAGCTACTAGGCAGGCTGAGTGTCTGAGCCCAGCTGCTGGAGGGACCCACCTTGTACATATTTATATATATACACTACTGGACTTTCACCTAGCTCAGCCAAAGAAGAGAAATGATGAGGCAACTGGTACTGTTTGTATTTGAGTGAATGATGTGTTTTCTATCTGTGTTGCTCTGTGTGGTGGGCCATGTGTGTATGTGTTGTACATGTGTGTTTCTGCATGTGCCTGTTGGGGATAAATGGAGCTGCCTCACCTCCATTGACTTTCTGGACTCAACAGCCTCTAATAAAATAAATGAAAACTCAGTGGCATTTACTTCACTAAAGCCATAAGAGGGCCAACTGGTTCAAAGGTATCGTAACTCTGGCACTTTCAGCACTAATGTTACTCTTGTTTACTTTTACCCAACCATTTCCTAGTCATTTCTTGATGACAAAATTTCACACTGAGACATGCAAAGTATTCTTAACTTTTTATTTCTCTTTTCAGTGTTCTCCCTCTCAACATCTTTCAGAGCTGCAGTATAAATACAGTTTTCTACAATTTCTACAATTTCCTGATGGGTCTGATCTTTTCTCATTAGCTGAGCAACAGAAGTGTTCCTGAACTAAACATTTTTGCTTTCCCTATTCCCAAGGAAAGGAGAAAGTCAGCACACTTATTACATATAATCTTGAATTTCCACTAGATATTTTCAACTCTTAAAATTGTTTAACAGTAATGAAAAAGAGTGAAGCATTGTTGTGGAATGAAATCTCCAAGAAGGACTGTATAAAACTGCATTAATTTCTTCTTTCTTTCACCGCCATTCTCTGCCTTTTGCTAGAAATTCAGCATCTCACCTTTAATAATGAACAAGTTCCAACAACCATCCTAAGGGAGATGGATTATTAATCTACCTAAGCATGCATAGGTAGATGCATAACTGCATGTGGTCTTACTTACATTTATTTGTTGAATATACTGATACAGAGAAATCCTGTCCTGGTTTCAGCAGGGATAGAGTTAATTTCCTTCCTAGTAGCTGGTACAGTGCTGTGTTTTGGATTTAGGATGGGAACAAAGTTGATAACGCACCCATGTTTTAGTTGTTGCTAGGTAATGCTTACACTAGCCAAGGACTTTCTGGTTTTCCATGCTCTACCGACTGAGAAGGCTGCAGGTGCACAAGAAGATGGGAGGGGGGCACAGAGAAACTGGCCAAAGAAACATTCCATACCATGTGATGTCATGCTCAGTACATAAACGGGGAGAAGCTGGCCGGGG
>NW_008825263.1:112220-132628 GCF_000699105.1 Pygoscelis adeliae
AGGGACATTCCATACCATGTGACGTCATGCTCAGTACATAAACTGGGGGAAGCTGGCCGGGGGGGGCCGCTGCTCGGGGCCTGGCTGGGCATTGGTCGGCGGGTGGTGAGCAATTGCACTGTGCATCACTTGTTTTGTGCATTATTATTATCACCATATTATTATTATCATTTTATTTCAATTATTAAACTGGTTTTATCTCCACCCACGAGTTTTTCTCACTTGTGCTCTTCCAATTCTCTTCCCCATCCCACCGGGTGGGGGGGAGTGAGCGAGCGGCTGCGTGGTGCTTAGTTGCCAACTGAGGTGAAACCACGACACATCCAAACATTCTTTTCAATACCAAAGTACATTCATAAGAGATATTCTACAGAAAATATTAAAAATACAAATGATGAAATTAACAATTTATGAAGAAAGGTCTTTTCAAGAGTTCAGGCAATATATGGCAGAGGATCTGCTCTATCCCTACAACTGACTGCCTGTCCAGTAGCATTTGTATGATTAGCATCTAAGAATAATGTTTTTACTATGGCATTTATGATTGCTTTTGATGCCATACTGAGATTCAAGCTATATTTTGTGTCCTTGCAATATTTCAGCTGAAGAGGAAATCAGTACATAAATAAATAAGTTCAAAACAGGGCTGAAGCATTATATACTTCTCACTGTAAAAAAAAAAAAAAAAAAAAAAGAAAAAAATTATAGGGTATCTAATTGTCCCTAGTAAATACAGTCATTTTCCACAATGATTCTGCTGACCCAAAAGTTTAAGACACACTAGAGAGGTAAGATTCAGCTTGTACACATGGCTGTTTTAGTACTAATAGTGTCTGTACTCTTAGTAGCAGTAGTAGCATTTATTTGTATTATATTGAATGTGTCCCTATGGCTTGGCTTTACAACAAAATATACGTTTTTCAAGTGTTATGGGAAAGTCTATATCAAGCAAGAAAATGACAGACACTGAGATTCTAGTTGTGATAAATATGCAGCTCCCAAAGATGCTAAGCAAATAATTGTCTGAGCTGCCACATTTTATTAGTATAACAATTTTCATTTTTTTAAAGAGATAATTTTTAGTTAAGAATTTAATCTGACAGACCAAGTTGCTTTATGAATCCTTAAAATATATTTACTCATTTGATTGTTCATAGTGCACAACATATACCATTCATTCACAACAGAAAATGCTTAGGTTGATCTTCATTCTATTACTATGACTGATTGTATTTCTCTAAATCAGTTCTAATATCTAAGCCTTATATTATAGGTTAATGAGGTTTTAAAAAAACATATCTTGGTTTCTCAATAAAATAAAACCATTGCATCAGCATCCAGTTCTACAGCATGACAGAGAAATGCTGAATATATTTGCACTCAAGATGTTATCAGTCTGTTGATGAAGAGAGGAACTTTCAATTGGCTTTCTTGCTTTTGAGTTTCTAATAGAAGCTACATTTTCATCTGTCACTTTTCAGAAAGCATCACTCAAACTTTGCAGCAGAGTTTGCCATCTGTTCACACTTATGCCCACTATTCTGCTTGCAAAATGTTGTGATCAAAATTATTTTTCCTTAAACTCAAATATAAGCATATTAAAGCAGTGTAACCAGCAACAGTATGTAAGTATTTTGTAACTCTCTAATGACAGAGCCAAACACAGCATATAAGTATTTCACATAAGTATGAGAGTAAGTTGACCACCAAAGTTGCAAACATAGATGGGTGTAGGTGCACATAGAAGTCATCCAAGTAACAACAAATTGCCAGGGAAAGAACAAGATAAGTATAAGAGACTGCAAAAAAAGCAGGGCATTATGTTGAATGTACAGGAGGGATGACTGGCAAAAGCAAAACCAAGATAAACAGTGACAGCAGCAGAGGAGACCCCCTTTTTGTGAAAGGTGCAATAGCATAAAGCCATCAGGCATAAGCAATGAAAATGAGAAAAGGAAGAAGACAGTCCTGCTTTAGTTCTTATTTCTCAAAAACTGGTTTGATTTTTTTTTCAGTTTCTTTTAAGCATCCTCATAACAGTAATCTCTAATTCCTTAACTGGGGAGATTTCTCGGGGACTGGTAAATGTGGTTAGGAAACTCAAAGCCCATCTGGAGTTGAATCTGATGTGGGATGTGAAAGGCAACATGGCAACATGAAAGGCTTTTGCATGTACATCAGCAGCAAAGCGAAAGCCAGGGAAAATGTGCACCTACTGCTGAATGGGGCTGAGACCCTGGTAACAAAAGACTTGGACAAAGTCAAGTTACTCAATGTCTTCTTCTCATTCCTCTGGTAGCCTTCAGAAATCCAAGGCCCCTGAGACCAGAGGAAAAGTCTGTAACAAGGAATACTTACCCTAGCCAGAGAAGGATCAGGTCAGAGAACACTTAAAAAAATTGAACATAAACAAATACCTGGGGTCTGATGGGATGCACCCACCAGTGCTGAGAGCTGGCTGATGTCATTTTGAGGCCACTCTCAATTATCTGTGAAGGCCCATAGTGATCAGAGGAGGCACCTGAGGACTGGAAGAAAACAAACGTTACTCCTATCTTCAAGAAGGGCAAGAAGGAAGTCTAGGGAACTACCAGCCAGCCAGCCTCATCTCAATGAGCGCAAACTAAGTAATGGAGCAACTTATCCTGGAAACCATTTTGAAACAGATAAGGAACAAGGTGTTTGGGAGCAGTCAGCATGGATTTTCAACAGGGAAATTGTACTTAAGCAGTCTAACAGCCTTCTACCTTAAAGATGACTGGCTTGGTGTGTGAGTGTGATGATGTGGTCCCCTGCCCAACCTGATCTTTATCTCCTGTAACCCTCTTCAAATGATAATTACCAGGGGCAGTCGTTAATGGATGCTGATAGTGATAGCTGCATCCACAGATGCAGCTGCAATCTATTGCACAGATAGCTGAAATCTACAAAGTGGATTCAGGAGCCAGATAACAACACAATAGCCCTTGGTTATTGTGAGAAATATGTCCACCTAAACACAGTTATCAGTATGCAAATATGACTATGAGTCAATCATCTTACTCTATAAATAGTGAGCAGCCCAAGAGCCCTTTGAGCTCTCCTGCATGGTAGTGGGCTGCACACCAGGATCTCCCCTTGAGTAGAGACACCTCTCAAGGTTTCTCCTCGAGGTTGAGAGATTCCTTGCTGTGACAGACACTCAGTAAGTGACTAATAGCATGCTAAACTTTGAAATCTTAGCTAAGTGATATAAAGGATTGATTGAACATATATAATCCTTTAGACATAAACTGTTGACCAAATCTGGGACTAGGTTTGCATCCAGCCACACCTAGACTCTTCTCTGAGAAGGAGTCTAGAGAGCAAGGGGGTCCTTTCTGAACCTCATGGCTCAACAAGAGGGTCTCCCTGACAGTTTTGTCTGACCCTGTCCTCCATGTAGTAAATAATCAAGTGTACCTTGCCATTGAATCTTGTTAAATCACTGTTGCATTTACCATTGAACTCTAACTCACTGTTTTCTATCAATAAAGTGTACTGTTGATTCTCTCTTACAAGTGAAGTGCAGTCTCGCTTCCATCTGCGACAGTGAGGGAAGAGCAATGAATATTGTTTCTCAACTTTACCAGCACTTTTGGCACTGTCTCCCATGACATTCTCATAGACAAGCTGATTAAGTACAGGTTAGATAAGAGTTAGATACTAAGGTGAGTTGAAAACTGGCTGAACTGCCAGGCTGTTTTGTTCAGCAGCACGAAGTTACTAGTGGTGTTCCTTAGGAGTCAATACTGGATCGTATACTGTTTAACCTCTTCATTAATGATCTGGGTGATGAGTACACCCTCAACAAGTGTGCAGATCATACAGAACTGGGAGGAGTGGTAGAAACACTGGGTGGGTGTGCTGCTATTCAGAGGCACCTCAACAGGTTGTACAAACGGGCAGACAGGAACCTCATGAAGTTTAATAAAGGGAAATGTAAAGTCCTGCCCCTGAGTAGGAATAACCTCATGCACCAGTACACACTAGGGACCAGCTGCTGGGATTCAGCTTTGCCCCAGGCAGCCTGCTCTAGCTGACCCTGCTTGAGCAGAGGTCGTTGGTCTAGATGATCTCCAGAGGTCCCTTCCAATCTCAAGATTACAGAGTAATCTGTAAATTGATTTTTATATAAATATATATATGCTATATTTGTGTGTTTGTGTGTGCATGTGTGTGAGTTCATTCATGACAATTCTATTCCTCTACTAAACTAATTTATTTTCTGTGTCAATGATATGTGGACTGGCCTGATGCTAATATCTGCTGGCATTCCCTCTTGTGATTCAGTTAGGCAACCCCACTTCGTAAGTTTGCATTTGCCTCAAGCTTTTAAACCATGGAAACAGGCGTTGGAGGGTTTTACTTCATGAGGTTCTGAAAAGCCAAGGGCTTCAGCATGCGATAGTTATGCCTATGCCAAAATCAGCTACCGATCAAGATTTCTGAGAGTGTCTTGAACTTCACACTGTGATTAGAAAGAGGCAGAACCCCAGCTTAAACTTCTGTAAATTTATCACTTCTCTGCAAACTGAAATTTAGATGAATACTGTGTTTTGAACTCCTTTCATTTGTTCTAGCAAGAAAACTCTTGAGAGACAGATCAAGCTCAGCACCAGATCAGCCAAAGGAAGATCTTTCAGAAAATAAGAACACTAAAATGTAGACCACAGTTCTGTAATTCACTCTGAACAGACACAACAGTGCATCAGCATTGAACTAATACTAAAATGAGGCACAGGCTCAGAAAAAATAAAAGATAAAAAAAAGACAAAGGTTATGGCTGTTATTACACAAGTCACGCTTACATGAATAGATTCTAAAAATGCCTGACTTGTCCATTCCTACAGTCCAGCATCTATCAGAATAAGGTGGCACTCTGCTGTCAGTCTATGTGTTAGAAAATTGAGTCAAAATATGAAGTCAGTCAACAAGAGGAAGATTTAATTTGATCTGAGCAAAAACGCATTTGCTTATAATGATAGTGTGCTGTGTTTTTTTTCTTTCATGAGAGTTAATACTGTATGCCTTTATCAGTACTTAAACAAAGTTGTAAATATACTCTCAGAAGACATGTCAGTTTCTTTTCTCCATCTCATATAGCACGATTTGGACATGTGTTGTTAAAGAAGGATCTAAAAGGTTTCATTTTCTTTAGAGATAATAAGGGAGGATCAAAAGTCACTTTTGACACTCAGGCAAGGGAGAATGGTTACTTGCCCTTCAGATCCCTTAACCTTCTATACCAGAATCCTTAATTATATCCTCAACATTTCTGTCTTCCGCTAATAGAATGGATTCCACTTTATTGGGACAGTTTTTTCATCTTTTATTCTCATCTTAACTTGATCAATGATCAGTTTATTTTTCACCTTTAGAAATCTTCTTTTACTCTCTTATCTAGCAAATCTGTAAGTCTTTAAAGCTATATGAAAATGTGTTCAGTGTTATGTTTCCAGACGCACAACCCTTATTTGTAATAAAGCAGGTTTTGCTTCCTTGTTTCTTGCAAAATTTCCAATGGAAGAAAATGTTTGGCTGAGTATTTTTCCATCCTTTTTGTAGAGCTATAAAGTTTCCAACTTTCACTGATTTAATCTGTTGTACAGATGACAGGTGCAAAGAAAGTGGGGAAAGACATGCAGTGGTTAAGTCAATAAAGCTGAAGAAACAGTATATTATTTCTGAAAAAAAAAAAAACAAAACCAAACCATAGAATAAAGACTCTTTAGCATGTAAGAAATCCTTTAACATATTTCCAGAAAATATTAGCAATCATATGCAAGGGTAGTGAGAGCCATTCCTTTGTTATGTGACTAGGGAAAAGTAATAGAAAATGTCATTGAATATTCTGTCACAGTTTTAATTTCTTAATAAAATAACCTTTTCCAGATGCACATTTGTTCATAATAATTATTCCTCCTCCCTGCTCATCCAGATACTTCCCAAATCTTGCCATTTTTCTCTATACAACACTTCAAAAGCTACCCTTCTGTTTTGAAAAGAACTTTTACATTTATTGACAATATAGTCTGATTACCTTCCCAATTCTTTTTTTAGTATTTCTTTTTTGACATGGTCAAAGCCACTCAAAACTTAACTCTGAAAACGGTATTTTTGCTCAAATAATCACGTATAATTCTAAGTTCTTAAAAATGAACAGAGGACAACAAATCCTTTCTAACTAACTACTAAAAATCAAGACATATTTGAATTATTCTCTAGCTCGTGCATATGCAGGAGAAACATTGGATATAAAGCTCAGTGGATATGAAGCTCTGAAGAAATTAGACTGCAACGCAGCTGTTTCATAGGGGGGAAAAAGGGTGTCATTTTAAGAAATGCTTATCTCCAATATTTCCAGTCTCATAGAATACATATAAAACATACTGCAGTTCATCCTGCTTTAGATCTGTGCAATAAAAATAACAAAATTAACAGCACAATGTATAGTGAAACTATTGTGTTTTCATGAAATCTGTGAAAATGCATACATAACTAGCACAAAGAATATTTTTTCTCTTCTATAACATATATTCTCATATGTTTCTCTTCTATAACATATATATCAAAATTTGCAAGGATGTGAATTTCATATATTTACATTGGCTTTTCAGTAGAAGTGCAAAGGTCCAAATGATCAAGGAAACTTAGGATGTTACTATACATGTTTTTCCTTGTTCCACTTTCCTTCAATATGAATATTTGGTGAATATATGTTCATTTCTTGTTCTTTTAGCTTTAGATGAGCTGGTCCCACTTATCAACTAGTTTAAAAAGTCCAAACCATCTTTATATATAGCTACTAGAAAAATAAATATGCCTTTGTGTGTCAAATACTGTGTAGACTTCTGCATGTGCTTTATTGTTGTTGGTCTTTCTTTGGTTTTTGCTTCCCACACATTAAATGAACATGGTTTGAACTCTAGGATCCACACAATTCCTGCATTCAACTCTGAAGATGATGGGAGTTCTTTTCCCCCCATCAGATTTATACAAAATAGTACCTTAATATCGATTTAGTTTCTCCTAATACAGAGTAGTTCAAAAGCACAGCCTCAACTGACTGTTTTTTAAAAAATGGGAAATCCCATATTTAGCTTAACCACAGCATCCTACATTTCATCTGCATTGAAAGACCACTAACCCCATAGAGAACACTGTATGTTATTTCACTATTTAGTTAAAATCAAACTATCAACTCCACAACTACACTAGAAAATGAGTCAGAAGCAAAAGTGCTGACAGAGAAACTTCTTCCACTACAATTTCCATGCTTGCTTGGACTGAATGGCAGTAAAAATACTTTTTAATTACTTAGTTCCTGTAAGTAGATGGCAAACTGTCACGGATGGAGTGAGACTGCACTTCACTCATAAGAGAGAAGAAACAATAATTTATTGATAGAAAACAGTGAGTAAAGTGTGAGTTAACAAAGTTCAATGGTAAATGCAACAGTGATTTAACAAGATTCAATGGCAAGGTACACTTGATTATTTACTGCATAGAGGACAGGGTCAGACAAAACTGTCAGGGAGACCCTCCCGTTGTGTCATGAGGTTCAGAAAGGACCCCCTTGCTTTCTAGACTCCTTCTCAGAGAAGAGTCTAGGTGTGGCTGGATGCAAACCTAGTCCCAGATTTGGTCAACAGTTTATGTCTAAAGGATTATATATGTTTAATCAATCCTTTATATCCCTTAGCTAAGATTTCAAAGTTTAGCATGCTATTAGTCACTTACCGAGTGTCTGTCGCAGCAAGGAATCTCTCAACCTCAAGGAGAAACCTTGAGAGGTGTCTCTACTCAAGGGGAAATCCTGGTGTGCAGCCCACTGCCTTGCAGGAGAGCTCAATGGGCCCTGGGTTGTGCACTATTTATAGACTAAGGTGATTGACTTATAGTCATATTTGCATATCAGCAAGTCGTTTGAGTCACTGTTCCAGGCAGCCCTTGGCTACTATGTTGCCATCCATTCTCAAAGTCCAGCATAGGCTGGATGCAGCCGCAACGACCCCCACTGGTGGTCATTGCTTACGCAGGGCAGGGGGAGCACACTGCCACACAAACTTACAATTCTTGGCAAAAGTAGAATAGCCAAAGTTATATAATGCAGACATATAAAGTAAAACTTGCGAGTTCCTTTTACTTGCCATGGAACAGAAAAGATGTGTGCTGAAGGTAGTGAGAGTTGCTCATACTATGAATTTCCAAGTGATTAAATTTACAGGCAAAATGTATAGCTTCCAAACGTCTCTTAGAGAAAACAAAAAACAAACAAACAAAAAAACCCACCTGAAACCCAAACCAAACCTGGAGACACTTTCTGGATTTAAAGCATACTGTTTAAAGTAACAGTAAACTTAGATGGCTTTCACTTGTAATCACCAAGAGTTATCTATAGACCAGTGTAATGGGAAATAAAACTATCCCCTTGAAAGCAAAAAGAGTACTGAACAACAAAGGCATTTGGTATATCTTTTCCTCATCCAAAAGTAAGAAAATGGGTTAATTTGAAGATACTTTATTGGAAGTTCTTGTAACAACTGAGAAAGATGAAAGCCTGAAAATTATGATGGCAATGAATTCTTGAAATTTTTATTTTTGCTAGCAATACTTTCAATGCTCCTAAGAACTGTCAGAAAGCAATTTTCACTGAATGGCTACAGTTCATGAGCACATTTATTAGGTAACAATTTTTTGATCGTTAAGAAAAATATGGGTTTATACAATACCAGATAATGGATGAAATGACAAAATCCAAAGTTTAGCTTGTATTTGAAAAGAAGTATTAGCATCAATGGCCCTCTCCCTCATATCAAGGACCTATCAGGGACATAATAAGTAGTGTTACAACATTATGATTGAAAACTGTGGTCAAGTAATATTTTTACAGAGTAATAACTTCAGTTGATGCTGCTCATAATATCTGTTCCCATATAATAGACAGTTTAATTATTGTTTCCATCTTGACTCTTTTTGCTGTTCCTAATAGTCCCACTGAGCACTTGTATTCAGTTAAACTTTTATACTCATGCTTAACAGTAAGACAGTACTGAAATTCCACTTTTTTTCAATAAAAATTCAGAAATTCTAAAAGTGCAGCTTGTAACTGAAAATCTGGTTGAATAAGGACAGACCTGATCTACTTAATATTTTGGTGAACTAAAAATCCAACTCTTATTAAAACAAAAGAAAATACATGCAAGGGATCAAGTGCTATTTGCAAAATCAGTTCCAGAGTAAGTAGTTTTCCATCACCTTATGATCTTCTTTCAATGGCAACTATATGTATACTGAAGATCTTATGTCATTGAACATTTCAGCATGCACCGTCTTCAAGTTTACTTAATAAAATTCCCCAGTTAAGCATACAGCAAGCCTTTCATTTAAATGAACCATTCTGGAGGCTTTGAGAAGAAGTGAATGCACTTTCTGTAAGGTGGAACACATGCTAGATTGAAAACATCACATAGCTGGCAACAGCCAACCCTTGTGAAATTTCATTCAAAATCAGTTGTTTGAAGAATGAGTCCAGCAGTACAGTAATGGAAGAGGAAAGGGAAAGTGATTGCTGGGGAGCCTTGAGGGCAGGCTGCTCCCGGTTGCAATGCTTGATAAGCCATATAAAAAGCTAAATGATATCTCCCTATACTAGGTTCAATATTCCAAGATGATATAATGAAAATCACTATCTTTAGTTCTATTGTATTTCTAATTAATGTTTTATTATATAAAGCAATAAACTCTGTCTCAAAACAGGTAGACCTATATGTACATTTCATTTTCAGCCCGGTTAAATCATCTGAGGTGACAACATTGGCAGAAAGATATGACAAAATTCTCATCACAATTTGCATTTTTTTTAAAAGTCCAGAAAGCACCCAGTTCTCAGTAAAAGGAAAAACCAATACTTGCACAACAAAAATTACAGCCTTTAGATTTTAATATATATTAGCAAAAAGAAGAAAATGGAGGAAACCCATGTAGAAGTGCAAATGCACAATAACTTTATACATCAAAATATTGCAATAAATATATGATAGTTTGAAATAGATTATATATTCAACAAACAGTGAAAAATAGTAACACAACAGTCAACTCACACAGGACTGTTGTATACACTTTTTAATCTCAAAATGTGATAATAACCAGCAGCAACCAGCATTTGTACACAAAAAACTGTACAAATTAAGTTGAGAATAAAGTAAAAAATTTCAAGATTGAAAAAAAAAAGAAACACAAAGTTCTGTAATTATTAGGAAATAATCATGCAGATAATACAAGAAAACAAAGTACAAAAGAGTGCACATAATCAGAAAACATAACTAAAACATTAAAAGAATAGATCTGTCTCTTAAATTATTTTACCAGAACTTTATGAGAGCATAGAAATTCTCAGAAATCTCAGAAAGTTTCCATAAGCTCATTTTAAATCCTTAAGTACTCTAATGCAGTATTTTAACATTCAGACTGTCTTCGGTGTACTATTTATGGTGATTCTGTTTAGCGGCATGTTGTATTCCTTAAACATTTCCTGTTTTCTCCTGTTTTATAGCTTCCTAGACCTCAGAGACACACACACAAAAAGAAAAAAAAAAAAAAAGCTTTGATATTAATATAATGTGCAGGAAGAAAGAAGCAGGAGTTTCTACAATGCAAGTGAAATCAAGTATAATTGACAGTATCAGATAAAGATTAATATAATGTACATGACAGCAAAAGGCAGGCAGCATAGCAGAGTAAGAAAAACAAAGGAAAAAACTAAAGAGAGGGGAAATAGGTAGCATTATTCATTTTACTGAGAGGGGACAATTTATTAGGTAATAGGAAATAATAGTATTAGCAAGGGATGGGGCTTTGACATTTGAGGATTAAAACTACTCTGTGAGAAGAAAATTTGTGACTGACAGTAAGAATGAGATGCTCTACAAGGAAAAGTGAACTGAGTGACAGCAAGGCAGATGCGGATGCAGTGTCTTCACTGACAAAGGGTGCAATTGCTAAACCTGAGTGAGAAAAGCAGAGCAGCTTTGGTGACAGTAATCAGAGTCACCTGACAGCCTAGCGATCACCAGACAAGTCTGCACTGATCAAGAAGGGCTAAGGTCAAGCCAGGAAGTTAAACCAGGGTAAGAGATAGGGAGGCAGAGGCAACAAGAGTATAGCTCAGACAAAGTCCACAGGCAAAAGCCTGGGCTTAAATGCAGCGACCAAGAAAGTGGTAGCTTCAGCATCTCAGAACTGGCCTTGAGCACAGGCCACTGCACCCCCAGGAGAGGAGGTAGAGGCTAAAGAGCCTCTTGGTGAACCCAGGACTTCAGCTTTGTATTCTTTCCCTTTGCTGCCTTAATGCCCTAATGAATGACTCGGGACTCCAAGTAGGCAGATGTGCATTTTTTTGCCCTTCTCCTCTCCTTTTTCCACTTTCTGTAGAAAACTACTTCACAATGGTCAAGGGTTGACACATGCCCTCCTGGTCACTATTTTAGCTTCTATTTAATGGACTTCAATGATAGCTTGTATTTATCATTGTTTTTATTTTCTTTTATCACAAACTCTTGTTGAATTTCTGTTGCAAAAATTGTTCATTGACTAAAGTCTTCATTGTGAAGGCTGCACAAATAGATGAATAGTTAATATCCTAAGGTCTTAAATGGTGTCATGGTTTAACCCCAGTAGGCAGCTAAGCACCACACAGCCACTCGCTCACTCCCCCGCAGTAGGATGGGGGAGAGAATTGGAAGGGTTAAAGTGAGAAAACTTGTGGGTTGAGGTAAAAAATGGTTTAATAGGTAAAGCAAAAGCTGCACGCACAAACAAAGCAAAATAAGGAATTCATTCACTACTTCCCATTGGCAGGCTGGTGTTCAGCCATCTCCAGGAAAGCAGGGCTTCATCATGCTTAACAGTTACTTGGGAAGACAAATGTTGTAACTCTGAACATCCCCCCCCTTCCTTCTTCTTCCCCCAGTTTTATATGCTGAGCGTGACATTATATGGTATGGAATATCCCTTTGGTCAGTTGGGATCAGCTGTCACGGCTGTGTCCTCTCCCAACTTCTTGCTCACCCCCAGCCTACGCGCTTGCGGTGCAGTGTGAGAATCAGAAAAGGCCTTGACTCTCTGTAAGCACTGCTCAGCAATAATTAAAACATCCCTGTGTTATCAAGACTGCTTTCATCACAAATCCAAAACATAGCCCCATACGAGCTACTATGAAGAAATATAACAATCCCAGCCAAAACCAGTACAAATGCATAGGCATTCTTTTGATATACATTTTCATCATGAACAGAGCTATGTAGTAGGAAAAGGCATTGATAAACAGCTGTAAAATTTTAATTCTAAGCTTAAGTGTCTACTGGAATATTGAAGAAAAATATGCTGGAAATTATAGAAGAAATTAAATAAGTTACTTGTGGAGACTAGGTTTCAATATTTCCAAATTCTAAGAAATATCTCCAAGCTCAACTAACTACAAGAATCAGAAAATAATTTTACAGTGAATCTTGGAGTCAGCTTTGGATGATCATAGAATCACAGAAAGGTTTAGATTGGAAGAGGCCTTTTAAAGATTATCTAGTCCAACCCCTGTGCCACAGGCAGGGACGTCTTGCACTAGATGAGGTTGCTCAAAGATCTTGTCCAACCTGACCTTGAACACTTCCAATGATGGGGCACCCACAACTCCTCCTCCACAACAACCTGTTCCAATGTCTCACCACCCTCACCATAAAAAATTTTTTCCTTCTGTCTATGTAATCTACTCTCTTTCAGTTTAAAACTGTTGCCCCTTGTCCTGTCACTACAGGCCCTGGTAAAAAGTATTTCTCAGTCTTCCTTATAAGCCCCCTTTATATATTGAAAGGCCACAGTAAGATCTCCCCAGAGCCTTCTCTTCTCCAGGCTGAAAAACCTGAACTGTCTCAACCTTTCTTCACAGGAGAGGTGTATCAGCCCTCTCACCATTTCTATGGCCCTCCTCTGGACATGCTCTAACGGGGCCATGTCTTTCTTGCACTGGGGACCCCAGAGCTGGATGTAGTAATCCAGGTGGGGTCTCAGAAGAGCGGAGTAGAGGGGCAGGATCACTCCCCTCGACCTGCTGGCCATGCTTTTTTTGGTGCAGCCCAGGATACGATTGGCTTTCTGGGCTGCAAGTGCACAGTGCTGGCTCGTGTCCAGTCTTTCATCCACTAGTATTCCCAAGTCCTTCTCTGCAGGGCTGCTCTCAATGCATTCATCCCCTAGTCTGCATTGATATTGATTGTATCAATATCAAATTGTATTTATTGCATCAATATCAATCCTTGTATCAAGGACATTGATTGTCCTTGAGCCAGGTGCAGGACCCTTCACTTGGCCTTGTTGAAATTCATGCGGTTCATATGGGCCCACTCCTCAAGGCTGCCAAGGTCCCTCTGGATGGCATCCCTTCCCTGAAGAGAATCAACTGCATCACTCAGTTTGGTGTCATTTGGATACCTTTGGGTACATTTTCTTTCATCTTCCTTTTCTGACCAACATACCTGTAGAAGCCTTTCTTACTATTTTTCACATTCTTTGCCAAATTCAGCTCTAAGCTCTCCTTAGCTTTCTTGATGCCATCCCTACACACCTGGGCAGCGTCCTTATATTTCTCCCAGCATATATGTCCTTGCTTCCACTGCCTAAGCGTTTTTGTTCTTACATTTTAGTTTGACCAGGAGACATGCTGGTCTCCTGCCTTCCTTGCCTGATTTCTTACACATGGGAATTGAGAGCTCTTGTGCTCTAAGAAAAATGTCCTTAAAGAACTGACAGCTGCAGTTCCGCTCCTTTACACCTGAGGGCATTTTCCCAGGCAGTCCCATCTGCTAATTCCTCTCTCTCCTAAAATTCAGGGTCTTGATATAGCTCTTGATATAAGAGCTTGAAATAACTCTCACTTTTGCATATACTGCTATAAAAAGATGCAGTGGCCTTTCAGGAGAACCATTGTATTTAAATAGACCAAAATATTGGATGTCTGTAAGTAACTTGTATTACATAGTTCAGACATGAAAGGCATGTATAGTATATTCCAGGAGTCAGAATGCCAAGGTTTTAAAAAGAAAGAAAAAAAGAAAGATGCTTCCATTATAATTGTTTTTTCTTTTGAAAAAAATTGTTTGAAGGTCTGAACAAAGAAAATTGGAGGACTTGTGAGCTCTAAAAATGCTTGCTTTTTTTTTTCTACTTAGTGTGTCAGTTAACAATCACTCCCCATTTTCACTGTTTTCAAAAGGTAAGTTTAACTCTGTGTTTTTGGTTGTTTTTGTTTGGGTTTTTTTAGAATAGCCTGTTAAATATTAAACTTTTAGCCTGAAGGGCAAGGAAAACTATTTGAAGAACTAAAACTGAAAAAAAATCCCATCTATATTTAAAAGTAAATACATTTCCAACATTTTAATAATGGTACAAAAGTTAGGAATATCTAAGATATTCTAACCAATTAAAAAAATGAAAATGAATAAAAGAATAAACAAGAAAATTACTTTTTAAACAGTCTTTTGTATTCTACCAATTTCTGGCATTTTGTTTACAAGGCCACACAAGAAACACAGATTTAATAAAAGGTCCTGCATGCCAATACATGTTTTTTTCTGACAAATGTGCTGTCACTGTGATATGCAGTTCCCCCCTCTTTTTTTTTTAATTGTTTTTTAACTGGTTATAAGAGAAGTCCTTAAAATAGGCTTAGTTGTATGGATCTCACATTAAACAATCTTGTTCCTCAACCATAATAGTTATCGAACAAGCAAACTGATGGTCATATTCAAATGAATTGTAACATTCATGCCTCACCTTGCACTTTTATTATACCAATTTTGTACTGTGTGTCAGCAGAAAATTAAAACAGGATCTTACTACTACATAGAAGAGTGGAGAAACTGCAGAGAGAAAAAGAAAAGATGGTGTGGGGGACTGAGGTTAGACACTGAACTAGTTAGTGTAAGTCAGTGACATACTGTTAACGTCAAGGTGATTTGCTGATATAGACAAGGAAATGGCAAAGGAATTTGCTCAGGTAGTGTATATTCATACCAAACTTATCCATATTAGTCAGAACTCTTGGGGTTAAAGTATACTCTAGAAACCAAAATTGTCACCTCTGGTGACAGTGATTTCTTAATGTTTAATATTAAACTATATAGAACAACAAGAAGTAGAGGATGTTAAATTAATTCCCATCCATTTATGCAATGAGAAAGAAATGGATGAAATCCGGGTGTCCTGTCATCTGATGAATGTTTTTCCCAGAAAAAGGATGAGTGGTTTAACTGGATTTGATGATGCTTTGTAGCTGTGACTTCTTTGGCAGGGTATGTAAGAAATGATCCAGCATTAACCACTGGGCAAAATGAAGAACAATTGTCTTCCTTGGTATCATGATAATTCAAAAAGATGTATTCAGTAACTGCTCCTCTCATCAAGAATGCATTTAATCATGTAGTAAGTGGAATACTTTCTGCTTTAATGAGTTGTATGGTATGCAGAGATACAAATTTGAGCTCATACCTTATAACTGAGCTAAACCTCACTATGGGAAAGTCATTAAACTTCCTGCAAATCTGGGGGAATGTCAGGGGGCAAAAAGCATATTTACTACTGCTTTTCCTATAACACAACATATATTATACACAGATCTGCATGATAATTAAATTTTTTCCTATGTCTTAGATCCTTCTGACTCAGTGCCTAACCATGTCAACATTTCCATTTTAGGATTATATAAATTGTACATATAAGATTAATTCTGAGAAACTTAGATGTAGTTTTGATTCTAGTAGGAACTGATGAAGAACAATCATGCCAATAACTCTAGGCAAGAGCGTCCAGGCCTGTTCTTGTTAAAACTTTTATTGCTGTGGTTGACAGAAACTTTCCAAGTCCAATTTTCCCCCTCCTAGATGTTAGTAGCTTAGTTGGCAGCTTTGGAAATCAGAAGTCATTTTCCATAATGCACATTCATGTAAGTCATCATAAGATATGCTGATGTGGAAGGGACTAGGTTTTCTTTCTTCACACATTTTGGTGTGAACTAACAGAAATTAATGTCAGCTTTTACAGCTGGTGTGAATCAGACTTCAGAGACAGCAATAATTCAGTAAGGAATGTGAAGACTGTGGAGTGTGCAAATATGTAACCAACTACTATCTTTTTGTGCTTTGCAGATTCAAAATGTGCTACAAATAGCCTTGTTCTTTTCCTGTGGGAAGCCTTTACTCTCTTCTCTCACCCCCATCCTGCATTTTTGTCTTTTCCCCTCCTCTTTCTGAATGGTTACATAGAAACAAATCAGTTTACCAATTTCAAAAACAAAAAAAAAATCTCATTATCTATCAGCCACAAACACAAGCTGCAGATCTATGGATAGTTTCTGATAAGTTTTTTGAGTTCTGCTGTAACACATAAGAGATGTCTCCAATCTGGAGTGCAGTAATGTATGACCACTATTTTTCCTTAGTAGTAAGTCTATGTAGTATTAGTGTGAGGCCCTACAAGATTAGGAAATCCTTTATAGTTTCTTTATTTTAAAATGAGGAAAAGAAACTAAACATATCTTGTTTGGAATAGAATATTTGTCATCTAAACCTGTCATCTTTAAAGCTAATTAGAGATTATTCTGTGATTTTTTTAACATGCCTGACATGAGTATTGTAGGAAAAAACCCTCCCCACTAAATTCATTAATGATCATGGTTATTTTTGCAGTTTTTCCAGAAAAAAAGACCTTATGTAAAATATATCACCTGAAGATTATGTATAATGTTCCTGATTTAATATGCTAATTAGGTCTACAAAATTACTTATGACTGATTTTGCTGACATTCAATCAGACTTTTAAAATATTGTAACAGGTGAGACTGTACCAGAGGCAAAAATATCTAGTTTCAGTTTTCCTGGAAACAACAAGTTATGTTTTTCAATTCCCTAGTTTATTTTATAAAAGGTTCTTTTTAATAATAATAATATTAATAAATAATAATTATAATATATAATTAATAATAATAATTAAAAATATGGGGGGAGGACAGGGCAAAGAAATAATGTCTTGTAAAAGTACCGTATGCATAACTGAGATTCTATCTTAGGGTTTCCCATTAAGACTTCTACTGTCATGCACTGTAGTTCCTTCTTTGCTTAAAACTAGTTCTATTAGAATTACTTTTTTACAATTGGAATGTAATTCATTGAGTGTATGCTATTTAAAAAACCTCTTATTTAAAAATCAAGCAACTTGACTAAAACAAAAACAAAACCAACAACATTCCACAGATGATATAAGGGAAGCAAGGACATGGCAGTGGCAAAAAACCCTGATTTTTGGTGTGCTTATCCCAGAATCAATGACAAACTTGCTTATGAAAAGATGACATCTGATTTTGATCTGAAAGATATTATATCCCTTTCTACAATTTGCTCTGCTCCACTGGAGGAGCTAAATATGTGTTTTACGTTATCTTTCTATCCTCATATAAGGATTATATGAGGATATTAAGAGCAAAGAGCTCTTAAGTTCTAGTTGGTGAGTGAGAACTATTTTAAATATTTCTAACATTACTAATTCTATTATCAGGTTTTGACAGATACTAGCAGAATTCAAGATCAAAGGTGACTAATATATTACCAAGCAACAGTCCTTTTTCAGAATAGCTTGCATGCTAGACAAAGCTCATAAAGGATGGAATAAAGGCAATCTTATTACCCTAATATGATTTATAATGAATAGAATATCAAAGAAATTATATGACTTGACCAAGATCAAATAAAATGGCTATTGCCAAATCACATAAATCTCCATTAAAACCCACCAGATCTCTTACTACATCATGACAACTTTAAGTTCCACATAAAAACATTATACACAATGTATAAGAACACACTCTTATAGCATCTTATACAGTGAAATTCTAATCCAACCTGTTAGTTTTCTTTGTATAATTGATGATACCAAATGAATAGTACAGGAACTACTTCTCTGTATAAATGAATGTAATTGTATAGGAAAATTGGGTTCATATAGGTTTCTAAAGAACAGGGCATGTGCTATCCCATGAGTATTTATCAAGATAGAAATAAATGGGAACTTTTTACATTAAAAAAAAACCTACATCTTTTTTTGAAAACTTAGATTTGAGGGGGAAATGGGTATCTAAGAAAATATAACAAACATCCATATAGCAAAAAAGAAGTCTATAAATATCAAATTCATAGTTACAACCTGTCGATACTACTATATTAAGCTGAAAGAAATATAATTGTGAATTTAAAGCAACCACACAAAAAAAAATATGATGCAAAACATTTTTCATTGTACCTGAAATTTAGAAGTTGCTAATACCAGATGCCATTTGCTATCTTATAATAAACAGACCAAGAAAATGATCCTGATGCACAATGCCAAGGGAAAGTATTTTTGGTGCCTCTTTTTGTGAGAGGCATTTTAACTGAAGTTTATTTCTAGTTTAAAACAGGTTCACACTACATTTTTTGGCAGTTTTTATAAGAATTTCTAATGGGTATTTTAAAAGAAATTATAAAGCATCTCATGCTCAAAAGAAAAAAGAATCACTCTTATGAAGTTATTTACTAGTTTATAACTTAGATATATTTTCAGTAAGCTCCACTATTTTTTTCAAGGATAAGTATATTTTAATATCATTTACAGTGAGCTCATATACTATTATTATTTTCCTGTAGAACTTGTAAGAGAGAAGTAATCCATCTTGAGGACAGAGTTTATAAAATGTTTTTTAAAAATTTTAAAGTATTTGTAACTTTATAGTTTTTCAAGCTCATATCTTCTAACTTCATGTAGAAATCACTTTTGTGGTCAGTTATCTAGAAATTAATTTGTCAATACAAAGAAAAGTCAATTGCCTATGTCATTTCACAAGACTACCAGTAAAATACCCACCTACTCTTTCTCCCACTCAACCTCCATTTTTAAATGCCTGATCAACAGTAGGCTAGTCATCTTTTAAGCTACTTTTCTCTGACCTTTCATAATGACTACTTTGGAATGACTTTCAGTCACTTCTTTTAAAGCTGGAGTCAAAACAAATCTTTATAGTAAGAGGTCAAGGTATTTTGGTACATAAATCTGTTATGTGACCATAGTGTCTAATAAGATGACTTTATTTTGGTTTTGTATGCTTGTTGAAGATGATCTTAAGTTTTACTGAATCTTTAGGTTATGAAATAATCAACTATAAGAACATTTTGATTTTAAATAAGTTAGCCCTTATGGTAGCGTTATGTATAGGTTGCTGTGTTACTTATTATTTGAGGCTGTGTTGCTTGAAGTCCCTATTCTCTATTCTCTGGACTCTCTAAACCATAACCAGAGCCTCTAGGTTCTATTGTTTATGGGATGAATTATTTGACAACCTGGCAAGGTAGATATCTAGTTGGCCAACTTGGCAACAGAACCTACTTTTAAGGTGTCCTGAAGTGAACTGCCTTCATTATAATACTAAAAAACACACCCACAGGTCAAGAAGACCCTTGCCCAGGTGAAGACCCTTCCCCCGCGCAAGCGTAGTAACAGAAAAGAATGACATAACCGATATTAAAATTATATGTAAATCACTAACCAATCATTGTAACTGGGAGTGTACTACCTTATAATTTTGGTGTATAAATGTAACGGTGATCTAGCCATAGGTGTGCTTGATTTGTGGAAATTCCACCTTGCACCCGGCGCCGTAATAAACAATGCCTGCTTTCTAAAACTCCAAAATTGAGTCTTAGAGAGTTCTTCATCTGCCCATTTACGGTAACACTGACGCACGGAGCTATGAGCCCTGGACCTGTGGCCTCTTCTCCATTTGCTGGCATCTGGACCTGGGACAGAGAATGAAATTCTGTCCACCCAGGTGGACACATAGAAATGATATCATAAGCTAGGATACACTGTGGTGAGCAGGCACAGGGCTGTCAGGCAGAAATACTGACTGGCCACTGATGACATGAGGCTCACCCTTTCTACTCACCCTCCTCTCCATTTTCCACCCCGTGTCCCTCCCCTCCCCTCTGCTGTCCCCACCTTCGACCCTTCCCCTAACCATGTGTTAATGACTTGTGCGTGGTCTCACAGGCCACCCCCACCTCTCCATAATCCTCATAGAATAGAATCGAATCGTTTAGGTTGGAAAAGACCTTTAAGATCATCGAGTGCAACTGTAAACCCAACACTGCCAAGTCCACCGCTAAACCATGTCCCTAAGTGCCACATCTACACGTCTTTTAAATACCTCCAGGGAAGGTGACTCAACCACTTCCCTGGGCAGCCTGTTGCAATGCTTGACAACCCTTTCAGTGAAGAAATTTTTCCTAATATCCAATCTAAACCTCCCCTGG
>NW_008825263.1:136548-148087 GCF_000699105.1 Pygoscelis adeliae
TTCAAAACTTTCTAAGGGGGGAAATGTTGAAGATGATCTTAAGTTTTACTGAATCTTTAGGTTATGAAATAATCAACTATAAGAACATTTTGATTTTAAATAAGTTAGCCCTTATGGTAGCGTTATGTATAGGTTGCTGTGTTACTTATTATTTGAGGCTGTGTTGCTTGAAGTCCCTATTCTCTATTCTCTGGACTCTCTAAACCATAACCAGAGCCTCTAGGTTCTATTGTTTATGGGATGAATTATTTGACAACCTGGCAAGGTAGATATCTAGTTGGCCAACTTGGCAACAGAACCTACTTTTAAGGTGTCCTGAAGTGAACTGCCTTCAGTATAATACTAAAAAACGCACCCACAGGTCAAGAAGGCCCTTGCCCAGGTGAAGACCCTTCCCCCGCGCAAGCGTAGTAACAGAAGAGAATGACATAACCAATATTAAAATTATATGTAAATCACTAACCAATCATTGTAACTGGGAGTGTACTACCTTATAATTTTTGTGTATAAATGTAACGGTGATCTAACCATAGGTGTGCTTGATTTGTGGAATTCCACCTTGCACCCGGCGCCGCAATAAAGAATGCCTGCTTTCTAAAACTCCAAATTGAGTCTTAGAGAGTTCTTCATCTGCCGATTTACGGTAACATGCTGACTGTTCAAAAATAGTAGACAGTCTTACAACTTACCAGGATGAAGACTGTTGGAATGAAAAGCTATATGTTTAACTGTTAGCTGTTATTATTCTTACTACATGGATATTTACTCTGTGAAAAGATTTCTTTATTTTCAATTACTGAAATAATCTTTAAGGATGTATTGATCTCATGCCTGAATTATCTTTGATTCAAGTCACTTTTCCAATGACACATCTTTGTGTATTTCCATTTCTGAGATGCTGACAGATATTTTTATTTGATAGTATTTTTAGAAAACAAGTCTAAGAATGTCCTGTCTTGCAGCAGGTTGGCCTCTAGAAAAACTGATACTACCAAATACTGATTTATGTTACAAAACAAATTTATAAACTAATATAGAAAGGATTTAAAACACTTTCTTAATGCTTTGCTTATAGGGTCTACTGAAATGCACTGATTCTGTTTCACCCCTAGAATACATCTCTAGCCAGTCCTTAAAAATCTTGTAAGTTTACTTAAGCAACATAGGGTGGGTGAACAGGGTAAAAGCTGCTCAGTGAACAAGAACATTAACTGTGCCCAAAAATCAAAGGGTCCTGTAGCCAAAGCAGAGGCCTCTGACTCCTGCAGGTTATCAGTATTCTAGAATGGTGTAACTCACAATAGATAATGTGACTGTATCACCAGACACAGTTCTACTTAAGTATGTGAGCAATGTGAACACCAAGGTGACAAAGGCATGCATAGCTGCATGTAGGAACATCCAAGTAACAACAGTTGCCAGATAAGGACAATGTAAGCACAAGGGACTGCCAACAGGCAGAACACCCTCTCAAACACACAGAAGGAAGACTGGCAAGACAAAAGAAAACAAGATAAGAACTATTAGAAGTAGAGGGGATGCCTGTTTTGGTGATGGAGGAAATAACATAATACCACCAGACATAAGAAAGGAAAGAAAAACCTACTTGGGCTCCAACTTCTCTCATCAGCATGCTTTTTAGCAGACCACCTTGACCACTGTGACTGAGAGCCAATGTGGACCACAGTCATCAATGCTAATAACATGGCATCAATTTTGTGGTATTGTATGCTCACAGCTATTTCGAATATCATTGTTAAAAAAGAAACAGTCTTCTATATCTAATGATGATGATTAATATTGTTCAGGTATTCACCATTAAAAAGGGGTCTGCTGTTAATGAATGAATTTAGTAATGTTTTATTTCACAGTTTAAAACTGGCCTGATTTGTCAGTCTTCTAAACACTCCCATCACAGCAATTGCTAATTTCCTAATATATATACAGAGAAGAATATATTCAATTTCAACAGTTGCCAAAAGACAATGTGGATATCCTTCACAACAGAAAGAGTTGAGCTTTCTCCTGTCCAGTTTTACTATCACAGACTTTGATGCCATGTATCTAAGCTATGCCAAACTAGATGAAGTAAGACTTCAGCTGAGAGCCCTTTGAGATGAATTTGTGTCTGAGCTACATTACAGATAGCAAAGAAACACGTCAAAAAAGAAAAAAAAAAACACAAAAGAAAACCATCTCAAGTAAATTTTTCCATTTGAGAAAGGTTTAATGCACTTTTAAAGTGGTTTATTTCAGTGATTGCCATTGTCTCCCAGACGTGATATCTCACAGACTATGAAAAATCGAGTAAATACTTCTCACCCATAAAGACGATATCCTTCATAAGCACAAAGAAAATGAATGCATTAAAAAATAGTCAAACACTCAGTTTTCTGCTGTATAAACTTAGTTACTTTCAAATAACCAGAAGAAAACCTGTATATCTAAACATTCGATTTTGTTAACCATTATATTTTAACTACTTACTTTTAAATGAAAAATGATATTAATTTAGAGAGTTTATTTGTTGTAGAATTTCTCCATTTTATATATATATAAAAATCATACATAACAAAGGCAAATTATTTAATTTCTTTGGAAACTGAAAACTTTTTTTATTCTAAACACTTTTCCTCTATCATCTGTTTTACTTCCATTTATTATAAATCAGGAATAGAACATTGTTTATTTTTCATTATTTTTGCCTGGTTGTTATAAAAATATTGAACTTCTTCAAAAAAAGAACTGAAATAATTACATGGGCTTTGCAAAAGGAGACAAAAAAAATTAGATCAAACATCAAATAAACATCCCTCAGCTTAGATCTCTGAAATATGCTTTAGAATGAAAATGCATATAATATACTTCTAATAAATAATTTACAAAAATCGTGTGGGAAATTGACACATTTTGTTCTGAAAAGATTGATGCTTTTTATTTTGGAAGAGCCATAAAGGAGAAGTTTTCTGTGAACATTAGGAATCAGAAAAGAAAAGGCAATTACTGCTTAGGTAACATGTTCTTGTTTTGTTTATACGAAAAACCAAACCCACAAAATAACTTAACATTAAAATGTGTACTTTATTTTAAATATAAACACACTCATTATATATCAAAACAAACACAAAAAATCCTTGGATAAATGTAAGTAAAAAACTTTATGAGGAGTTCCAGTGTTACCTGGCAGTAAGAGCAAATTTATGTTCCATCTTCTGCTTACCTTTTTTCCTTTGTCACTTCCCCCAAAAGAAACATTTCTGGACTTCACTGTATGCACTTCAGTTATTCTCTAAGAAGAAGTTTTAACTCAAAGGCTTGTAAAGCAGTGAGGGACTGAAATCCTTCCTTTCAACTCTGGAGAATTGCTACATGAAGCTCTGCCTGGAGGGCAATTTTTCATGACAACTTTTCTGGTGAAATGTACAGAGTTAAGGAGGGGAAAAAAAAAAGTCAGAAAAAAAGTGAAGAATTTGTGTTCTCTACCTTTTCCTTTTCTTCCTTCTCCCATCCCTTTCCGTTCTTCTTAAAATTCTGGCTCTTTCTTTTCTTTTTACCAAGAATTTGATCCACTAGATTGAAAATAAAACCCAAGAACATTAGGAGGAAACAGCCTTATAAATATCAAATTATCTATTATTGAAAATATCTAAATATGTATTAATTTTTAATAAAGTTTAGCAATCCTTCTGGAAGAAAATAGGAATTAAATCATTATTTCAGAACATTCTATTTTTTAACTGAAGACCAGTTATTGAAAAAATCCTAATAAGTGGAAGAGAGACTTCTGCAGTATGTATTTTTCTATTAGATGTTTTCTCAAACAGATGTAATAACTAATTTGTGTTTAATTTAATATTGGCAGGTCTAAAGACAGGTAATTTACCCAAAGGCAGTGCTTATCCAGGGTTATTGTTAGACATGAACAAACACATTTTCACTAAATATTTTACTTTCTTTGATCTCCTTGTTTCTGTATATGGAATATATTTAAGACATTTTTACTACTCACAAAATTTTGTTATTCAAATATAATCTACTTTTCAAAATGCCAAAGACTTACATTATGCTCCAGGAGAACAATATGCTCAAAGTAGACTTTTCTAAGAAATGCTATAAAAGTGAACTGTCTAGTTGTGAGTGACCATACACATCACACAGCATAGGCATGTAGTAATTGTGAATCATTACATCTTTGGGAAACCAGAATTAAGAAACAGGGGGCATACCAGGGGACTCTGATAATTTTAAGACCTTTTGTTTGTGTGCAACATTGGTCTTAAAGGAGCCATCATTAACGGTTTTATGTTATTTGCTAGGTAGGCAACCATGTATTTCTCTTTTTTCCCTGCTACTGTTAGTGAATACAAGAATCAGATCTTAACCAAACATATGAGAATCATTACTCACAATGACACCAGTAAGGATCTTAAAGAACATTTGTATTCAATCATCTTAAAAAATGTCCTACATTTGAATGTTCAACAAAAGTCCCCCAAACCCCAAAAGATTATTTTAATGCAATCAAGAGAAGAGATGCAACATGCAACATGACATCTCTCTCCCCTTCTGTGAAGGAAAGAGGAAAAGGAGAAGTAGGACAGAGAAATGCATCCCATAACTTTTTCTTTTTTTTTCCTTTTCCTTAGGTCTGCTTTTCCTTGGAGTGTCTTCAATATCTGTAATTATCCTTTAGTTAATCAACAAAAGGAGGAAAGAAATGTAGTGTTGTACATTTACTGCTATTGCTTGTAACAGGACTCAACCTTTGTGTTCAGCTAAGGTAACCCCAAGTAACAAGTGACAGGACAAGAGGAAATGGCCTCAAGTTGTGCCAAGGGAGGTTTAGATTAGATATTAGGAAAAATTTCTTCACCAAAAGTGTTATCAAGCATTGGAACAGGCTGCCCAGGGAAGTGGTTGAGTCACCATCCCTGGAGGTATTTAAAAGATGTATAGATGTGCTGCTTAGGGACATGGTTTAGTGGTGGACTTGGCAGTGTTAGATTGATGGTTGGACTCAATGACTTTAAAGGTCTTTTCCAATCTAAATGATTCTATGATTCCATGATAGAAGTCAGTGGCAAAATTCATGGACTTCAATGTGGCCAGAACTGCAACAGTAATGGGGTTTGATGCTGATTATTCAAATCAGTGTGAGATTTTTGGTGACTTTAGTTGCAGTAAGAATAAGTCTGTACTACGGTGCCTCTGACTGAGTTGATTTTAGAAAGGAAAAACAAGGAAAAAATATTCTTGGTGTCTCATTGGATATCTTAATATAGAAATTGACTCTAAACTTTTTGCTAGGAATGACTATCAAACTACTTCCATCACAGTGTTCTAATTTAATACAATAGGTCATATTTCCACTCCTAGACCATCAATTAATTTGAGTCATTTCTTAGGACTGATGTTATAAAGGATCCACTGCAATATGTGTAACATGGAATATTTATTATTACTTAAACAGTGTTATATGTTGTTTTGGAATGTATTTGTAGGCAAACAGAACATATGAAAAGTGTAAGTACAGAAAGAGTAAGTAGATTACACTAAACAAACTGGCATTTTTGTAACAAGTATTTTGGTTCTAAGTTTGTTATAAAAATTTAGAAGTATGAATAGAACTGTACACTTATGATATTGTGTGTTATACGTTTATAGCACTTATTCTGATTTGTGTGCTATCATCCTTATATTATTAGATCTTAGAATCACAGAATCATAGAATGGTTTGGGTTGGAGAGGACATTTAAAGATCACCTAGTCCAACACCCTGCTGTGGGCAAGTATCTCTTCCACTAGATCAGGTTGCTCAAAGCCCCATTCAACCTGACCTTGAACACTTCCAGAGATGGAGCATCCACAGCTTGCCTGGGCAACCTGTTCCAATGTCTCACTATCGTCATCGTAAAAAATGTCTACCTTATATCCAGTCTAAATCTCCCTCTTTCCACTTAAAACTTTTGCCGCTTGTCCTGTCACTACAGGCCTGGTAAAAAGGTCCTTTCCATCTTTCTTATAAGCCCCCTTTATATATTGAAAGGCCACAGTAAGATCTCCCCAGAGCCTTCTCTTCTCCAGGCTGAAAAACCTGAACTGTCTCAACCTTTCTTCACAGGAGAGGTGTATCAGCCCTCTCACCATTTCTATGGCCCTCCTTCGGACATGCTCTAACGGGGCCATGTCTTTCTTGCACTGGGGACCCCAGAGCTGGATGTAGTAATCCAGGTGGGGTCTCAGAAGAGCGGAGTAGAGGGGCAGGATCACTCCCCTCGACCTGCTGGCCATGCTTTTTTTGGTGCAGCCCAGGATACGATTGGCTTTCTGGGCTGCAAGTGCACAGTGCTGGCTCGTGTCCAGTTTTTCATCCACCTGATAATTACACTTGCATGATATCTAGGCAGTCACACACATTTGTGCTTATACATAGTTAGATCTTACAGCCCAAAAAAATCAAATTCTCAGTTCCTGTTATTCATTGTAGTCCAGAGGCAAAGACAACTCTGCTGATTTGCACCTGCTGACAATCAGACACATTATTTTAAAATAAATTATAAAGGAGATAGATTGAAACACAAAGGATGAATTGGAAATAGCTGATTAAAGGAAAAGTGATGATTAGCTGGGAACAGGAACCATTTCTAATTTTGGGGGATTTACTTTATCAATACATCTCCACTGTTTTAAAGGAAAAATAAATTATTCCCTAACCTAATCCTCTGAAATATTGTGTACTTATTCTATTCCTTACCCTGCCTTTCAGTCAGCATATAGTTTTTCTATTTTATTATTTATTTGTGTTATGATAGAATCCAGAGACTCAATCAGAAGCCAAAATATTATGCTATTCCCATGTGTTCTTTTAACAGGTTAAGATCCCAGCTGCAAAATACATTTGTAGCTACTGATGAACTACAGTCTGACATAATTTTCATCTGCCTGGCCAGTAAAAAATGGTTTTATTTATATTATATTCCTTGCCTAATTACTACACCTGTTTATACAGACAGAAAATGTAATGGGAAGAAGGAAAACAGGCAAGGTGGAAAAAATCCTCTCTTCCAAAAAATCCCACATGAAAGATGAGTTAGTTTTATGCAGTCAAAAAATATTTGACTAGGGAAAAAGTTGAGATGTATTTTCTTAATCAGACTTTGATACTACAGTAGTTGGAACTTCAAAACTGCTCTCTCCTTTGTATATTGTTCAAAGATTCAAATCTTTTTTCCCATGTAGCTTGAACTGGGGTATACTTCCTGCATACTGAAGGTTATGTGCTGTGCTAGAGATTGGGTTTCCTCTAGGGATTTTTCCAGTACATTTTCATCCCACTGTTCATCAGCTGCTACAAAAAAACAAGGAGATATAAAATATTCTAAGGTCTGTTCTCACTATGATATGGTTCTTACTGCTCTACACACTCAAATCCATAGTGATTATGGCCAAATATCTTCTTTGACTAGTCTGCTGGACTTACTTTTGGGACTGGACATCCTTTTTGGAATGAGTTACAATCAAGGTTTGGGTGTTTCCTTTCACTAATTTCCATGGAAAATATATACTCACAAATTTTTATTCCAAACTCAAAAATTTGCATTACTTGTCTTCTTGAGATTGTTAGGACTACTTTTTCACTATATTGTCTGTGATGGTATCGGTACAATGGCCCTGAAAATATTTGGTTTAATGTACAATAACCTAAGACACTTCACTCACCTGGAGCTTGGGTATACAAGATAAGATTATTGAACTTCCTGTCATACTGCTTAAGATTCAGTAATGGAACGTCATCACTCAATCAACAGTCATGGGTTCTGCTAAAATAAGGTCCCAAAGAGAAAAGGGACTCTGTTCATGGCTAACTGCATGCAAGTAGTCAGACATGCTTCTGGAAAGTAGTATAGTGCTGCTTTCATACGCAAAACTGTGTGTTGTTGCATAAATTGCTGTCAACACTTTGAACTGGTGCTGAGATAAGCATCTTTACAAATGCATCATTAGCATTGGGGCCCAGAGGCTTTGAAGAAAGCTAAGACAACAAAACAGAAGGGAAGGAATATCTGTGTAGACGTCCAGTAAAAAACTAAGTCCCAAATCCATCCTGCTTAATTTGAGATCATTAACAACCTAGACACTTGGATTCAAAATACCAGGAGGTATTTTGAGGAGTGGCCAAGCTATGAGTCACCTACATGTCACTCTCTAGAAGTGTAGGTGCCATGCCAAAGCTGTATCAAGGCATCAGCAGCAAAGCTCTGTTAGTACAAGGGACTTTTGGGTAACCCAAATCTCCAGTGTTGGCCAGAGGCAAGGCTGTATATTTTGAAACAATGCTGAAGTGAACCCTGTGAGGACACTTAGAAGTGTTATTTCCTTCTGATGTTTCATGCCTGAAGGTGTGCTCCCCTTTGACATTCCAAGACATGAAGGATCTTATATTTCTTGACAATATGAAGAATCACCTCTCATAAGATCAGGAAGACCTTCCACTCCTCACATAGATAATGCGGGTAAATAAGAACCTACAGCACTCAACAGAAGCTTTGTTAACCCCTGATGGTTTCTCTGGCTCTACTGGGAGCACAAAGCCACTTTGTGCTTACTTAAAGCACTATAGGGAAGTGATTCTGGGTAGATGTTACTTGCCATGGGCACAGTGGAGGGCTGAAACATCCAAATGAACTGAATCCAGTGGAGCTTAGCCACAAGGGCAGATCTCCAGTTCAATGTTTAGGCATTCACCAAACAAGTAGTTTAACTGTGGCCTGGTTCTGAGCATGAGCTGAAGTGATAAAAAGCTTGGCTGCACATGCAAAGAACAGATGGACAATCCAAGTAGTACCCTGCCCCTTCTACTCCCATCACAGGAGACTGACTAGCCTATCAAAGGCCCACCTTCACAAGCCCAGAGGAGCACAGAAGCAGAACGGCAAGCTGAGAACGGTACTCAGAGGAATAGACATACTGTCTGACTGGAGTAGGACCTCAGACAGGACACCCACGTATATGTGGTGTCAGCAACTGGAACAAGTGCAAGTGTGCGATGGCAAACAAACATCAGACTGGACCAGACAGTTAAAAGTATTTTGGTAGCTGGGGTGTATGCATGTATTTGTGAGACCACAGTAGCAGGTCCTGTCAACTCTCTGCTTGAGCATGTGTCAGCTACAGGGCAGAAATGGTCACACCCAGCTGCTGGAGGCACCCATACTATACATGGGTACCTATGGATGGCACTGGCAGACTGTCTGTACTAACATGCAATGTGTCACCACATACTCCCTATGGGATGCTCAAGCAAAGTACATATTGACTTGACAACAGAAATGCTGTAGTAGACGAAGAGATGACTGATGTCTATAAATATGAGAACTTCAACTACTAACTATTTAGTTTTAATTTGAAGACATTAATGGCTTTGAAAAATTTCCATGGTTTGTCCTCATTATAGGATTGGGGGGTGGGTATGTTGTCCCACAAGTGGGGCCAGGTACCCGGTGTGCAATAAGCCAATCTTACACACAGGGCTGAGATATTTATCTCATTTGCGCAAAGATGGGTGCTAGGTGGTAATTCCACAAAGCTAGCACAACACACAAAAGAACTACAGTGTGTTTATATTGTTACGTGATTAGCAAAAAACCGCCTAAGTTCACGCTCATTGGTTAGTTGTCTTCAAATCAGCCTCGCTTGCCATGTAGATTAGCACACATGCTCCTTGCAGGTGGCGGGGGGCAAGTCTTCCCAGTCTTGAATTGAGTCGGTGGTCGCGATCTCCCCCTGCCGCCTTTACCTTTCCCCTAGTTACCGCAGTTTTTTGCTGACTTCTTGTTTCTCTGGCAAGCATCCAGCCTCCGGCGCCTTCTAGGGCAGGATGTTCCCCTTTTATCAGTCTTTCAGCTCTTCTTCAAGGGCATATGTCATATGGTATGGAATATCCCCTTGGCCAGTTTGGGTCAGCTGTCCTGGCTGTGCCCCCTCCCAGCTTCTCACTGGCAGGGCATGAGAAGCTGAAAAGTCTTTGACCAGTGTAAGCACTGCTTAGCAACAACTAAAATATTGGTGTGTTATCAACATTATTCTCATACTAAATCCAAAACACAGCACTAGACCAGCTACTAGGAAGAAAATTAACTTTATCCCAGCCGAGAACAGAACACTGCCTAAGGTCATACTCATTGGTTAGTTGTGTTCAAATTAGCCTTGCTTGCCATGTAAATTAGCATGCATGCTCCTTGCAGGTGTGGGGGGGCAAATCTTTCTAGTCTTGAATTGAGTTGGTGGTCGCAATCTCCCCCTGCTGCCTTTACCTTTCCCCTAGTTACCACAGTGTTTTGCTGACTCGTTTCTTTGGCAATCATCTAGCCTCCGACACCTTCTAGGGCAGGATGTTCCCCTTTTACCAGTCTTTTAGTTCTTCTTCAAGGGCATAGTCGTTGTAAGGCATGCATTGTTTATACAAAGTAATCAGGCTATTACAAAGAAGACTACAGTCTAGGATAGATAATAACCCAAACATATGGCTACAGGTACAGCTGGCAATATTCATTAGTTACTACAAAAACACACTCTGACAATGAGAAACTTCTTTGAGATCCTGAACCCACAGTAGCTATTTTATAGATCCACTGAACCTTGAAATACATTGGGGCATTGGTAACGCCTCTTATTTGTGGCATTGGGAATGTCTCTTCATTGGGATTCTCTCAAGGGTTGATCTCAGGTTGAAGATCTTTTTTCAATATAGACATTAAAAAGGTCTCTTCACTCAGTCACCACAAAACTTAAAGGAACTTATCATCTTTGAGACCACCCCACAGTGAAAGTTGGTTGTAATTGCCCAATGAGCACAGAAATTATCAGAGATACCCAGACAAATAACATACAGTCCCTGTCCAGAAGGCTAAAAAGGTTCTGTTGACTCAACCTGTTTGTACAGTATTGAGAGTATCCTCTTAAATGTTCATCCAGACACTGAAAGTAGCCTCAGCTAAGAGACTGCGGGTGAAGAAGTGCTGCAAGAAAACTGTGGGACAATTCAGTAGCTAGGTGTACCATGAGAAGACACTAAAGAGTTGATATCTATGGCCTTATGACTGGATCTTTCAATGTTGGTGTCAGAGATTCTCAATAAAGCAGTTATGAAGAAGGAAGGTCTTCCCAGAAGAGGTACAATGTATGTACAAACTCTAGAAGAGGTGCTTTGCTTAATCTTGCAAAAACCATGCACTATTTTTACATATGGTCCACATTTCAGACCCCTTCAGGAACCCCTAGAGTAACCTGCTGGGGTTTTATGACCTTTCATAAATTACTGCCCAGCTATCTGCCCAGTCCCATGAAAGTCTGAACTTCAGAAGCAGTTCTCCAGCAGTTGCCATTTTGAGACTGGCATTTTAAAACAGAGACCACTATCTCCTCCTTTCCTCTTGTTCAAGCTTGGCTGTTGTGGGGTCAAACTCATGCAAATTTGCATGGACTCAAAAGTAGAACTCTAAAGTCTAGTGTGTATAAAACTCCACCAAGAGTGAGGAAT
>NW_008825263.1:148125-149915 GCF_000699105.1 Pygoscelis adeliae
TAATATGTTGATAAATTATATAAAATGTAAATATAAATTTCAATCTGTGATGGTAATCTTAACTGTATCACAGTCTATCTAGACATCCTAATTAACAAATACCTCATGAAGCTCTTGTTTACCTACTCATTATCTATAGCCTTTACATTTTTCATTTCTAGCTGTTTTGTAGACCATTTTGACAAGACTAGGGGACATCTTAACTTTGACTAGCCTGGGATTCAGATGCCTTTGATACAGTGCTCTCTGATTAGGTGAGGTTATGGGGACATTGCTATTCTGCTTCAAACTGTGCTAGTACTGAAATGAAGTCATAGGAATCCTCCTTTGTTGAAAGGTCTCTCTTATCACTTAGGAACAGGTGAATTTTGATTCTTTTTTATTAATACATATTTTTGCAGTTAATTGAAACTACAGTTTCTATTTATACACAAGCAAGCTTTACAAAATTGCTGTTTTATGAAGAAAGTGAAATAAATTCCTCATTCCATGTACTAAAGAATCATGCTTTTTAGATTACTGAAGCTAAAGTCACTACAGAAAAATATAATCTTGCCCCCAAAACAAGTATTTTGATTAAGGCTACAAAGCATGAAAGTTAAAAGATGGTATTTTTTTCTTTGATAGTATGACATGATCCTTCTTTTAAAATGAGAACAGTCCAAAAATTTAAGGTGATTTCTCAGTTGAAAAAAGATATCTGAAAATAAGTGTTCCTCCTCTTAGGCTGTAGATAAAATAAATACCTTTTACATGCTGTTGTGATCCTGTATTTATAAAGGGATGGCAGTTTTTCCATTTTCATTATTTTCCCCTTCAAATTATCAAGACATTTGCATTCTTTTGAGCTGTTTATGCAACTCAATATACAATAATACATTAAAAAAAATAGTATCATATCTCAGAAAGATGCAGCATCTAGAAATCATCTCTGCTTCTTGTGAACTTAAGCATAGTATAACAGATGAGAAGCTCAGACAAGGCTTATCCACTATGATGGTAATAAAGGAGTAAGTCTTGTTCCCCTTTCTATTCACTCCTGTAAAACGGAGTGATTTCCTGGAAAAGGGAATAATAGTGGGTGCAATGCCCCACCAGCTTAAATTATATTAGGCAATGCTTGTGGGTTTGTATTACTATACAATTATATTACATTTTAAATGTGAACAAGTAAACTGCAATATATAGGAATACATTGAGCTGTGATGGATTTTTAACTTCAGAAAAAATTACTTGATCTTTTTCTTCTTAAAAAAAAACCACAAGGAAATATGCAAATGTGAAGGCACATTGCCTACTTCTACATTATCAAGTAGTACAACACAGTAGCAGTAGGCCTATAAAGCAAAGTAGCTGGTCCTGAGCATCTGATATCCATACTATCATAGAATCATAGAATCATTAAGGTTGGAAGAGACCTCCAAGATCATCGAGTCCAACCATCAACCCAACACCACCATGCCTACTAAACCATGTCCCTAAGCGCCTCATCTACCCGTCTTTTAAATACCTCCAGGGATGGGGACTCAACCACTTCCCTGGGCAGCCTGTTCCAATGTTTAACTACTCTTTCAGTAAAGAAATTTTTCCTCACGTCCAATCTAAACCTCCCCTGGTGCAACTTGAGGCCATTTCCTCTCGTCCTTTCGCCAGTTACTTGGGAGAAGAGACCAACACCCACCTCGCTACAGCCTCCTTTCAGGTAGTTGTAGAGAGCAATGAGGTCTCCCCTCAGCCTCCTTTTCTCCAGGCTAAACAACCCCAGCTCCCTCATGCTCCTCATAAGGCTT
>NW_008825263.1:150600-162251 GCF_000699105.1 Pygoscelis adeliae
CCAGCTTCTCTAGGAGAATGCTGTGGGAGATGGTGTCAAAGGCCTTACTGAAGTCCAGGTAGACCACATCCACAGCCTTTCCCTCATCCACTAGGCGGGTCACCTGGTCATAGAAGGAGATCAGGTTGGTCAAGCAGGACCTGCCTGTCATGAACCCGTGCTGGCTGGGTCTGATGCCCTGGTTGTCCCGCTCATGCCTTGTGAGTGCCCTCAAGATGAACTGCTCCATAATGTTCCCCGGCACCGAGGTCAGGCTGACAGGCCTGTCGTTCCCCGGATCCTCCTTCCGGCCCTTCTTGTAGATGGGCATCACATTGGCCAGCCTCCAGTCATCCGGGACCTCCGCCGTTAACCAGGACTGCTGATAGATGATGGAGAGTGGCTTGGCTAGCTCCTCCGCCAGCTCTCTCAGCACCCTTGGGTGGATATGTGTCATTTGGGGGTTTGTTTCATGCTGCTTCTAGTCTGCTCCTGTATACCTATTTGTAACAGAAAAATTCTCAATGCAAGTATCTTGTCTTGCAAGGAGCAAATAATAAAATGCACCTTTGGTTTCTCATCTTACATAAATGTAATGTGTGATGAGCTGAGTTTTTTAACGTTAGCAAAGTTAGACATATTTTTACAGGTAAAATTGTAACCCTATATTTCTGATTTTGGGCAACTTTGGCCATTACCAGTAAAGCCCACAAGCTTTCCATTGGTTTGGCAGTGCAGAATCTCAGGGCTTGGTTTGGCACGTGTTACCTTTCTGCCAAAGTCCATATACTAACTGAAATTTTAACATAGTGTCGTGGTTTAATCCCAGCCAGCAACTAAGCACCACACAGCCACTCGCTCCCTTCCCACCGCCGGTGGGATGGGGGAGAGAATCGGAAGGGTAAGAGTGAGAAAACTCGTGGGTTGAGATAAAGACAGTTTAATATGTAAAGCAAAAGCCACGCATGCAAACAAAGCAAAACAAGGAATTCATTCACTACTTCCCATGGGCAGGCAGGTGTTCAGCCATCTCCAGGAAAGCAGGGCTCCATCACGCGTAATGGTTACTTGGGAAGACAAACACCATCACTCCGAACGTCCCCCCCTTCCTTCTTCTTCCCCCAGCTTTATATGCTGAGCCTGATGTCACACGGTATGGAATATCCCTTTGGCCAGTTTGGGTCAGCTGTCCCGGCTGTGTTCCCTCCCAACTTCTTGTGCACCTCCAGCCTTCTCAGTCGGTAGAGCATGGGAAGCTGGAAAGTCCTTGACTAGTGTAAACGCTACCTAGCAACAACTAAAACATTTGTGTGTTATCAACATTGTTCTCACCCTAAATCCAAAACACAGCACTGTACCAGCTACTAGGAAGGAAATTAAGTCTATCCCTGCTGAAACCAGGACACATAGATAAAACATGTTTTTCTTTAATCTAACTTTCAGAAGTAACAAGGACAAGAGACCATGGGCACAGACTGAAACACAGGAGGCTCTATGTGAACATCAGGAAACACTTTTTTACTGTGAAGGTGACCAAGCACTGTCACAGGTTGCCCAGGAAAGTTGTGTAGTTTCCCTCCTTACAGATATTCAAAAACCATCTGGACATCATCCTGGGCAACTGGCTCTAGATGGCCCTGCTTGAGTAGGGGTTTAGGCCAGATGGCCTCCAGAGGTTCCTCCCAACCTCAACTATTCTGTGGTTCCATGAAGTATTTTGGCTGAGATCTAGCCAAGAAAAATTCAGCCTAAGTCTGGCACAAGACAAATAAACTTGAGTCTTATTTGTTAAAACCTAAACAATCAGATTAGTGACAAAAGGAGAACAATGGAAAACACAGGACAAGTGTAATAACAGGTAGTGCAGGTAGGCTTTTCAATAATCTACAACAAATTTACTTCTGAAGTTAGACAAAGAGAGAAGAGAGGAACAATACATTTTGGCTCCTGCTGGGATGGGCAAAAGCTTTTGCTACTGCCCCCAGTGGTAGAAGGCTCTATTAATAAAAAACTCTATATAAATAAAAATATGCAGAATTTCTTATACTGTGGGATCTATAATGTTGACTCTCAGTTTTCTGCTGTGTTCACTGATAAAACAGTATTTCTGTAAGAAACAGGCATGGAAGATTTTGTTGTGCATTTCAGTGCAACCCTTAAAATCTTCCTTGGTCAAAATTCTCCAGCAGTAGTTTTTGAGTAACAACTGTATACCCCTATCCAAACTGTTACACATGCCGGAGAGGGATAATATGCAGGAATGTCTGTCTAGGTCAGCAGCCATTTACAGTTGGTGGCAGAGAAGCTGTACTGCCTATAAGAGGTAATTTCCTATATGACTGATCGAGTATAGCTGGAGTACATTATACTGCCAACTCACGCATTTTTCTCATGATACTTGGCATTTTTCTTAGTTCTCAACGAACAGCAACTGTTCAGAGAGATGTGCAACCATCAACAGTTCTGAGCTTTCTTTTAAAACTCTTGAGCCCCCATGGTTATAAGAAATGTTGGTAAATCCAACATGCAGGTGCACATAGAAAAAGAGAATAAAAATATCAAGAGATACACACCTGCTATCTGGGCAAAAATTGTTCAAGACATTTCATAGGTGTCATCTCCTTTCCCTTGATGGCTATTAATTCAAGGGTTAAATTCAGAGTACAGCTTTTCCTGCTTTATTATACATGGATGCCATCTAGTTCCCTTTCACAGGGGAAGACTGGGGAGAAGATTTCCATTTTTTCAGTATATTTAATGTAATATTTCTTTTTACATTAATGTCAGAATTCTGGAAGACCAACCTAAGATTTTTTAACACCTGGATGTTGCAGTATTGGATACTTATTTACTAAACTGTTACTTTTATGGATGGTAGTTAACTGAATAGTGGTTCATTTAGGTGCTCAGACTGCTGAGGGTCTACAATAAGCAGACAGAAGGTGAACACATTTTTATAGTGGCATCCCTAAGTAAAGTGAGTCACAAATTTATTCTGGGGAAGGTGAACCAAGTGGATTATGAGCCATAGGGCTTTCAGCGAATTTCTGTTCCTTTGGCATGCTACTGGCACTACTTATTTTTCCAAATCAACATTATAGCATTTTTCTACATCCTTTACCCATTGCCAAATGCAGAACACTGAAGACAAGCTGCTGTGCTGTGAAGTTCTGTGCAGGAATTTTGCCAGAGCTCAGGACTTGCTGTGCCAATGCTAAATGGCATGGATTTAAACTGGCTCTGCCAATAAGTAGTCATTTAGAATGCTATAGACAGAGTAATGTAAAAGCTTTTCATCATAGTCCATCAGCCTCTGGTGTTGTAGACAGTAGATTGCTGAATTTTGATTCCCATTAGTCTCCTAACTAACTTCTGCATCTTTCCTGGTGAACTTGTGTAAGGCAAAACTACACTATCATATAATCTAAAAAGAAATATGGCTACTTCATGAGATCCCCTGAAGTTCCCCGTTAGTAAGAGAGCTATTTCTGATCCACAGCTAGGAACAAATACAAGAATTGTTTAATTATTAGACCCCAGCTTAGGCCAAAAGGGTTCTGGGTAAGTATGAAAACAGACTAATGTTAGCCATTCACTTGTATAAGATTTTAAGTACCTATATATTAAGTATCTTAAGTGGGGTTTTTTGGTTTTTTTGCTTGGGCTTTATAAAAAAAGAGGTATTGGTACGAATATGTCTTCCAAAAATGTTTTGTGGTGGAATATGACAACAGTTGCACACATTATAAATGGATATGGATCATTAATATATCTGTTTACTTTGACATTTCTCAGGTTAGGAAGGCACAAGATAAGTTCTTGTAAGAACAGTAATATGTGGATGTAGATGTGTTGGAAGGAAAGGTTGCATTATAGAATTTGCCCTTCATGCAGTAAAAACCTTTAGAAAATAATCATACCACTAAAAAGTTTACATGCTTTTACATAGATAAAAAAAGATTAAACTACAAGTAGTTCTGTAGCTGTGGCATGTTTTGTTAGCAAAGCAAATTTGCATATCATAATTCTTAATTATTAGAGAAAGTTAGTAAGATTACTCTTAGTAGCAGAAAAGTAGTAAGAGCTTTTCTCCCTGCTTTCATTTTATAAAGAACAAGCTTTTAATACAGAAAACAATTAATGTTCTAAAATGACAGGTAAGCATTTTAAACACAGAAATCATGATTAAAGATTCAGCCTGGCTCTGCATTTAGCTACGAGGGGTCATAAGTACCTGGAACACAATGAAGCTGTTCTAGTCCAATTTTTCTATGTAATAAGCTGCTGAGTTTCATTCTCTGATAGCACTCATGGAGATTTTCCATTTCTGCATACAAAATATACCATTACTCTTCCTCCTCTGTCTACCACCAGTAAAAGACATTACTGTCTTAAGTAATAAATATGTTCTGAAAAAGGTAGTCACATCAACTCTATACCATCATTCATTTTCACCACGCTTGCACTTACTTCTTATTTTTAGAGAGCATTTTAAGAAAAAACAACTTAAAATTTGGGGAAAAAAATGTTTCTAGACAAGTGACAACACAGAAGAGTCCACTATTATTCTATTATTTATTAGGAATATAATGTAGCATAAAGTACTGTGAAGAAAGCTTTGTTGCAAATATTTGAAGAATTCAGTAATTCTTAGTAGAGACGAAAGAAGCAATTCTGTGTCTTAGTCCATCACCCAGAATTCTCACCATCATGTTTATGTCTATTCTGTTCACAGACTACATGCTTCCACATAAAAGTGCAGGTCTAAGGAAACAATAGTTTCCACATTGCAAGATCACAGCTCAGTTTTTCATAAATATTCATCTTCTGTGATACATATATCATCTGTAGTTATATTCTATAGTGTATTATGCCTCTTACAGAATGTGTGATAGATGGATACATACTTTGCTTTAGTCCATGTTTGTACCTCTTATGCAATTTCAACTGGGTATGTCCAAATCAATGTGAGGTGCCTATCACTTGTACATAACCGCACATACCTATGATAATTCTCAAACATTTTATGTACACCTTATTTTTTTTCAGTCTATCCCTAAATCTTAGGCATGTGCAAAATAAATATCAGCTGAAATGATACTTCAGCAATATATACCCTTACATGCAGGCTGCTCTAAGGACCTTTATACTAACAGGTATTTTCCAGTGTAATTTACATTTGGTAATAAGATAAGCAGATAAGCACTGCAAGGTGAATCTGATTGCCTATTCATGGATTCACAGATACCTGCACTAGCTTGTGGGAATAAACAGTGCATTCCTGAACAGTGCTCAGTGTTATCTAGTCCCATTGTACTGCTGGCAAATATGTGATAGCTAAACATCTGTTTGTTTATGTTGCAGTTCTATCCTAAGTGGCCACAAAAAAGTGGGTTAGTCATGTGTGTTTTCCATGGAAGTTTTGACTTCAGAAGCAGAGTAAGACCTAAATATATTCTGGTATGTGGTTTGCTTCCTTCCCCTCTGACAAATAGTGTTTTATTGTTTGTTGATATTACCAACAGTCTCAAATTAGCATAAACTTTAATAATGAGGAAATTTTTTCTGGTCAGAAAGCAATTTATGTGTAGACTCTAACATTCAAATGATTTGTAGAGTTAAATTATGACTCATATTTTAGGGTGATTAGTGGTTCTTTTTCTGGAGTTTTATGTAAATCATATTGCTTTGAACTGTTATATTGTTTATAGTAAAATAATGATGTGTGTCATAAGTAAAAATTTAATCATCTCCTGTATACATGCACACTGATTCATCATGGTGCTTAGCCTATGTTTTTGATGAGACTACTTAACACAGTTGAAATTGGGCAGTTATTTAAAAATTCCATTAAAAAAACCCAAAAAACCAACACATTTACACTGGCATAAAAATTTGATGCTACTGCGAGGCAACACCAAGCTAGGTATATGTGTGGGTGCCTGCACAGCCAACCCTTGGCAAATGGCTTGCATACTACCACCTAGTAAGATAAATGAGTGTCAGCTCTGTGTGTGTGAGGGCGGGGGAGGGGAAGGGAGAGGGGTGGGAGTTGAGAGAGAGAAGTACGCAATACAGTCTGGAGCGCATTTACCAAGAAATTATTATGCTAAAGAGAAAAAATACCATTAGCTGGGCTGAGCAGTAACTGAGGAACTGCATGGAGAGTTTTGAAAGAAAAGTTGTCAGCATGAATAACAAGCAAGATTTTTTTTGTAACTAGTAAGCATAGGTGTTGGAGTGGAAATAGCAGGAATAGGAATCTGACTTTGACACTGCCAGATGACTCCCCACCAACATCACTACCCCTGCTCAGGCCAGGCAGAGCATCCTCCTCACTAGATGCTATAAGCACCCAGCTCGTGGGGTGACAGCACAGGGGCAGCACGTAGGGAAGAACCTCGGGTGTGCAGCTGTGAATTCTGAAAGGATTTGTCACTGACATGTGAGTCAGCGGGGTATGGCGAGCAACAGTACACATGAAGATGGAGCACACACATCTGCCACAGAGAGTGTGCAACCTGCAGTGCCAGGAGAAGGGACATTTGCTGGTAGCACATACTGCTGGAGGGTGGAGGGGGGGTGTGTGTGTAGAGGGCTAGGTGAGTGTTTGTGGGATTTGGGGTTAGTTATAGAAGGGTGTTTATAAATGTTTAGGTGTTTATTAAGTTTTGGTAACTTTCTGATATTATGGTCCATCTGGTGCATTGCTGATATTGGTCCTGAATGGATAGTTCACTGATTGCTGTTTAATGATGTGTTTTTAACAAATCACTAAACTACTTGTATGCTGATTTGGTTCAAGCTGTGTGCATTGAGTAACTTTTCCTGATGAGAACATACAGTAGATGTTGTGATGCTCTGTTTCAACTGTAGAATAGTGTAATTGAAATAGGAGCTCTCATTTCTCAGAATTCAAGTGAGAGCTTGCCTAGAATAATAAATATGCATTCATGGCAATTGGGTGTGATTTGGTGTTTAAATAATATGCTATATTGAGTAAAATTATATATGAATTTTAATGTAGAGGTTTTACAGCTTATATTCTCTAGAGTTGGGAGAAGAGGGACAGGAGTGAGGGAAAGAATACAAGAGTATATGATAAAATAAAAACAAAACTAACTAGGTTCACAGAAATACTTTGTTATTCAGCCAGTGTGTCTACATGTTCTTTTCAGAATGCATGACTATATAATTGCTGTAATAAATAAAACTCAGTAGATAATCTTATAATCACTATCTTCACATTTTCAAGGAAATAACAGAACTACAAAAATTATACCTGACTGAATTACCAAAACTGGCTGTTTACATAATTTTCTAAGCTACTAACTTATAGATGGACGAATAGAATGCTTGAAGAGCTTTTCCATTTCCATTCAGCATATATTTCTATTTAATTTCACAATAAAAGGGATGGCTTTTCCATTGGAAAACATAGACCTTAACCTTGGAATATAAACTGCAATTTTAATAATTAGAATAAGGATATTTAAAGAGAAAGTTCCTTTGTGGAATTCTGAAAATTTGTGTCCAGATCTCACCTAACCCGAAGATTTCCTCTGTGACACTGGATTGGTCATTCAATGGCTTCACATCAAGTTCTCGGCTGGAAATAAAATGCACCTGGTTACTTTTTTCAGTACAAATTTCTGCTGTGATGAAACTGAACTTTTAACAGCAGAAAGACTTCCACTGGAAGGTATACAGTAGCTAATAGAATGATATTGTGGTTTAGATACTTCCATCCAAGTTTTTACTCTACCGAATTCTGAGTTCATTTTTTTAATTATTATTATTTTTTATCACAGTAAATTCAGTAGTTCATGAACATGTCAGCCTTCCAATAACCAAGGTCAGTAGTTGTGTAGCCATACGTTTGAGTTAATACCTGTCCTAGACTGTAGTCTTCATTGTACTAGCCTGATTGCCTATAGTATAAACAATGCATGCTTTACGACTATGCCCTTGAAGAAGAACTAAAAGACTGGTAAAAGGGGAACATCCTGCCCTAGAAGGCGTCAGAGGCTAGATGATTGCCAAAGAAACAAGAAGTCAGCAAAAAACTGTAGTAACTAGGGGAAAGGTAAAGGCAGCACGGGGAGATTGCGACCACCAACTCAGTTCAAGACTAGAAAGATTTGTCCCCACATACCTGCAAGGAGCATGCATGCTAATTTACATGGCAAGTGAGGCTAATTTGAACATAACTAACCAATGAGCATGAACTTAGGTGGGCTTTTACTAATCATGTAACAATATAAATATGCTGTAGTTCTTGTGTGTGTTGTGCTAGTTTTGTGGAATTACTACCTAGCACCCATCTTTTTGCAAACATGAGATAAATAAATATCTCAGCTCTGTGTGCAAGATTGGCTTATTGCACACCGGGTACCAGACCCCACTTGTGGGACAACAGTTTCTGGTGACCCAGATGGGACCACTATTTTAAGCCTTGCCTGGATTGTCCTGCTGCTCTGGACAAAAGATGGGACCAGGAAGGACTCCAGTGTGCACCGACCTTTTTGATCAGGGAATCCACCAGTAACTCTCTGCAGACAGATGACAGGCAACTCAATGTGTGACACCAATACGAGATATTTAAAATGAGGCAAGGGACTACAGAGATAAGTAGCTGCTTTTGTGGAATTGCTCTGCATAACACGTGTCAAGAAAGGCCTGTAGCAGGAGCTTAAAAAAGATTCCTATTCTGACAGGGGGTCGGAATCTGGTAAGCCGAGTGGCTTAAATTTGCTCTATATAAGATGTACCAAGAGATGCTCACAGTGAGAGCTCAGAGGAATCCTATTCGAACAGGGGGTTGGAATCTGGTAATATGGGCGCAGCTGCCTCAACCTAAGTACTGCTGTGTACTCCCTTAGGATGCATCCTAAAAAATTGGAGAAGGCTTGGAGGGAATCCCCTAAAGAAAGATAAATTAAAAGCTTATTGTGTCCAGTGGTGACCGATGTATGAACTGGATGATGGAGAAAAATGGTCAGAGAACAGATGATTGAATTATAACACTGTTTTGCAATTAATGCTGTTTTGTAGAAGGATGGATAAATGGGATGAGGTTGTGTACGTTGGTTTGTTTTTCGTTTTGAGGCCTGATCATGAAACTCGTAAAAAAAAAAAGAAGTAGATTGTTGATGGAAGGTGCTGGTGGGATGTATGTATTAGCAGAAAGTGTTAATGGGAAAGGAAAGAAAAAGGGTTGTTGCAAAGAACGTGAAAAGAAATGCATTGAGGACAGTGGGGAGGCTGAGGATGTGCAGACAATCAGCCCCTGACGTTAGAAAGAAACTGGAACGGGTAGATGGAGCTGGAGGAATGTCTGTATCACGTTTGATAGAAATAGTATGCAAGGTTTATAATAATAGAGATAGGGGAAAAGGTGGATGGAGCGGAGTGGGGCAGGGAGTTAATTCCTCGAACTGTACTCCTTTGGGTCCTAATCAGTGTGCTTATTGTAGAAAGGAAGGACACTGGAAATCTGAATGCCCACAGAGAAGAAAATCATTTGCTGAATCCTCAGGAGAAGGGGGGCAGGAATCAGGTGCTAATCAGATCATGTTAGGGACATCTGATACTGAATGAAGGGACCAGGGGGGAATATCAGGAGTCCCCCAGCCGATCCCCTGGGGCAACACATTCGGTAGCAACTAGTTGTAAAGCGCCCTTAAGTAAAATGTATATGCTAATTGTTGGGGTCACAGGAAAGAGAGCTCTTAGGCCATTTTTAAAACCTATGGAATGCACAATTGGAAACACTACATAGACTCATCCTTTTCTATATATGCCAGAATGCCCTCTCCCACTGCTGGAACATGATCTATTGTGTAACTTGAAAGCGCAATTAACATTCTCTGAGAAGTCCATTCAGTTACACGTGCCCGAGGAGACAGCGTGGAGAACTCAACTGTGTGTCTTGACTGAAAAGAAACAAGAAGGGACCAGAATCTCAGAGGAAATTTTGAATGCTCTAATACCCCTGGTATGGGCTTCCAAGAAACCTGGACAAACCAAGAACGCTGTTCTGGTAAAGGTCGAATTAAAATCAGGAGCTCAACCGGTAACAAAAAGACAATACCCTACGAAATGAGAGGTTAGAGTGGGCTTAGAACCATTGATTAATACTTTTATGCAGTATGGACTGTTGTGGGAGTGCCAATCAGAGTACAATACTCCCGTCTTACCAGTTAAGAAACCTCGAACCCAAGAGTATTGATTGGTACAAGACTTAAGAGAAATTAATAAAATCACAGTTGATGTACATCCAGTTGTACCAAATCCCTATACCTTGTTGTCTGCAATACCTGAAGACAATGTGTATTTTACCGTGCTAGATTTAAAGGATGCCTTCTTCTGCATTCCCCTGGAGAGGAGAGCCAGAAGATTTTCGCCTTTGAATGGGAGAGTCCCACCACCAGAAGGAAGACACAGCTCTGCTGGAGTGTACTACCACAAGGATTCAAGAACAGCCCAGCCTTGTTTGGTAACGTACTTGCTGAAGAATTGGAAGAATGGCACGGTAAGAATCTTTCCGCTACCATGTTATAATATGTAGATGATATACTATTGGGGGCAAAGACTGAGCCGGAATGCAAAACTGTGACCATAGATTTGCTGGATTTCTTAGGATTGGGTGGGTACCGAGTATCTCAGAAAAAGGCCCAAGTTGTGCAGACAACTGTAATTTACCTGGGATTCGAAATATCTCAGGGAAAAAGGGAACTGGTCGTGGAACAAAAGGGAGCTATTTGTGGAATAGCTCCTCCACGGTCTAAGAACGAACTGTGAGGATTCCTGGGAATGGCAGGGTGATGCAGACTTTGGATACCAAATTTCAATTTAATTGCCAAGCCATTATATGCTGCTATCAAAGGACCTGGGGAAACTCTGGAATGGACCCCAGAATGCCGGAAAGGATTCGATATCGTCAAAACTGAATTAATGAGGGTCCCCGCTTTGGGGTTGCCAGACCTGACAAAATCATTTACGCTATATGTGCATGAAAGGCAATATGTAGCCTTAGGAGTTCTGACCCAGATTCTGGGAGACTGGAGAAGACTGGTAGCTTACTTCTCCAAACAGTTAGATGAAGCAAGCCAAGGATGGCCTGCATGTCTGAGAGCTGTAGCTGCAGTGGTGCTGCTAGTTAAAGAAGCCTGGAAATTGAGGCAGCCTATCATATTTTTTGTAACACATGCAGTGATGGCTATAGTTGAACAAAAGGGGCACCACTGGATCTCTCCTAGCAGGCTAGCCTAATATCAGGCAGTGCTGATCGAACAAGATGATGTCACTTTACAAATGTCTTCAACCTTAAATCCTGCCACTTTAATGCCAAAAGACGAGAAGGAAGAGAGAGCTAGAACATGACTGCCTACATGTTATGGAAAAGGTATATTCCAGCAGACCTGATTTGAAAGATGTACCATTAAGTGATCCAGAAGTTGAACTTTTCACAGATGGAAGTACCTTCATGGTGGATGGAGAATGAAAAGCTGGATATGCTGTGGTAACTCTACAAGAGGAAGTTGAAGCACGAGCATTGCCACCCAATACTTCCACTCAGAAAGCACAAATCATAGCTATCACTTGAGCTTTAGAGCTATCCAAAGATAAAAGGGTAAACATACACACAGATTCCAAATGTGCATTTGAAA
>NW_008825263.1:162293-171900 GCF_000699105.1 Pygoscelis adeliae
GTGTGGACTGTTACCCTCTCAGGGAACCCCTATCAAGTATGGAACAGAGGTTTTAAAAAATGCCGCAAGCTGTTCTGGGACCAAAAGAAGTTGCAATTGTACATTGCAAAGCCCACCAGAAAGGACAAACTGAGGTTATCAAAGGAAATAGAAAGGCAGACGAAATGGCTAAAAGGGTTGCTGAAAAGGAATCATTGATTGGAGCGTTGATTCCACCAAGAATCTTCAGTGTATAAAAAAACACTGAAGAGACATATGGTTTGCTCTATTGGAGTAACGTAGCCAAGTTTGATGTACCCTGTAGATAAGCTAGACCTTCAGTAGAAGTACCCTGTGAATAGATGAGCTAAACATCCAGTAGGCAAAAGAAGACCTTGAAACTTTGTATCTTGGAGTAGAATAGATAAGGAAGCTATGCTGAAATAAGCTAGTTTGTGTAAGCAAAATGCGCAACCGAGCCAAACAACAAACTGTGCATCCGCAAAGACTGAGTTCAGCTAGCGGAAGACTATCGACAACCACCAGAAGACCCTGAAATACCACCAATGAACATAAGAGTGCATGCGTCAAAAACTTTTACATATGTTAATGAGTTCCAGGAAATAACATGAATATGTTAATCATTTCTTGGAAATCTAATGGATATGTATACTCTAACTGTACATAACTTCTGTAGTTGAGCAGCTCGGTGCGCACACTAGGTGGAGTGATCCCCTGCGTGCCTGGCACCACAATAAAGAATGTCTGCTTTCTAAAACTCCAAATTGAGTCTTAGAGAGTTTCTATTTCCTGACTTATGGTAACAGAGCAATTATAGTATTTTTTAATGAAAATAATTCTAATCATCATTTCCACTGTCAAACACATGGATGTTCACATGAGAGCATGCTTCTTCACTTTAAGATATGGGCAAGGACATGCAGGCAGTGTAATCACTGTTCTAATATGGAAGCTGCCTATAGGCTCCTGTGTTAGGATCAGCCTGCTAAGTCTGCCCTGTAGCCAGGTGATGTACACAGTGCAGCACACTCCTGAAGACCAAACTATATGTGCAGCACAGCACAGTACAGCACAGGCCTGCAGCTACTCAGGTTAACTATTATGTGGACCACTAACTTCTCGATGGACAACGGTCTTTGGCTTAGCATCACTAACAAACTGTCCTCCAGTTTAGCATTTTACACATGTTCTGTCTTGCTTGTCAGAGTGAGGGGTTATATGAGGTATAATATTCTGTTTTGCAACAAATGCTATTTATTTGGTCCTGAAAATCTTTGGACAAAGTCATTTTGCAAAGTACTGTAATGATTTAATTTTTATACATCATGAACAATACGTACTATTTTACATATAGTTGTCATAAGCATATTTTGTGTACAAAATAGGGCATAACCAACTACACCTTGATGCGTCAGAGCAGAAGAGAAGCATCAAAGTATTGTTATTGCTCGTTTGGCTCCAGATCAGCTCCTATTGATGGCAATTAAGTACCGACCATCATTTGTTACAGAAAAGCAGACTACACAGCCACTTAGTTTCCTACCTTTTCCTGCCTATATATACAGTATATATGGCATACATTTGCACAAACCGTCCTGATAAAAATCTAGTTTTGTATTATTCTTATGTATTTCCAAACACTATGATTGTTGTTCAAAGGAAGGTTCTCTTTGTCCCTACATTACATTTCTCCACATTGTACAATCTGTGTGTTCTCTGGCACCCCAGTTCTTTTCCTGAATGGCAATGTGCCAGGAGTTAATTTCTTTCCATTAGTGCCTCTATCTCATAGATCACTGTGTTCAAGTACTTGAACTTTTTCTGTCAGCACATGTCCCTCTTGCACAGCATTGTTCAGTACTTGATCTTTGCACATTTAGGTAGCTCTCACCTCCGTAGCTGTTTGCTTTTGTTTTACTTTGCTGTCTCTTTTCTGTCCTTCAAACAGCCATAGTCCAATTTACCTCTTCTTTCATTACTCTCACTCCTTTTTTGGTGACTTTACACCACCTTGATCTTTGTTCTTTAGACATTAGTGTGTTTTTCTTTCTGGTGTCTATATTCCACTGTTCCTTTCTCCATAATCATATCATTCTCTGCTGGCAACTTTTCAAATGTGCTGGCACATAAGTTAATAAGGAATTCTGAGGTGATGCAATGGACAGACAACTGCCTTTATTTGACAAAGCTGTGCAAATAATTGAGATCAAGGCATAAAACTCTCTTCTATTCTTAATCTCCAGCTCCCTACCACTGGGCTTTAAATGTGCAAAACTTCAGCTACTCTGAAGATACCTTTATAGCTAACCTGGAAAGAAGTAATGAAGCAAAGGAATTAGGTTCCATCTCTAATGGCAATGGTAAACAAATTAAATCTACTCACTGACCGTTTTCCCCTCAATTTCATACTTTAGATAAACATTCAAAATTAAGTAATTTGAATGAACTCAGAATAGTAGTACCATATATAATAAAATTCATATAAGTAGATTACAATGAATCTACATGCTTTACTCCCTTTGTGTGCCAAAATAGTCTATAATCTTAAAGTTGCAATCATTAGTATTTCATTCTAAAGTTGAACTCACTTTAGGTTGGGATACCTGATTTCAGACTTTGGCTCCGGTTTGATGATCCCAAAAGAATCCAGTAAACCACCTTTGTGTGCAGCAAACTTTCTTAATAAGTAAGAATAATAAATTGCTATGCATGTGCCGCTTATAAATTTCCCTCAAGAAAAACTATACTCAAGTAGCATAATTTCCCATTTTTTAGTCCATGACAGAAACAAAGTCACGTACTTTTATTATATACACTGAACAAATGTGTTTCTTTTAAGGAGAACTCTTCTCCTGGCTTTCAGAATAGCTAAATTCCTACCAAAGAAAGTAAAGACAGAAAACATCCTAGAAAACCAGTGCAATGCAAAAGCATTGTGACATTTCTCAGGCATCACAAAAATAGTTTCCCAGCAAGAACGCTCCTTTCCACCCCAGAATCTGGATGACAGACCTCATGCTTGAAAAAGGGTAGAAAATAATTGTATAAAGAAAGAGGAGAAAGAAATAGGTAAGAAAGCTGTGAATACCTAACTTTCCTCAGTTAATGTGTCATTTTCTCAAGGTATACGAACAACAGATCTTTGGCTCTGATAAAGTTATAATTTCAGTATTCACATCACAAAGTGTCCTGGTTTGAGCTGGGATAGAGTTAATTTTCTTCCTAGTAGCTGGTCTAGTGCTGTGTTTTGGATTTAGGATGAGAATAATGTTGATAACACACAGATGTTTTAATTGTTGCTAAGTAGTGCTTACACTAGTCAAGGACTTTTCAGCTTCTCATGCCCTGCCAGCAAGAAGCTGGGAGGGGGCACAGCCAGGACAGCTGACCCAAACTGGCCAAAGGGATATTCCATACCATGTGATGTCATGCTCAGTATATAAAGCTGGGGGAAGTTAGCTGGGGGAGGGATGTGACCACTGCTCAGAAACTGTCTGGGCATCGGTCGGCGGGTGGTGAGCAATTGCATTGTGCCTCACTTGTTTTGTATATTCTATTTCCCCCCCCCCCCCTTCCTTTTCTGTCCTATTAAACTGTCTTTATCTCAACCCACGAATTTTACTTTTTTTTTCCCCGATTCTCTCCCCCATCCCACTGGGGTAGGGGGAATGAGCAAAGGGTTGTGTGGTGTTTAGTTGCCTGCCGGGTTAAACCACAACACAAAGAAAAGCATGCAAATGTAAATGCCTCACTAAGAGATGAAGAAGATGAAGAATGCCGATTCTTACTTCTTTGTTAGTAACTGCTAGGCACTCTTAACAATTACTGCTGGCTGTGAACTGGGGATTGTGGTCAGAGACACACTTCAACAAAGAACTGTTAAGCAGTACACTGAAATCACAGCTACTCTTAAAAGAAACAGGAAAGCTATGACGGACACTTAGCAAATAAATTTCTGCCCCATTTCTCAGTAGTTGAATTTCAAAATAAGATTTCAAAAACTTGTAGAAGAATATTAAGATAAGTAAGTATGTTTCAAGTATTTTTCTGCCACGTTCTTCTCTCTTAATCTACCAATGAAGTATTTTTATGAAATATGAAGTACAGATATGAGATGGTATCATTGTTTATAATATAACTGCTTCAAGAAAATACATTTAGAGTCTCAGTTTTGCCTTTCAAAGTATGACCTAAAAACTTAGTTTGTAATAGGTAAGATTTGATGAAGTGTAGTGAATTCAGGTGAAAAATATCTTATCCTAGGAAAATAACAATACTGACAGCCTTTCAGAAATATTTACTAATTGGAATAAAGAAATATTCTTAAGATTCAAGAGAAAAATGGCTGTTCTTAAAATAATTCATATCATTTCCTTACAACTATAGTTAGCCTCTCAGTTGACTTGGCTAATATTTCAGAGAACTTTATGTTTTCTTTGTCAAGTTGTTTTTTTTTTTCTTTTTTTATTGAGTATATGGAAAACAAGCTGTACTCTGTAATAGAGCACTTAAAAGCTTACTGAATACAATGAAAGTGAAGATACTCAGACTAACATCTGAAACAGTGGGTGACTTTTGCTTGCAAAGGCAGCACTTTGAAAAAAACCCCAAAGAATTTCCAGACAAAATATTTAACCTCAGAAATATTAATGGTTCTAAAGTTTCACTGAAACTGATACCAGCAGAGTTTAAACCTAACCTTATGTAAATATGCTCTAATTGTTGTAGCTTTAGCTATCATGCAGAGCATTCTTGAGGTCAAGGATGGAATTTTAATTTATCTTAGAATAATAATCACAAGGACTTAATCAATTAAGGATATGTAGAATGCTTACAAAGCCTTTGGAAAGATAACATCTGTAGTGACATCCTGAAATTAACTACATCTCGGAATGAATAGGGGGCACCTACACAAAAGACCACGGACAACCACTCAGGACCCCTGTGCATGCTTAGTATAGTTTCGCGATGTTAGCAATATGTAAATGTAGTAGATAAGAAGGGTCAACGTGACATATATTAATGAATTATGCAAATTTAAGTGTATAAATACGCTGTTTTCTGTTTAACCTTACACTTGATTTGGGGAATTTCCCCCAAGTGTCCGATTTTGCGCACTATCAAATAAAGCAATGTCTCCTTCCTAAACGTAGCTTTTTCTCTGTGTTTCAGGAGTTAGAGTAAAACAATAACAAAACTGTAACTTTCAATATAGGATTATGCTCATGAGGAAGTTATACTCAGCTCTTCCTTACATGTAGGCTCTCAATCATCTCCCTCTATGCATAACTCATCTATGTCATTTTACTTGTTACTTGTTACTAAACAAGTAACATGACGTATCTACAGACAAGGAGAAAACTGTCACTGTTTTTCAATGTCCTTGTCTCAGTTTTAAGGTAACTAGACTCACGAAATTTCAAAGGAATTTCAGAAGTGCTGAGTAGTGTAGACTGTTGGGATTGTCTGTCAATCTAAGTATAGAGATACCAAAATGGTTAAGCTATCTACTGCAGAGGAATCCATAAAGCATACCCTAGATATCTGAAGCCTGTAAGAGAGAGAAATAAATAAATAAATAAATTTGAGCTCTAAGATAATGTATGTAGAAAGGACATTAATTGTTGAACTTTAAGATGATTTTTTGAAACTATAACAGCAGAAAGTCTGATGTGCCAGAAACTGATGACAATTGAATAAAATCAGGTAAGATAAATGAGGAAATACCTGATTGGCCAACATGTATGATGCCAAGACCAGACATCACCAACATAAGCGTAAGCTGTATCAAGTCTGGGGAGTTTCTTTCAAAGACCCAGGAAAAGACCCATCTGTGGACCTGACTGCTGGCTGGAGAGCAGACCTTGCCTCCACCATGTGCCTGAGGCAGAGAAGATATATGTATGGATACTTGGCTGGATCAGCACACTCCAAATTGGTGTGAGTTGTCCACTGTCATCAGCACAGATGATGATGTCCCAGCCACCAGTCAGGTGGTGTGCAGGAGCCTGGGATTTCCCTGGTGTTGCCACACTGAGTTACCAGTGGGTGGAAAGATGGTGTTCCTGTAGCAATAGGTCAATTAACATGAATGGTTCCATGACCATGTATGTTTTCCCTGTAACTGTTAGGCTAAATAGTTTGTGTACAATTGAATCATGGGCAATAAGCAAACATTAATAGTTGGAACACTGTTCTATTTAACAAATCATAGCATAACTCAATATTCCATATATTGATTGCCATCTGATTCAACTGCTGGTCTTTCTCTGCAAAATTATCTTTAAGATCTAGACCTCTAGATACCTTGTGATAATCTACTTTTTCAAAAATTGAGCAGTCACAATTACAAGGTATTATGTACATCAAAACTCAATACATGAATATTTATGCAGAAACAGCTCAAAACCTGTATTTCTATTTTTTTCATTTGTATCAAGAAACTTAGCTATTGATAGGCATTTTTGTGCTATCTCAGTTTCAAAGGAAAACTGCCATTGTTGTGATTATGTTTTTTAAGAAGCCCCATATTTCAGAATCCTTCCAAATCCTTCAGAAGTTTTCACTGAGCCCTGGGGAGTAGAAATTTTATCTTTGTGTTCTTCAGGCAATTTAGATGGACCTATGACATAGTTACACTTGCCATGGTGTATTCAGGCAAATACCAAAATAACTATTGGAATTTTGTCACAGGAGACTATATGGTGGATATTATATTAATTTGACTATAAAGTGGAGGCAGCTTGGTTCAAAGAGCCAGCCAGACACAGAAGAGGGGAAGGAGCTTTCCACCTTGTCAGTGAAACAAATTCTGCTAGTCTAGCACCTGCTCACAGTTTCTGAACAACATACTATCAGCATTATTGTTCCTTTACACATAAATTTATAAAAATTTGAGAAAACTGAGCAGTAAATAGAAGGCAGCAAAAAATTGCACTCTTGTTATTAAATTACACTAGATGTTTGCTGTTATAAAGTGCTCTATCAGATTAATATTAATTATTCAAATTGATGACTGAAAGGGAATGAATATAAAACCAGGTCTATCAGTAATGACCATTTTTATTCTGAACTCAAACTTCATTATGTATATTATTTTTAAGGCATTTTTCAATGCTGTAACACTTTTTATCCCTAAGTTAATCCTACTGTGAGTCTTCTCTTTACTGTCAGAAAGAGAATCTTTTTATTTTATTATTATAAAAGCAAGGTGCTCATGACCTCTGGCACTAAAATGGGAGACATGAAAAAAATCTTTATATGATCATGAAGACTGGTTTGTGTCATAGGTACAGTAGCTTTTTTTAATGCAGCCTTAAAAGCAAAGAGGAAAAGCAATTCTGAAACCAGACATTGCAGTTTTGTCTAGCAAGGTATACTGTTGATGACAAGTCCCAAATTCACAACTGATGCAGTTGTTAAAGAGAGGGGATTGATGGTTCTATAACATCTGCACTTCTGAATATTTTGACTGTGACTTGTTCATGTGTGCTGACCAATGGGTAACCTTATGCTTGAAAATCCTTTACAAAGTCAAGAGTTAAGTCACAGTATCAGCAGAGCAGTCTAGTTTTACTGCTAAACAGTTTACCCAGCACTTCATCGGTCTACCGGATGTTACTAAGGCATTTTTACACCTCTCCTTGGCAGGCTTTTGAGACTTTCTTTGTCAGTAAAAAATTGAATGAAAGCATGTAACACACAGATCAGGAAACAACTGAAGTGTGCTGCATCCACAGAAACAAGCTTAAGACGAGTTATGACTGGTTTACACAACTGCTGGCAATTCTCTGTTGTACTGAGATAAAAAGCAAAGATAAAGGTTAAGTAACTTTCACTCTTCAGCTCCCTACTTCCCTGACATACTGTGGATCACTAGAAAAATAGGATTAGAGGAGGACAGATTCTCCTCAAGCTTTGGAGACTTGTTCTGGTTGTGATTATGGACCCTTCAGCTTTCAGGGGTAAAATATGTGGTACTGAGGTTAAAGATTACTGTTAAAAAAAAACTGCTGAAAATGCCAGGATTTGAGGTCACACTCTTCCCTTGTGATCAGGACTCTTGGCTGATCCTGGATGCCATCCCTGGGACCGTCCTGTTCGGCTGGGGCCCTGCTTGGTACGGACATTGCCCTGCTATAATGTAGTTAACAAAAAGGAAGTTTTCCTTAGGTTCTCATCTGTCATGGTACTAGGAAGGTAGGATAAGATCGTGAAAGTCACAGATGAGCTGCAGAAGGTAATTTTGAAGAATGCAGACAATTGCAATTCTAAGTAAAAACCAAATGAAGTTGATATCCATAATTAAAAAAAAGCAAACAACCAACCCACCCTAAAATCCTTAAAAATATGAATATGAAGTTTATTACATGTGAGCTACAGATATTGAAAAAGTCATTGCTGAAAAGATCACCATAAAAATAAGATAGGAATATTTGTAAGACAGATTGGTAAGAATCTCATGGTGAATGACTACTCAGAAGTATTTCTAAATGATGGAAAAATAGAGTTGAATGAAACTGACTGAATAATAAATGGAATTAACTTCATGATTTTGCATTAGATTAGGTTATTTTGGGGGACTAAGAAGTGTTAGGGTTTTTTAAACTATTTTAAAATGAAATCTTTCAAATCAGAAATGCCAGAATATTTTATTTTGATATTACCTAACAAAGTTTCTGATTCTTCTCTTTTGAATCTCTGTGGGTTTGTTTTGTGGCATGTTTCACTTACTTATGCTAAACTAAAAATAAAACAAATCACCTTAATTTCTTAAAAAAAAAAGTTATGGAATGAAAAAATATCTTTTTTCCCCTGCTTTCCTCTAGCAGCAAAGCAGTAAAACAAGAACATGAATATAGTTCTAGTTAAATTTGTTGGGGGCTTGTTTTTTGGGTTTTTTTTTGTTTTTTTTTTTTTAGAATTTGGGCTGTCAAACCAGGGAATATCATTAATTCAGCCAAGGAAACATCATGTGCTGTCATATTTCACATAAGGAATTATCTAACAATATGCAACTTAAAGTTTTGAAAAAATAGGTGATTTCCAAACTTGAATTAGTCAGTTCTAATTAGTAAGTAATGACCTCATCAATTAATCTGTCATCTGTATGATTAATTAGTCAATTACCTGTAGAATAAATACAAAGCATAGCTAAGACTATAATCCATATAGGATGAATTACCGAAGTAAAGTTTACAGCTATTCACTTAAGAAAAAAAGCAAGCAATGATATTTAGATAGGTCGCTACGTAGTTTTCCAGCATATCTGATCTATGGACAACTCAGTTGTTATTTTATCTGTAAACTGTACCTTTTCATGTATTTTCTGCCACCATAAAATGCAAGTGTCAAAGCGTATATAAAATGTTAGACTGTGATCACCAAAAAGACTGCCACTAACAGAGTAAGATCCTTCTTTTTCATGGGGATTTTTTTTTTTAATATAGGAATTTGAGTCAGTCGTGAAAAAAGGGGAAGGATCATAAAGGGAATAGTTTTTTTTTTTTAAACTTCAGACAAAATACCAGGTTATACTACTTCTCAGAAATACCACTACTCACCAAATACTCGGCATGAGCCAATGTCTCCATCACAGCAGGCATGG
>NW_008825263.1:171912-177675 GCF_000699105.1 Pygoscelis adeliae
GGACACTAGTATTGCCTCCATTTTCCAGGCACTCATTTCAACACAAAAGATGTGACATTATTATTATATCATATAGGATGTTCTCTTAAACAGAAACTTTATATTACTGGCTGATTATTGGCTTTCTGGTTTTATTCCGCGTCAACAGTGCTCAGCAGCTGGAGTCAGACTTTTCTGAAAAGTTCACATCAACAGATAGCTGTAAAGCCACAGCTGTCTTTTCTACTGCTAATGAAAATGGAGTTCAATTTTTAGATTCCAAAACTTTCCAAACGTGGTCCGTATAATTATTTTTTTTTTTTTTTAGAAAAAAAAGCCTGTTAATTGTATGAATGTGTTTGCAAGCATTTTGAATTTAAAAAAAAAAAATATTTTTTTGGTTTCTTGAGTCCTCATTGTTGTATTATAAGTTAAGTTTTTGAAGTGCATAAAAAGTAGCTGTTCTACATTACTACGGATTGAACCTATCCATCATGATGTTACTGGATTTGATTATGTCTGTAAAAACAAACAATAGTTTTATACAGAGATGTATTTTAAAGCACAGAGCTTCATCCTACTGTGAAAGAATAAAATATGACAAAGACATACTGCAAGTCTAGTAGCTACCTTACATTTCTGCAATTTCATTTTCAGTAGAACTGCACTAAAAGTTCCTGATTTTAGTTTTACTAATTTTAGATTTTTTTCCTGAGCTTCAAGTCCTTTACAACTGTTGGGTGAATAGGTATGATTCTTCTTATATAGTTTTGCTTTTCTCAGATGCTGGAACACATGACCTCTTCAGTTTCTTCCTTTCTGTGTCACCATTTCAAGCTACTGTTTTTTTTCTCTTTGATTTACAGCCTCCCTCTCTAGAACATGAAAATTCATCCCCATTTTCCTTCTTCTGTACAAGAACCAATAGTCAACACACCATGACTATACTACTCTTCTCTGACCACATATATTAAACTAGAAGTTGTCAAAAATGCAGTGTGAAATCTGGCAACTTTTTCAAAATAGACTGGTAAATATTTTTAAGTTTGGTTCTAACATTTATTTAGTGAAAAAATACAGAATGCAAGATATACACATATTCAACAAATCTATATTTTCCTATAAACTTCTCTAAGGCCATAACTTTGGAAGACAGATGCTTTTTATGTGCATTTATCTCTCCATGTATTTCATGAGAAATCTATGCATTTTATAGTTTATAAAAATAACTTCTTCATCTAAAAATTATGTCTAATTGTGCCCATCTCAGAATCTTCCACGTAATAACAGGGACCTAATGTAAAATTCTGTTCCATTGAGTAGATACTATCAGTATGTTTACTTGGATAACTTCAAAAGAATATATGAGGAGATGCTGACAGAGCTTGGACTGTTCCATCTGCAGAAGAGAAGGCTCAGGGGATCCTGCCCATGTGTATAAATAAATGATAGGGGGAAGTGAAGAAGATGGAGCCAGGCTGTTCTCAATGGCATCCAGTGACAGGACAGGAGGCAATGGGCACAAACTGATATGAAAAAATTCCATTTAAACATAAATAAACACTTTTTTTGTCTATACACAGGAACACATTTCCTTGAGGCATTGTGGATTTTCCATTCGTGAAGATAAAACCTGTTTGGACCTGGTTCTGGGCAGCCTGCTCTAGCTGACCCTGCTTGAGCAGGGTGGAGGGGATGAGGAGGCATTGGACTAGATGATCTCCAGAGCTTGCTTCCAACCTTATCTATTCTGCAATCCTGTGATTTTTTTAAGAACAAGGTACACAGGAGGGGGTCAGGAAGGCTCAAGGCAGTTTGGGGAGGAGCAGGCCTTGGGAATGACCCCAGGACTGGGTCAGTGTAAATAAGTATCCCATGATCCTGGCATGGATTCTGGACATAAAGTCAACACTAATATTCAAGAGGCCTCTGACTGTGAATGAGACTGTGAATAAACAGAGTTGGGGTCAGGGCAACTTCAGTGCTGGAGAGGAGAAACAGGACCTGATCATCTGAATTGTTCATGTTTACGTGAGTACTGTTGGTGTTTCACGTGGCAAGTATGGCTGTTCCTCTTTTGTACTGTGTTTGTGTGTGTCTGTGTTTGAGGAGGGCGATACCTATGAGAATATGTGCTCAGCCTCGCTGCTAGATGGACATAAGAGGAAGGGAAAACATCTATTGGACTGGGATGGGAGAATTCCAGTGGGCTTAAGATCCGAACAAATTTGGCTCTAGCATATCTGCCCCAAAGCTCACCGGACATGGGTAACTTTAACTCAGGATATTAAGTCTTTTCAATCAAAACTTGCTACCAATTGCTGTCTATGGAATCTATGAAATTTTATAGGAATATCAGACAGAGAAAAAATCCAGAAGAGTTTCATTGCTAGATCTATTAATTTTAAGATTCCATCTTAGCAGATAGACCATTTAGGACAATTATGAGTTTTGGCATTTCCCACATCACTCCGAAACCAGACACAGATGACAAAACTGAGATGTCAGACTGCTTTTTTTGGTAGTATCATGAAAGTTTCATGATCATAATCATGCAAAGTAGTAGCAAGCATAGACCAGAGTATGTTTAAGCATAATCAGCCATTCTCCCCTTCCTGTCTCCCACAAATAAACTGCAACAAGCTAGCTAATATTTTTAATTAGCTAACTTCTTAATTCTAGTTAATTGTTAAATCTATTATCAATAAGTGAAAAACAAAAGGTTGCCATTATTCTTAACATGACATGATTAGAATTAAAAGTTTGGTGATTGATGTTATATTGCTTTCAGAATATTGTAGTGACTTTCCATAATTAAAAACCTGCTTTTAAGGTAAGTATATCTGTAATACTATAGATTTTTTTTTTTTTAAGTCTTGTGTAGAACTAGGAAGTAAATCAAAAGCTTCTAGAATTATAAGAAATTTGGATTGTCAATATCCTGATGCTTTTTATTTTTATTTTTTGAGAAAGCCATTATATTTAAAACAATTTGAAAAGTGTAAAGCTAAGTAATTACAAGCTCATCAAAGTTCAATTTCTTTGACAGAAATTTACCAAAATTCAATTTTAGAGAAATTGTTTAGAAGTCATTATTGAATTTTGCAAACATAGGTGAAAAAAATATTTCTTTTCATCAAGTAGAGATGGTAGACTTTGAAGACCTGTTCCTTGCTTTAATATTTGTTCCTTCATTAATTCTTTTTAATTCTATTTGTTAATCTTCATATCTGAAAACAGGAATGGAATAGTATCAAATTACAGGGCATGAATCATGTTGATACAAACATCAAATAATGTTAGAAAATAAAGGGAATAAGAGATTAAATATAAGGGGAGATTTTCAAGATGATTATGACTACTTCTTTGGTTTAATAAATACAGTCTTATATTGATAATTTTTAATTCTGCTGCACTTGTTTCAGTGTGAATAAAGATTAAAATGATGGATAATAATTAATAAGGATGACTATTAATAATCATCCTTATTCTTTACTCAAAAAGAGTAAATATTCTTTACTCAAAAGGAGGAGAAAAAGGATTAATAACTTTAAACAAACAGATAAGCAAGCAAGGGAAGAGGGGAATGCCAATTAACTTCTGACCAGTGGGTCATAACTGACTGTATTTGGGAGTTTTACATTACAAACAGCCGCATTGCCTGAGGTAGGATCAAAAGCTTCCTAAAGACATTGCAGCCAGCAGTAGTATTTTGCTTGTATGAGATAAAATTAATTTCAAGATTAAGAGCTGGAAGAATAGTGTCTTAACTCATTTAGAAAAAAGTTCATGGTAACCTAAGGACAGAAGTAGGTTTAGTATTACTCCTGTGTTCATCATCTGATGCATTCAATATTAATATCTTTAAGGGGGGAGGGATTGCTGTAAAACATCAGATTTCTAAATTAAATGATTCTGTTGTAAACCAACCTTGGACAAACAGAAAACAGAATGCATTGGCCTATGGACTGGGCTTGAATATTAACTTTGAAATTAGAGTCAAAAGCAGTGTTGTATACACATCTATCATGTTGTTATGGCAGGCATCACCAGAGCGCAAGGTAAAATTTTCATTTCTTTCTGTTTGTTTTGGTGTTTGTTTGTTTGTGCAAGCATGTAGGCATATATTTAACCTGGAAAGAAATTCCCAGTCTTAGTGGGTAGTTTTATAGTGAATTTTTTGGTCAAAAAGCTAATCAGGTGTTAGTTATAAAACTTGGCTAATATTTATTTTGACCTACAAAAACAGTATAGCTGGGTTAGTTTGGGGAATTTCTCTTTTACTCTCCACTGTTCACAGACAGCACTGAAAAATAAGCAGTGATTTTGGAATAATCCATATAGAATATAAATCAAGGGCCAGTCATCCTCCAGCAGCAATGGATGTGAACCATGTGGAGATCTGCCCTTAACAGTCATCTCCCCAGTTTATCTAGCTAGCGTGCTTCCCTGAAGAACCGGTAAAACCTTCTAATGAATGGGGGAATAAGGGCATGAGAGTCTAATTCATTCCTAATCCTCAACCAAATCTGTTTTCCCAGGATACTTTCTCTTAAGCCACTTCCACTTTGGCTTTTATCAGGCAACAGGATGACTCTGTCTGGGCCCTGAGGGTACTCATGGGTCTTACTGGCCCTGTCTGGCCTCTACTGGTCCTCACCCCCTGTCCATGGCTAAGACCCCATGGTCTTCAGCCCCCCCAAGGCCCACAGTCCTGCCCCAACAAGATGATAAGATGTTGGTCCTGTCCTGCTTGGCCATGGTCCCTGCTGAGGAAGGCCCAAGCTGCGGACTGACACCCTGGCTTGATGACCTGCCTCATGACCATGATTTTCCTTGATGACCTGGGCTCTTGATTGAACATGACTACAGCCTCCAGTCCTGGCCTGGTACTCACTCCGGTATTGTGGAATGGGCCCTGGCTGACTAGCACCCTGCACTGCCAGCCTTGTTGTCCTCCTCAGTTTCCAGCTCCCCAACCCTGAGGCAACAGCCAGTCTTTGCTGCTCCCTGACATCCTCATTCATGATACTTAAGATCAAAAGGAATGCTTAAGCCAAATGAGATGATCTGCCCATACCTCCTTTTCTCACATGTCATGCAGATACTCTATTTTGGGCTCGTTCATTTGTGCTTCAGTCTTTCAGAAGTGTAGCAAGTCCTATTTGGAAGACAGGAAGAGGTGGATAATCCACCATTTCCCTGTATTCCAACGCACAATTTTCTGCCATTGTCAGACAGGAGATAAGGTACAGCTTCCAGCTAATTTTCGAACTAAATTAAGATGTTATAGTGCTACACTCTTTTGGTAATGATATGTCACTTATCTTGTAACTTTTCATAACAGGGCTTGAATAAGAGCAGCTGGTGTAATGGAAATTTTGTTGTCAGCAGCTAGTAAGAACAGAATACCAGAAACACTGGTCTGAGACGATGTTTGTTTAAAAACTTATAATGCTCAAGGGGAAATTAACAGTGAGAGAATTTTCCAAAGACAACCACTATCTGGATTAAATAGTAACCAGTGGGATTACACAGAAACTTTTGAAATAAAGAGAAAGTGAGCTTGAAGACAACTGAAAAAGAAGAATAAAAATTTTTAAGAGTGGGGAGAGACCTTGGAGTGAGCAGAGAGTAACACATCAACAATCTCAACACCTGGCTTGACACTGCCAGACATCTCCCCACAAACATCACTACCCCTTCCCAGGCCAGGCAGAACATACTCCCTGCCAGATGCCATGAGCCACTAGCACCCAGCTCATGGGGTGACAGCACATGGGC
>NW_008825263.1:177738-184441 GCF_000699105.1 Pygoscelis adeliae
GGGTGAGCACCTGTGACTGCTGGGGGACTTTGTCACTGTTGTGTGGGACAGCGGGGTGCGAGGAGTGGCAGGGGTACACATGAAGCTGGAGCACCCGCATCTCCGATAGAAGATGTGCAAGAGGGGGAACCCTCAGTGTCAGGAGAGGGGATGTGTGCTGGTGGCACAAACAGCAGGGTTGGGGATGTATATATGCATGTGTGTATGTGTGAGAGAGAGAGAGGAAAGAGGTAGATTTAGGGGATTAATTTATAAAACAGTGTTCACAAATTTATAGCTGTGTATTAACATTTTGTACGTATCTAGTATTGTGGTTTACCTGTTGTATTATTGATATTGACCCTGAGTGTTCACTGATTGGCAGTTAACTATGTGTCATTTATAAATTAAACAAACTGCTTTGATCCTGATTTGATTTAAGCTACCTGAGCTAAGCCATTTTCCCTGCAACTTATCTCAGAGTATAAAACATTTTGCCCAACTCTTAGGCTATTTGATGATTGTTTATGCAGCTTCTCCTAGATGTCAACAACCATACAGTAATGTAGGCAATAAAACTGCACGCAGTATTCCAATTTAGTTTCCCAAATATATCTAGATTTAACTATCATACACATATCATACACAGTTAAAAATCAAATTTCTCTTCCTACTAATCATGTACCATTGCATGATCCATGAAAGATCACACAAATCTTTTTTAACTGATTGTGGTACTGGATGCTATATGCACTTTTTTATTCCCTTTAAGCCTTACATCTTTTTAGTCAGTGAATATGGAAGTGTAGCCATATGTTTGGGTTAATACCTAGACTGTAGTCTTCATTGTACTAGCCTGATTACCTATAGTATAAACAATGCATGCTTTACAACGACTGTGCCCTTGAAGAAGAACTAGAAGACTGGTAAAAGGGGAACATCCTGCCCTAGAAGGCATCGCAGGCTAGATGATTGCCAAAAAACAAGAAGTCAGCAAAAAACTGCGGTAACTAGGGGAAAGGTAAAGGCAGCACGGGGAGATCACGACCACCAACTCAATTCAAGACTAGAAAGATTTGCCCCCACACACCTGCAAGGAGCATGAATGCTAATTTACATGGCAAGTGAGGCTAATTTGAACATAACTAACCAATGAGCATGAACTTAGGTGGGCTTTTACTAATCATGTAACAATATAAATATGCTGTAGTTCTTGTGTGTGTTGTGCTAGTTTTGTGGAATTACTACCTAGCACCCATCTTTGTGCAAACATGAGATAAATATCTCAGCTCTGTGTGCAAGATTGGCTTATTGCACACCGGGTACCAGACCCCACTTGTGGGACAACAGAAGTACAATCCTCTATTCTGTAAGGATGACGCCTTTCTGGATAGCTTATTCCTTAATTATGCAGACCTGCCTTCACGGTACAAGGCATGGATAGGAAAAGTTGTAGAAAAAAATTTCTGTCAGTGTCATGTAAGATAAATAATAATTTTTAAAAAGAGTAAGAAAGACAGCCCGGACTTGACCCTGGACTTATGTTGTGAGAACCAGAATACCTTAAACAACACCTACATGTAGCAGTAGAACACAAGAATATTTTGTCTATTGCCTCAAACTACAGAAGTCCTTTATAAGTGACAGCAGGAAAATAACTTGTCAAAATCATCACCTGAAGAAATAGGTTTCAGCTAGCTAGAACACTGTTTATTATATGCTTGATTTAAGCAACTGAACTGTGAAGGGATATTTTGGCATGTTCAAGATGATAGGCATGACTTAATCTCTTGGGTTCAAATCTTAAAGTGATTTAAGTTAATTTTTTCTGTTTATTTGGGAATTTAGTGCTGATGACACAATTTGAAGTTAGACAGTGATTTCTATAATATTTTTAATGTGTTCCTCCTGGATGAATAACTCTGTAGCAATGATAAAAAACAGGTGATTGATAATTAAAGAACTGAATCTTAGTTTTCACCAGGTGTAGCAATGATATCCTGACCAGCAAAAACTTTAGTGACTTATTAACAGCCTTCTAATCTATGGAGCTATATATATATCATCTCCAAAGAAAAAAAGTAAAATATATGAAGCAAGGTCAATTAACTTTAAGTGTAGTTAAAGAGAAAGAGTCAATGGACATACACTGAGGTGCTTGCTCAATGAAATTCAATACAAACAACCATGTGAACAGGCTGTGTTGTTTCCTTTTAGCTTGCAACTGTTTTCTGTAAACACTAGTTTGTGTACTATGTCAAAAGATTTTAGCCACAGAATAGTTACATTACCACTGCATACACAAACACATAACTGACAAATTGAACTCAAATTCAAATTTACCAAAATAATTCACAATAAGGCAGAAATCAAAGTCTGTAATTTAAAGTGCCATTTATACATGAATTATTTTAGAACGGAAAGCATCTACAAATAGAATTATTAGACAAATTAACTATAAACTGATAGGGCAAGCTGAGGTCAAGAACTGCTTATTTCTTAGACTTTTGGGATGTATTTTTTTGAGACCTAACCACATTGAGAACACTGCAACCTGGCAAGCAGGAAATGGAGAGTGTAAGCTTCGCAGTTGTTTTTACACAGTGAACAATTCAGATCTCAGAGGCTTTGATGTGAGGTTATTGAAACTTTCCAGTCTGCTTAATTAAGCTTCCATGAAAGTCCACTGGAAGCCTTCTCAGTGGAAGTATTGCTACAGTACAGCTGACTGTTTCTGAAAAATCTACTGTACTTTCCAAAAGTTACCTAAAAGTATAAATATTTGTATTTGACAAAAGCTTTTGTTTTCATGTAATTTCCCTGTTTCCTGCAGTGAAATTCCAGTGCCTTAATGGTTACCATGGAAATGAATAGCACCATGCCTCCATGATGGTTACTTCACTGCAGGATAAAGTGAAAATAACAACACCAAGTTGGGCGGGAGTGTTGATCTGCTCAAGGGTAGGAAGGCTCTGCAGAGGGACCTGGACAGGCTGGATCAATGGGCCAAGGCCAACTGTATGTGATTCAACAAGGCCAAGTGCCGGGTCCTGCACTTCGGCCACAACAACCCCATGCAGCGCTACAGGCTTGGGGAAGAGTGGCTGGAAAGCTGCCCAGCGGAAAAGGACCTGGGGGTGTTGGTTGACAGCTGGCAAGGTAAGGTTCTGGAAAGCAGGCAGTTCCCAATTCAAATTAAACTTCAGGTCCATTTTAGTCCTGGTTTGTAATGCAGCTTTGTAAATTACTTCAGAAATTTCTTAAAATTTAATTTATTTTTAGTATACAACTTAGTCAAATTTTACAAAATACCAACATATCTCTTAAACTATTTGAAAAGAAATTGAGCAGGAACAATATCTATTCCCTTCAAACTTGGAAAAAAAAAATCCATCCACATATACTTAGTCTACTATAATGCAATTCTCTGTTACATTGTCAGATACCTTTGTTCAACTTTTCTGCTTATTTCTCTGACACCTGGAGAAGTGTATTTACTAAAAGCCTGAGTTCCAAATTGTGATGAAACAGAAATATAAATAGATTTGTTTGCCATGCATAATTAATAAAATTTTGTCACTCAGCTAAAAACTGGAACTAGAGTTTTATCTCAAATATTCCTTAAGCTTCTGTAAAAAATAGACTTAAAAATGAAATATTTACATGGAAAGAACACTGATATGTAAAGCTCCCTAGAATACCACATTAATGAAGAGTATGATGTTCAACCCATTTTTCTATGCAAATCCCTTTGATCTGAAAAAAGAAGTAATTTCTCATATGCCTTCTTTTTCCCCTGCTTTTTTTCCATGTAAAGTTGTGGCTTTGTAAATTGGAGAGTGATTATTTTACTTGCAAAGAAGGAATAAGGTAACTTTCATTACTGATCTTTTAGAAGAGATAGCAAAAGAGAAGTTTTTTGTTCCCATCTTTCCCTCATTTGTACATTTCTATTAGGGACTTAGATTGACCTTTCTAAATTTCAGCGAGAAATGTTTAATTTGAGCCAGTAGTTTATTTCTCTCTTCCAGATTTTTGGGCTTTGTCTATTACAAAGTATAGACATTTTCAGCATTCTCTATTTAGTCAAAAAAAGTTCAGTTTTCATGGGGAAGGCAATTAGCAGTAGCAATGTCTGACATTTAATAAGAACCACACAATATGTGACCTTAGTGTGATAAGTAGAGAAATAGTCTGTTCTCACTTCTTTCAACATTGTTCTATATTGCTTAGATATTGTTCTATATTGTTCTATATAAGCTTAGATAATTAGTAAGAATAGTGTATCAATAAAGTATCTACATAATTACTGAGCAGTTAGTCCTACCAAGCCAGTTAATTATCATAACATTTATAAGACATCAGACTTCGACCTATTTCCTTTCGCGTGAGAATGGAACAATTAGTCATCTTTCCCACCATGTCCTATTTCTTCCCCTTCCCGTTGTTAAAATGGAAATATATATCACTCCATTTCTCCTTTTTCTTCCATACTCAGGAATATTTTGATTTACTATAATTTATCTTATTTTCAGCCAGTTGATATTAATTGCAATATCTTTTCCCCTCTTAAAATTGAAAACAAAAGGCAAGAAAATACAGTAATACCTTGCCATCATGTTATCTTTTATTCTGACATGAGTGACTGATGGTAATAAACATTGCCTCAACATATTTCTCCATCTGTTTTCTAACCTATGAATGCAACTTATTCGCAATATTTTTCATACACAAGACATGATTCTATCAAACTCTTTGTGAAAGATGGGAGACAAAAATCTTCTAAGACAACTACCAAGATACTTTTGTCATTTATTAGCCTATTTTTAGCAAAACAGCATGGCTATGCAGTTAAATGGAGAAAAAGAAAAAAGTTATATATATAATCAGATGGTTGCATTTCATCATTACGGATGTCTTCCTTGTTCATGAGTATGAAGTAAGGAAAAGTATTTAAAAGTTGGCACTTCACACTAAATTGGCTCACACACTTGATATCTCTCACTTTTCCTGTGTTACAGCTGCACAAAAGTTCTTAACTAATACCAGAGTCCATTATGCTCAAGGATGTTCACACAATAAGAAACAGACTTTGTCCTGAAAGTTTTGCAGTGTGAGAAAGGAAAGGCAAAAGATGAGATAAAGAAAAAATTGTTATCTCATTTCCAAATGTTTCATAAGGAATTCATGGTAGAAAGGAACTGAACCAAATTTTTCAAGATACCTAATACTAATCCTTCCTCCTCCATAAAGATTTGTAAGTTATAATTAAAGTGAAAAGCAAATGAAAGCAGCATTAAACCCCCTTTTAAACTTCCTGCAGGAGATTTTTAGCTTCATATGTATACAATTTTTAGAGAGGAACATTGTGATGTGAAAACATACCTTTTTTCAAGTAGTAAAATAAGAGTAGAAAAGCAAGAACAAAAATATAGAGCTAATATGAGCTGCATTGACTTTCAATGGCTGGCTGAAAAAAAACGGACCAGATTAATGCCTTACCTGTTAATCCAACAATTTATACAAAACAAGTATTTAACACATTCCACACTTCCTTGTTTATCTCATGCAAAGGGTAATCAGCCAGTTGTGCTGTCAGCAGTTTATTAGTCAGGTATTTAGTGCTTTACAACCTGTAACAATGAATTTCTGTTATCACCAACTGTTGGGGGAGGGGAGGGAAGGCCTCTTTGAATCAGCCCAAGACCAAAAATCAGAATATATTCCAACATCAATGATGAAAAGAAGAACCTATATTTTCAGGAATGTTAGTATGCTTTTGTCTTTTTAGCCTTATTTCTGTTAGCAGAAAGTGAAATATTGAACTTGAGAGCACCAGATGTATCACAAACCTCATGGTCAACTCTCTTGTTGTAGTTTTTATTTTGCATGCAAATGCCAAAAGGAGACAAACATTTCTGTCTTAAAATATTAAAAGTCTAGAATACTGAAAAACATTGCTCACAATCACCTCCTTGCCTCAGGATTTCTCCTTTCGCTCTTCTATCCTCCACAAAAGCTCCAAGTGGAGGACTGAAAAATCAAACTGTTGAAGAGATGGGAGCAATAAAGGACTGGACAAATAGAATTGTAAACCATGAGACTGTTACCGTAAATCGGCAGATGAAGAACTCTCTAAGACTCAATTTTGGAGTTTTAGAAAGCAGGCATTCTTTATTGCGGCGCCGGGTGCAAGGTGGAATTTCCACAAATCAAGCACACCTATGGCTAGATCACCGTTACATTTATACACAAAAATTATAAGGTAGTACACTCCCAGTTACAATGATTGGTTAGTGATTTACATAAAATTATAATATCGGTTATGTCATTCTCTTCTGTTACTACGCTTGCGCGGGGGAAGGGTCTTCACCTGGGCAAGGGTCTTCTTGACCTGTGGGTGTGGTTTTTTTTATTATAATGAAGGCAGTTCACTTCAGGACACCTTAAAAGTAGGTTCTGTTGCCAAGTTGGCCAACTAGATATCTACCTTGCCAGGTTGTCAAATAATTCATCCCATAAACACTAGAACCTAGAGGCTCTGGTTATGGTTGAGAGAGTCCAGAGAATAGAAAATAGGGACTTCAAGCAACACAGCCTCAAATAATAAGTAACACAGCAACCTATACATAACGCTACCATAAGGGCTAACTTATTAAAATCAAAATGTTCTTCTAGTTGATTATTTCATAACCTAAAGATTCAGTAAAACTTAAGATCAGCT
>NW_008825263.1:189014-190235 GCF_000699105.1 Pygoscelis adeliae
ACTGTTACCGTAAATCGGCAGATGAAGAACTCTCTAAGACTCAATTTTGGAGTTTTAGAAAGCAGGCATTCTTTATTGCGGCGCCGGGTGCAAGGTGGAATTTCCACAAATCAAGCACACCTATGGCTAGATCACCGTTACATTTATACACCAAAATTATAAGGTAGTACACTCCCAGTTACAATGATTGGTTAGTGATTTACATATAATTTTAATATCGGTTATGTCATTCTTTTCTGTTACTACGCTTGCGCGGGGGAAGGGTCTTCACCTGGGCAAGGGTCTTCTTGACCTGTGGGTGTGTTTTTTAGTATTATAATGAAGGCAGTTCACTTCAGGACACCTTAAAAGTAGGTTCTGTTGCCAAGTTGGCCAACTAGATATCTACCTTGCCAGGTTGTCAAATAATTCATCCCATAAACAATAGAACCTAGAGGCTCTGGTTATGGTTTAGAGAGTCCAGAGAATAGAGAATAGGGACTTCAAGCAACACAGCCTCAAATAATAAGTAACACAGCAACCTATACATAACGCTACCATAGGGGCTAACTTATTAAAATCAAAATGTTCTTATAGTTGATTATTTCATAACCTAAAGATTCAGTAAAACTTAAGATCATCTTCAACACAGTCACCCCTTCATTTGCTATGTAGGTACATTTAGAGCAGGATGGTGAGCTAATGCCATTAATATTGTAGTGAAAACATCAGTGAGTAATTAGGTATGCATTCACTTTCTTGTTAAAAAGTCTGTATTTGATTATGGAGTATTATGCCAATTCTTCTCTTCCACTACTGATGTAGACTGCTGACTGTGAGTGTGTTCATTAACATATTTTGCTTTTCCTTTCTCTTGAAGCCAGTAGAGAAAAGTCTAAAAAGAGACAAGAAGCATCTGCAAACCACCAAGACTGCAACGTGTTCTATTGCATAGCTCTATATCCTTTTACTACAGTTATATAATCCCCACTACCAGAGTTTGATGCACTTAGTTAATCCTTGTCTAATTGTCCTGGTTTCAGATGGGATAGAGTTAATTTTCTTCCTAGTAGCTGGTACAGTGCTGTGTTTTGGATTTAGTATGAGAATAATGTTGATAACACACTGATGTTTTAGTTGTTGCTAGGTAGTGCTTACACTAGTCAAGGACTTTTCAGCTTCCCATGCTCTACCGACTGAGAAGGCTGGAGGTGCACAAGAAGCTGGGAGGGGGCACAGCCA
>NW_008825263.1:190382-194505 GCF_000699105.1 Pygoscelis adeliae
CATTGTACATCACTTATTTTGTATATTCTTTTATCATCATCATCATTATTATTATTATTATTATTGTCCCTTCCTTTTCTGTCCTATTAAACTGCCTTTTCTCAACCCACAATTGTTTTGGGGTTTTTTTCCTGATTCTCTCCCCCATCCCACTGGGGGGTGGGGAGAGTGGGCGAATGGCTGTGTGGTGCTTAGTTGCTGCCTGGAGTTAAACCATGACACTAATGGATTTTGTCTCTATAACATGATAGAGAAGTAAGGGAGTCTCAGTCAAATCTGTTTTTAAAATGGTGATTGGAGATACACTGACAGGTTAAGAATGAAGTCTCAGTTGTCAGTTCAAAAAACAGCTGTGTATAACTTGGGTGACAGATGTATGAATTAGCATATATATATTGTCTTCTGTCTCTAAATATATAACTAAAATACATTGAGTAGAGAGATAATGACTAACTTTGTGAACACTAATTCACTCAATGATTTACTGCAGTTAGCTCTTTTGGATGTGGTGGACTTGATTATCATAAAGATGGTCCAAAATACACCACTGTAGGAGAAATTCTAGTATCCTGACCAATTTTGAATATCCTCCAGAAGGAGGATTACAGTATGTAAAAGGGACTGTGATTGGAGTTTAAAGGTAGTGAGTTAACATTTCCAATGTTTATTTAAACACTTAGAAAATTTTTGAAAATGGAGAGCACTGATCATAGCAAAAAAATTCCTGCTCTGTTTTTTCACAGACAGCTAGAAAATGACCTTTAAAATGATTAGGAGGACCTCAAACCTTTCAAGATAAAAATGTTGATGCATAAAGTAATTATTTAAACATTGAATTCGTGGGTTTTTTTTACCTTTCCCTTCCATGTTTATTACCTAACATTTGCGTAATGTAATAATTCCAGTCAGCAAACTGTAAATTCCCTCCAGGAATGAATAGCATCTTTCATGAACTGTGAGAAGGCAGGAAATATCCTCTGTAATGAAACAAATGAAGCAACTCCTCTGCAGACCTCCACTAAGGTAAAGCTTTTATGGTTTAACACCTCTCCTCTTGTTTTCTTTTTGGTTGCAACAGAAGGTCACTAAATTTTACTGAATCACTCTACAGCCCAGTGTCATATTAGAATCAGCCTTGAGGAAAAATCAAAACAAGTAACTATAAGAGCACCAGGGTGGAAGAGGTGCTCAGAAGCCTAAACTCTGACCCTTTATGAAAAATGACAATCTAGTCACATTCAGGGAAATCAGGATAACACTGGCAACTCAAAGAACAAGCAGGCTTGTCTAACTGCTTTCTTCTTATGGAACAGAAAAGCAGTCTTAATTTTGTTCACCTCATCCATATGTCATTCATCCACTCTCTTTCCACTGTTAAACAGATCAGTGCATACAAACAAGATACAAAAAGATACTCCTCTGCTTATGCTGGTGATTTTCTACTTTTTTATCTTTTTCTTTAATAGTCAGATAACTATCAGAATAACTACCTGTTGTGGTTTAACCTCAGTCGGCAACTGAGTACCACACAGCCGCTCACTTACTCCTCCCTGCCCCCCTCCATCCCCCAGTGGGATGGGGGAGAGAACTGGAAGAGCACAAGTGAGAAAAACTCGTGGGTTAGATAAAAAAAGTTTAAAAATTGAAATAAAATAATAATAGTAATAATAAGGTAATAATAATCATAATAACAATAATAATAGTAATAATAATAAACAAAGCAAGTGATGCACAGTGCAATTGCTCACCACCCGCCGACCAATGCTCAGCCAGTCCCCGAGCAGCGGCCCCCCCCCGCCCCGGCCAGCTTCCCCCAGTTTATGTACTGAGCATGACGTCACATGGTATGGAATGTTTCTTTGGCCAGTTTGGCTGTGCCCCCCTCCCAGCTTCTTGTGCACCTGCAGCCTTCTCAGTCGGTAGAGCATGGGAAACTAAAAAGTCCTTGACTAGTGTAAGCATTACCTAGCAACAGCTAAAACATCTGTGTCTTATCAACATTGTTCTAGTCCTAAATCCCAAACACAGCACTGTACCAGCTACTAAGAAGGAAATTAACACTATCCCTGCTGAAACTAGGACACCACCCATCTCAGACTTGAGAAATACTTACAAATACTAGCAAGACTTGTCACAGATCTAAAAATAGTTAACACGGGAATAGATACATAACCCTAAAAGTCTTGACAAAATAGAGCATGATACAAACATGAAAAAATTACTTTAAGGCAAATGATGAAGATCATTATGATGAACTTGAGCGCTGAGATATACAGAAGGGAACACTATAGATTGCAGCCATGCATATAATAGAGGGCAAATGATATTCTGACTGACAAGAATTCTACCATCAAGCACAGGATGAATCACTAAGTCTAAGTCAGAAGAAAAAGACCCTATAGGTCTTGCAAGCCTACTTTTCCTAGAAGCAGCTGCTGTATATGATAGCTCACAACAAAATGTTTTTTAATGTCCTGCATTAGGCCATGTACTTTCTTCAGGGATACTGACAGTGTCAAGCTCTCAAGCTCTCCTCAAGGATGAATGCTTTCAGCTAACAAACAAATCGGTAATTTCCATTTCCACTGTGAAATCTGCATGAAGATGTCATGGTAGGACACATCATAACTAGAATTCCAGCTTTTAGAGTGAAAGGACATGTCTGCTACAGCATTTCCAACATACTTTAGAATACTTCAGTCAGACTAGGAGATATTAGATTTGCTTTCTCACTAAGTCTTATGGAAAGACTATATGAAACGCTCTGCTTCCATAAACACTTCATCCTTTGAAACATGCATTAAAGAGCATATCGTCTGTATGTTCAGAAACTGGCTTTCTGTTTTAACCACTTTGATACCTCTTAATGGAAAAAAAGACTAAGCTAAAAGATATTGAACAGAGAAAAACAGAACATAGTCACAGTAAAAAAAAATTCTTCAGATGAAAAAGAGCTGTGTCTAGATCTTCCTGCTAAAAGGCAATTTCAGTATAAAACATATAGGAGCTTTTGACGTAAATAAAGACACGTATTGGGTTAGCGTGGCAAGGTATTGGTAGTGGGGGTCTGGGAAGGGTAGCGTCTGTGAGAAGATGTCGGAAGATGTCCACATGTCCGACAGAGCCAGTTCCAGCCTGCTCCAAGATGGACCCACCACTGGCCAAAGCTGAGCCAATCAGTGACAGTGGTAGCACCTCTGTGTTAACATATTTAAGAAGGGGCAAAAACTACTGCACAACAGCAGCTGGGAGAGAGGAGTGAGAATATGTGAAAGAAACAGCCCTGCAGACACCAAGGTCAGTGAAAAAGGAGGGGGAGGATGTGCTCCAGGTGCCGGAGCAGAGATTCCCCTGCAGCCCATGGTGAAGACCATGGCGATGAGGCTGTCCCCCTGCAGCCCATGGAGGCTAACGGTGGAGCAGCTATCCAGCTGCAGCCCATGGAGGACCCCACGCCACAGCGGGTGGATGTGCCCCGAAGGAGTCTGTGACCACATGGAGAGCCTGCACTGGAGCAGGCTCCCGGCAAGACCTGCGGACTTGTGGAGAGAGAGGAGCCCATGCTGGAGCAGGTTTGCTGGCAGGACCTATAGACCAGTGGGGGGACCCATGCTGCAGCAGCCCATTCCTGCAGCCTGTGGAAAGGACCCACGTTGAAGAAGTTCTTGAAGGACTGCAGCCTGTGGGAAAGACCCACGTTGGAGAAGTTTGGGAAGGACTGTCTGTCGTGGGTGAGACCCCACGCTGGAGCAGGAGAAGAGTGTGAAGAGGAAGGAGCAGCAGAGACAACGTGTTATGAACTGACCACAACCCCCATTCCCCATCCCCCTGTGCTGCTCGTGGGGGAGGAGGTAGAGAAATCAGGAGTGAAGTTGAGCCTGGGAAGAAGGGAGGAGTGGGGGGAAGATGTGTAGATTTGTTCTTATTTCTCATTACCCTACTCTGATTTTGACTGGCAATAAATTAAATCAATTTCCCCAAGTTGAGTCTGTTTTGCCCGCGACGGTAATTGCTGAGTGATCTCCCTGTCCTTACCTCGACCCATGAGCCTTTTGTCATATTTTCTCTCCCTGTCCAGTGGAGGAGGGGGAGTCATAGAAAGGTTTGGTGAGCACTTGGCAGC
>NW_008825263.1:202032-215875 GCF_000699105.1 Pygoscelis adeliae
GCGGCAGCCCATGGAGGACCCCACGCCACAGCGGGTGGATGTGCCCCGAAGGAGTCTGTGACCACATGGAGAGCCTGCACTGGAGCAGGCTCCCGGCAAGACCTGCGGACTTGTGGAGAGAGAGGAGCCCATGCTGGAGCAGGTTTGCTGGCAGGACCTATAGACCAGTGGGGGGACCCATGCTGCAGCAGCCCATTCCTGCAGCCTGTGGAAAGGACCCACGTTGAAGAAGTTCTTGAAGGACTGCAGCCTGTGGGAAAGACCCACGTTGGAGAAGTTTGGGAAGGACTGTCTGTCGTGGGTGAGACCCCACGCTGGAGCAGGAGAAGAGTGTGAAGAGGAAGGAGCAGCAGAGACAACGTGTTATGAACTGACCACAACCCCCATTCCCCATCCCCCTGTGCTGCTCGTGGGGGAGGAGGTAGAGAAATCAGGAGTGAAGTTGAGCCTGGGAAGAAGGGAGGAGTGGGGGGAAGATGTGTAGATTTGTTCTTATTTCTCATTACCCTACTCTGATTTTGACTGGCAATAAATTAAATCAATTTCCCCAAGTTGAGTCTGTTTTGCCCGCAACGGTAATTGCTGAGTGATCTCCCTGTCCTTACCTCGACCCATGAGCCTTTTGTCATATTTTCTCCCCCTGTCCAGTGGAGGAGGGGGAGTGATAGAATGGCTTGGTGAGCACCTGGCAGCCAGCCAAGGTCAACCCACCACAGTTCTTTGTGGCTCCCAATGTAGGGTTCAAAGGGTTCAAGATAAAGGAAGATTTGATTGGAGTGTGCTAGATCGAATTTATAGCTGTTAGCTCTTAATTGGCCGGCTCCTGTGCATGCCATGGGGCTTGCTGGCCTCACTGTGTATTAGAGTCTACTGCTTGCTGGTGATTGATTTTGCTTTTGCTGCTTGATGTACTGCTTATCATCTTACTCTGCTGTGCCTGGGAACATTCTGATAACAGCAATGGCCAATCACCTGGGCTGGCAGATGGCCAGGGCATCACTGCTGTTTCTGTGCTGCTGTACTGGACAAGCTGGAACTCCTTTGTTAACTCGAGTCAAAGGGACTGTGACATGTGGAACAAGTCAACATGGGAGCAGGGCACCCTGAAGCGTCTGTGGTCATGGATAAGTCCACGCCAGAGCAGGTACACCTTGAAGTATCTGTGGTTGTGGTTATATCTATGCTGCAGTGGATATATCTCTAAAGGGATTGTGGCCCATGGATATGTCCACGCTGGAGAAGGTATGCCTCAAAGCATCTTTGTCCATGGATAAGTCCATTCTGCAGCAGGTACACCTTGAGGCATCAGTGGCTGTGCATGAGGCCATGCTGGAACACTTCGAAGCATCTTTGGCTGTGGGTAAATCCATGGCACAGCAGGTACAACTCTGAAGAGACTGTGATTCACAGATAAGGCCACACTGGAGCAGATACACTCCTAAGGTACTGTGATCCATGTATAAATCCATGCTGGAGCAGGGGCAAGAGGAGAAACACCAGTGGTGATGTAGGAACTCTTCCTGGTTTGTCCACAGACAAATGAGGGAGAACAGTGTTTGTTTTCCCTACCAGCGCTCAATAAAAGGACTCCAAAGACCCTCTGTATTTGTGCTGGGAGAAACATAAGTGCCTAGGGAACTTTTTCTGACAGAAAGGTAGTCTCCTTGATGGATAGGTAGTGGTTGGGTAGCATCTTCAAACCACAAAGCTTTGAAAAGATTCCTTCAACTGCTTTCTTTGATCTAGCTTCTATATGTTTTCTTCTGTTTTGCCCTTTTTCTCTCAGATTAAACCAATAATCCAAAAGCCCCCAGGTTTTGATCAGGCGTACAATGTCTGCATCATAAATTGAGATAAGATGTATATCTCACTCTCCTATATTGTGCGATGTATGAGATTTTTGTTTTAGAATAATCAAAATTGTGAGGTTTGTTAATTTCATAGCTGTTTTACTAACAATTTTGAGTACTGATTGCAAAGACATACTGAGACATTTTTTTCCCTCCTCTCCCCACCCAGTTACCATTCATTCTAGTCACTCAGTATCCTGCAGCCAATATTTGAGTGTCACGTTCATGTTTACTCGATAACACAGGGCTGGGATATGAATTCCAAAGATACATGAAAGTGTATGATTGAATTAGTCTCTGAATTGAATCTGTTTATCAACTTACTACAAAAAATGACTTAACAGCTGTTATTTATGTCAGATAATAAAATCTGAAGAAAAAACATTATAAAGAGCTTGTAATATGCTGAATGATGTGCTAGAAGTACAGATAGCTCAAATATCTGCAAATGCAAGAGTAGAATAATACAGCAATATTTCCCCCCCTTTGTCAGATAAGATTATTTTTTTTAATTTGAGTGTTTCATCCATTTGTGGATTGGGTTATTACTTTGGCCACCTCCTTCCAGTGTGGAATAATTCCACAAAGGGAGCTGGAATATTACAATTAGAAGGAAACTTTATTAACTACATCTTTTTTAATTCTTAAATAGATTAAGTCATGAGTTTTGACCCTGCATTTCACTTTATTCAGGTTGTACATACACACCTTGTGTATTAGAATGGCACTGAAAACTACATACACAGATTTTTTAAAGGTTCTTGTGCCCAGCATGACTTCTGCAGTTCTATTTGAAATTGTAATTGTCTACTGATTTTTGTTTAAATCAGAGACCCCAAAATCATAGCTGAGTAGGAGCTGTATTACTGAAGAAGCTATATCATTCTGTATATCCTGATGCTGTGGTTAACCACAGTAGTCAGCCACTGATGTCCACACAGCTGCTCACTTGCTCCTCCTCCCCTCCCCTGCAGTGGGACAAGGGAAGAGGAAAGGAAGAATAAAAATAAGAAAACTGGTGGATTGAGATACAAACTGTTTGATAAGTGAAGGAGAAGTGGACGAAGAGAGAAAGAAAATTAAACAAGTGAAGCAAAGGTAACCACTCATCACCTCCCACAGGTAGACCGATGCCCAGCTAGTTCCCAAACAAAAGACGGTTAACCTCTCTAAACTCCTTCTTTTCCCTCTTTATTTCTAAGCATGACATTATATGGCATGAATATCTCTTTGGTTAGGTCAGGTCATCTGCCTGGCTGTGTTCCCTCCTAACCTCTTGCCCATCCCCCAATCTATTCACTGAGGGGGCAGAGTGAGAAACAGAGGTGGCTTTGATGCTGTGCAAACACTGTCCTGCAATAGCTAAAACATTAATGTGTTATTGATACAGAAATACTAAGGAGACATACGGTTTTCTTTGTCGAAGCAAAGTAACTGAATGTTCTGCAGACTGGACATTCCATAGATAAAAGACATCCTTGAAGCTCTGTGTACAGGGGTGGAATAGATAAGGAAGTTATGCTGAAATCAGCTAGTGCAACTAGGTGAAAAGACTGAGTTCAATTGGCAGACATAGTGAGGAAGACTATCGACGACCACCAGAGGACCCTGAAAGACCCCCAATGAACATAAGAGTGCATGCGTTAAAGACTTTGCATATGTTAATGAGTTCCAAGAAATAACACGAATATGCTAATCATTTCTCATAAATCTAATGAATATGTATATTCTGATTGTACATAACTCCCATAGTTGAGCAGCCCAGCGCACACACTAGGTGGAGTGATCCCCTGTGCACCCGGCACCGCAATAAAGAATGCCTGCTTTCTAAAACTCCAAATTGAGTCTTAGAGAGTTTTTCATGTGCCGACTTATGGTAACATTATCAGCATTTTTTTGATCACAAATCTAAAACACAGCACCATACAAAATTAGCTCCATCCCAGACAGACCCAGTACACCTGATCAGTTGTTGTTTATCTAGGATTTTGAAGATGTCTATCATCACTATATATTCCTATCTTTCAAATACAACAGAACAGAGACTGCTACAGGGTGTTATGTTTCATGGCAGCAAAAATGCTTACATGGAGTCAACTTTCTGTTTCATACATTCATATTATTGGTTTGAAAAACACTCTGAGAAATTTCATCTGTAGACAAAAACTGTGGTAGAAACATGTGTTTGTGCATTGCTTTTCCCAGAAGTGATTTAACTGTTAAAGGTAATAGAAAGGTCGTGTAATATTTTTGAAGTTGTGATCATAGTCAGTAATGTATTAAATATTGCCATATGATAATTCAGACTCCCATCAAGATGCATATCACAGGAGAAATTCAGTCCTTGTTATAGAACATGAGGAAATTTCCATCTCTCACCTTGGAAACTCTTATTTCCAGAGCAGAATAGCATGCTGAAGGTGGCATTCTCAGGCTGCATCAAAGTGCTATAACAGGGCACAAAATCTTTCCCTGCAGCACTGCAGCTACTATTGAAACAAAAGAAGTATCTGATAGAAAAATAACAAAACTAGCCAAATGATAATACAAAATTTAAAATGGTACCCTAGATGGGTGATTGTGTGTAAGCTGAGTAAGTATGTAATGGAATGTATTGGCTTAGAAAATATAGGACTAGGAGTGACACTTGCTCAAAGCTGAGGTTAGATGCACAGGGCTACCAAATATTTAAAAAGTCAGAAAACAGAAACCCACCCACTATCTTTCTGCTACATTGTGAAATACGCACTTCTACACAGCAATCTGAACTCTCAGTGAGTTAAGGCACTTGTTTCCTGCATGATAAAAACAGAACTTGGTGAACTGGTGTTGTAGGAAAAAACATTGTTAGGATGAAAAATTGAGATGCTCTGTTTCTTAAAAAAGGATGGTTTGTACATCACTCAGAGCTTAGCAGAATACTTGTAATGACACTTTAAAAATACCCCCATGAGATATTTCAGCAGGTTTTAAAAAATATTGTTATGGTGAACTGTCAGGCGCACTTTTATTTGAATATGCTACTTCAAATGGGAGTGATATACCAGGTAGTCTTTTGTCTAAAAAGCATATTGTTGTGCAAGGAGCTGCTCAGTCTGTTTGTGGCTACAGGTTTCTACCTCAGTTCTTGGGGAAAAATCAGATGGACCATGTTAGTCATTAGCCATGGTGCAGGAGATTGATCGATTTTGATTGTAGTTTGATCACTTCCTAAAAAGTTAAGCTTTTATCACACTTTCTGAGAAGTACTGTACTTGACAAAGGCAGATACTTAAAGTATTTATTAATTTAAAGTGTTTAACACCAGTATTTAATGTGGCTGTTTATCACAGATACTTAACTTTTATCCACTTATTCCTATACAGGGTCTAAAAATTTGTGTTTGAGGCAAGATAGTTTGAGCTTGGCTAAAGTATGTCTTTTGGAAAGGCATCTTTTTACAAATTCATCTCTTAATATTTGTTTTGGGGGCTTGTCACGTTTATTTATTTACTAGGTCAGCTATAGGTTCTTTTTAAACTTAAACCCTTTAAAACCTAATAATTTATGAAGGTATTCCAGTCTTCTGTAACTTTTGACCAAAGCTTATAGTAGCAGTAGTGGTATTTACCAGTATCAGCTAATCAAGCATTACCAGTTACTATACTAAGTTTCAAGGAATAACATAATTTTAGAGTAGCTGTGTCAGAGTGCAGCAAGGGCTGGCTGCTCCCTAAAGGTTGGGGAGCAGTTGCAGGGAAGGACCTCACCCAGCAGGGCCCTGTCTCACAGTACTCAAGCAAGACAAGAAGGGCAGAGCTGAGGATGGCAGCCAGGTTCAGCTGAAAGTCTGGGTCATTAGGCAAGTTTGTGCTGATGAAGCATGTCAGAGGTCAAACTGGGAAGTCAATCTGCAGATCATGGTCAGGATCAGGTCCAGTAAACAAGGTCAGACAACGCCCCGTGATTGTTAGGCATGTCCATAGTGATGAGACAGGCCCAAGGTCAAGTCAAGAAATCAGTTCACAAGTCAGGATCAATGGGGCTCTGGGATGGCTGTGACTGAGCTGGAGACCAGAACTCTTGCAACATAGCTCAGACAGGAATAGCCCTGACATGGTCAGGGCTTATGGATGGAGGCCCCAGGTGATGCTGGTCAGGATCATTAAGTACATTCAAGGCCCTGACAGGCTGCAGAATCAGTAGGCAGTTTTCGATTTCTTTTATTTAATATCCTAGAAGTAAAAGGTAAAGAACATTTCTGCAAAACAAGTTGTCCAAAAACATGATGGCTTAAGCATTAGGCAAATACAGGTGATTGCACTTGCATCCTCATTGGTTGTTGTAACAGAGCAATTGTGGCTTTTTTTTAATCTCTAGCTGTGATCTAACATCAGTACTCTGATTCAGTGGATGTGATGTAGGTTATACATTTGTATAGATGGGCTGTCAAGAGTAAAATAATTAGTAGCTATTCATTTATATAAATATGGTAACCTCTTCAGACAAACTACTAAAGTAGATTATTTGGCATATTTCTCAAGAGAATAAAATCTGGATTTCTGGGAAAGGTAAAATGCTTTACAAGGACAATGTATTTTGATCCTCAAAAGGAATTTTGGCAAGAAACACTGCATGCGGATGACATCTACTGAGCTGACCACAGTTTATGTTGGCAGTGAAAAACTTGTAGATTTATTCTTCCCAAATAACTAAATCATGTAGGAAAATTCTGTTCATGGTAAATTTAATGTTCAAAAATAGGTGAGTGCCATATTTTGAATGCTGACACAGACATTCCTTAAAACCTTCTGCAAAATATCATGAGGCATTTCTAAAAAGAGATATTGCAAAATACAAGGAAATCACTATAGATATTTGTAAATGCTATAAACTAACTGTAAAAATGATACTATCAAACAGTTCTTTTCTTACCTATTATCTTTACTTTTACATATTCTAATTTAGCTTAACCCCTGCAGAAGACAACAAGACTCCAGTAATTCCTATAGCAGTACATTCTGAAATTTGATCACCATTGTTTTGAACCAGACAATATGCTGGTTTTGGTTTGTATGTTTTCTTTTTAGTCTATGACTTCTTTTTCTTCTACAGTTTGACTTAAGTGGGCTAAGTGTTTAATTTTTCATAATAGCTTAAGAGTCTGACTGATTTCATAGAGAGTTTTCACAGCCCTTGGTAAGGTCTTAGTGACAAAACTTATGCATTTATAGAGAAAGACATAAGATGGCAAAAGATACAGAGGTATTTAATCTATTAGACAAAAGAATACAATCCAGCGGTTGTAGCTGAAGAAGTCCATATTGGAAATCTAGTGCTCCTTTTTACTATTGAGATTCATTCACTCTTGGTGAGGCAAACCAAGAGATATGGGGGATTTCCACCATTCCAGGTCTTGAATTCAAGATTGAATAGCTCTATTAAAGAGATGCATTGCGTAATGTGGGAATTGAGATAAGATATGTGTAAAAAATAAGTTGGTAAAATACATCTATAAACTGTATACTAACAAAATGTCTTGGTATACTAATAAAAATAATTTAAAGAAACAAGCAAAGTGGAATGTTGCATGACATTACTGTCAAAATGAAGTGGCAAGTGCCAGAAGAGAGCTTTTAATCAACTATGCGCTGGCATATTATGAGATGCCTAGAAGTGTCCCAGATCTGTAAATTTTTAAGTCCTCCTTTAATTGGTGTTGTATTCCTGCTTTTTGTTACTCCTCTTCTGGAAGTACTGCACAGTTTCTCTCCTGTGACTAAGTATTCTACCCTGCCGCACTATTTAGTAATTAGTATTAAGTTATGTGCTACTTCACAGGATTGCAACCCTCTTTTCTTTCAGGTAATGGTTTGGCTATTGTGATCCCTGTCTGTGTAAAGAATTTTTTTTTTTTTTAAATCTTGAGCTCCATGGTCATTTAGTGCATGATTATTTTTGCAGAAACTTTAAGGAATCTACACATAATTAGTAGCATCATATTTGTCAGGACTTGTGTATTAAACACTACAATCCTTTTCATACTTATTTTAGACCTAAGAAAAAAGGGAAGATATTCTTATTTAAAAAGTGCCTACAATACTGTATGTTCCTATGAAAACATGCATTCCCAATTAGATCACTTATTATGATCCTCTTCTCTTTAATACTCCTATATGTTTCTCTTATACAATTAGCCTTGAAGACAATGATGATTCATATTATAAGCTTATTAAGGAGCTCTTATAAAATGACTGAAAAATTATTAGACATTATTATAATGCCTGAAATGCTTCCTATTTAAAACCCTTGTTATGGGAATAGGTTTTCACATACCAATTCTTTCAGAATTTGAGGATGGACATTATTGAGTTCCTTTAATTGAATGCACTGCGATCTTTGAATTTTATTCCAGTTGCAGTCATTTCCATAGCCTCATTCTCATTACCTCTTCCTTATTGAAAATTAAAGCAAGATATCAATTTGGGAGCCTTCCTTTTTAAAAGCTAACTTCATTCTCAAACCCCACTGCATAGCACCCATCTTCCTTTCTTTATTTTAATTTATATGACCACAGAATCTTTTCTTATTTGTTTTAATATCTTTTGCAAAGACTAGTTTATCTTGATTGAAGCAATTTGTAAATTATCTTTCTCTTCTTGACTTTTAAGGTACATCTTCTTTGCTTTTGAACTATTTATTTTATCACTGTATACTGTTTACCCCTCACATGATTACTGGAAGAGTTAGTCATCTTCTCAGGTTCAGAGTCCTTTCTTGCATTGTTTTCCCTGTGGTTCATGATCTGAGTTTAAACAAGCAATAACTATCTGGAAATGAAAAATCCTATATGACATTAAGCTCCTTAGTTTATTTCATCAGCTCATTCCCTGAAACTTTCAAAGGTTGCCTCTCTGAAATGAAAAATGTTATTTAAAATCCTAAAAAACAAATGAACAACCCCACACAACTTTTTGTCATTTCATCTGTTCTTACAGTAAATGAGCAGCTATTCTACAAAAATATCCACTTGGTAGAAATAAATCTGTGCTATCATTTATCCTCTTTAATTAGATTATTTGAAAGATTGGAGCAGCTTCAGCAGCAATTGTTATATAATCTGTACCTGAGAGACAAGGTGTCTCCCCTCACTGTAATTTGGTCAAGCCCAAATAATCAAATCCAGCATTACTGACCCTTTATTGCTCAGATCCATCTTTCAAGTATTGTTGAGTCCATGTACATGCTGCAAAACATTTCTGTGATACAGGTTTCTGCTCACAGCAGTACTAAAACTCTCTGTCCTTCCATCTTCTTTCTTTCCTTTAGATGTTATTTTATCTGTTGCAATATCCTTACCGATTTTTTGTGTTCCTGCTTAATAAAATCAGGCAAAATGTTTATATAACTCTCTTCTAACCATTTTTCCCTCCATGTCTTTTTCTCTAAAACTTTTTTCAGCAGTCATGGTAGGTTCAGACTCTTACAAGGCCAGTACATTAGGTATTCAGATGCAATGCATTCAGTCAACTCTTCTGTTTTTTAAAGGCTTTTAATGCCCAGATGATCTCTAAACTTTCTTACAGCCCTGATCCATGAACATTATTTGATTTTCATATTTTCTACCCTTTAACCCTTTGGGAGCTCACCCAAAATTCCTGGGGTTTATAGGAAATATTTGAGTTTCTGGTTCCCTGATACCCAGCTTTGTTTCATGATAGTTGATCTATTCTGCTGGATATTTAATAAATTAACAATTTTATTTGTGCTAATATGAAATTCAGTCAATGGACGCTTAACATGCCTGTTAGGATACAGTTTGGACTTTATGTTGACATCATTACTTCTTCTTAGCTGGTGTGTCTAATACTAGTCTAACACTACCTCTAATACTTCTCATTGAATTTCTTCACACACAGAAACACACTTTTCCCCATTAATGTCAGTCCTGTATTCCCTCTCTCCCATTCTTTTCTTCTATCTGCAGATAATGTTTTGTCATTTTGTCTTGTTAATTCATATAGACCACATTTCAGCCTTTCCTGGGCCTGGATACCTGGGTGTTTTACCTTCTTTTGTGGACCTACCTTTTCCTAGTGTTTTAATATTTAAAACACATACGCAAAGGGCATGGAAGAGTTATTTAATTTCTGTGGTGGCATGCTTATAAATAAACTATTCTGACTATATAGATTAGATGCCTTTATTTGCAAGTAAATTGAAATGTATTAGGCATTTTGAAATTAGTTTTAATTAGTTGCAAAGCAGAATCACAGAATCACAGAATCACAGAATCATAGAATTTAGGTTGGAAAAGACCTTTAAAGTCATTGAGTCCAACCGTAAACTTAACACTGCCAAGTTCACCACTAAACCACGTCCCTACGTGTCACATCTACACCACTTTTAAATACCTCTGGGGATGGTTAATCAACCACTTCCCTGGGCAGCCTGTTCCAATGCTTGATAACCCTTTTGGTGAAGAAATTTTTCCTCATATCCAGTCTAAACCTCCCCTGGTGCAACTTGAGGCCATTTCCTCTGATCCTATCACTTGTTACTTGGGAAAAGAGACCAGCACCCACCTCGCTACAACCTCCTTTCAGGTAGTTGTAGAGCGTGATAAGGTCTCCCCTCAGCCTCCTTTTCTCCTAAAAGGAGAGAAAAAATCACTAAACAACCCCAGTTCCCTCAGCTGCTCCTCATAAGACTTGTGCTCTAGACCCTTCACCAGCTTCGTTGCCCTTCTCTGGACACGCTCCAGCACCTCAATGTCTTTCTTGTAGTGAGGGGCCCAAAACTGAACACAGTATTCGAGGTGCGGCCTCACCACTGCTGAGTACAGGGGCACAACCACTTCCCAAGTCCTGCTGGCCACGCTATTTCTGATACAAACCAGGAAGCTATTGGCCTTATTGGCCACCTGGATACACCGCTGGCTCATGTTCAGTCGGTTGTCAACCAACACCCCCAGGTCCTTTTCCTTCAGGCAGCTTTCCAGCCACTCTTCCCCAAGCCTGTAGTGCTGCATGGGGTTGTTGTGACCCAAGCGCAGGACCCAGCATTTAGCCTTGTTGAACCTCATGCCTTGTTGAACCTCATACAAGTGGTCTCGGCCTATCGATCCAGCCTGTCCAAGTCTCTCTGCAGAGCCTTCCTACCCTCAAGTACATCAACACTCCCACCCAACTTGGTGTCGTTTGCAAACTTATTGAGGGTGCACTCGATCTCCTCATCCAGATCATTGATAAAGATATTGAACAGAACAGGCCCCAGTACTGAGCCCTGGGGAACACCACTTGTGACTGGTTGCCAACCAGATTCACCGCAAGTCTCTGGGCCCAGCCATCCAGACAGTTTTTTGCCCAGAAAAGAGTACACCTGTCCAAGCCATGAGCAGCCAGTGTCTCTAGGAGAATGTTGTGGGAAGTGGTGTCAAAGGTTTTACTAAAGTCTAGGTAAGCAATGTCCACAGCCTTTCCCTCATCCACTAAGCGGGTCACCTTGTCGCAGAAGGAGATCAGGTTAGTCAAGCAGGACCTGTCTTTCATAAACCCACGTTGACTGGGCCTGATCACCTGGTCATCCTGTATGTGCCATGTGATGGCACTCAGGGTGATCTGCTGCATAATCTTCCCCAGCACCGAGGTCAGACTGACAGGCCTGTAGTTCCCCAGGTCCTCCTGCCAGCCCTCCTTGTTGATGGGCATCACATTTGCTAACCTCCAGTCAACTGGGGCCTTCCCGGTTAGCTAGGACTGCTGATAAAGTATTGAAAGTGACTTGGTGAGCACTTCCACCAACTCCCTCAGTACCCTTGGGTGGATCCCATCTGGCTCCTTAGACTTGGGTGTGTTGAAGTGGTGTGGCAGGTCACTAACAATTTCCCCTTGGGTTATGGAGGTGAATCATGGGGGGCGTCCAGATTCATCTTTGCTTTGTGAGCTTTTTAACAAAATAATGTAAATTTGTGCTTATAAAGGGGACGTATTCAGACTGATATCCAATCAAGGTCCTAATTGCTGTACCATTCCAGGCTAAGAATACAATGCAGATCTTCATGCATAACAGTTGCATGTATGGAAACAATAATAATTTGATTGCTGTTGAGATCACTTTGGCAGATTGTTTCCTGCTTTATCACCACAAAATAAGAATGAATTATAACAATTAGAAAGAATGAAGTGTAGTATAAGATGGTTGTTCACTTTTTTTTCAGACCAAATGGGGCTGGAGAGCTAAATACAGTTGTGCACTGTCAGTGGTTAAAGTTCATAAGAGACAATAATCATAGAGATCAAACAATAGGAGACTTTCAGATATAATTGTTTCTTCATTGATGACATTTTATGTTAATTTGCCAATGGTTCCTGATGGAGTAATCACAGTTTTTTTTGTAATTGCAGAGCTCAAAAAAATTGTTATATATCTCTGTTATGGAAGAGAATTTAAGCAGACGATGATAAGGGTTTTGTTCCATATCACCATCAGCATCTTCTAAACAATTCTCCACTTTAAAAGCCCCCCGTGCTAAATGGAATACAGATAATGTTGTTTCCTTTAGAGTTTATCTGTCTCCTGTTTCGTTGGAAAGAGACATGAAGTAGTACTCCTTTCTAATCCAAGGTATTTCTCAGGCCATAGTTCACTGTCTCGCTGTGACTATCAGTTTGTTGGCTAGCAGCAAAAGAATGTGTGTATCAGAGAGGAAAACTTGATGCAAAGAAAACTCTGCACTGCATTGTAAGCTCAGTAACCTCCTTTACTTCTCTGATAAGCAAAAGTACAAAAAAGGAAGGAGAGAGACAAAGTGGGGGGAGAGAGCGAGAGGAGGGAGGGATGTTGCCTCTTAGATTGCCCTGAAACAGCAACTAAAGAGTGCACTATTGAACAAGCAGGAAACTCAAATTACTATAGGCATAGCACAGAAACAGCTGTTAAAAAATATCACTGCAGTATTATCTACTTCAGAATATGAGACAATATAATCTAGAGATGGGGAGAATTTATTAGGTCATTCAATACAGTCATGATGAGCAGTACCAGATGGTCATTACAATTTCATCTTTGCTTTCCTTGCCTCATATGATCATCTAAGCAAGTTTACCATTGTGCTTTTAATTTCTGAATGGTAGTTTGCTGGTTTTGTAAGATTTTTTAATATATGGTGGGTGCCATTTAAAGGCCAATGCAGTTATCAAAGCTTTTGTTACCGATTGCTTATATTACAGTGATAATCTATGTTTAAGGTCACTTCTCAAGACCATTTGAAACCTTAATATGGCAATGAATATATCTACCCTCTTATACAGCAGTGTTTTTGCATTAAGGATATTGTATCCTGACTCCAGAGAACAGATTAAATTGTTTTCTCTAGCTTAGATTTACATAGTGAAGTCAGTTTTGGTTTGTCTGCAAACTTCAGAGAAGACCTTCTTTCTGTGCTTTGCAGCAACATCTGAAACACCAGCTGTGTCTATGCTGCCTGTTTAGCGTCAATAGAAATTTGGTTTAACCTCCCACATGCCTAATGCTTTCCACGTTCAACTCCTGAACCTACGCTATGATCCCCTCTGGCCCATGTCTTGAAACCTTCCAGGCCACCAGGTGACTGTAGGACTTACTACTCTGACCTGGTTCACCTTCCTATGCATGACTAAAAGGTAGTGTTGGAAGTTCCTTGTAACAACTTAGCTATGGGCTAAACTGTTGACTGAGCCATTGGTACACCTTTGGTGCCAATTCCAAGCCCATACCAGAATATGGTTGCTTTACTGATAGCTAAATGGCCATTTCAGCGAAGCCACCGAGGCGAAGGGCTCCGAAGCGGAGGATCGCGCCGGGGGACCCTTCCTGAGGCGGCAAAACCCGCAAGAAGCAAAGGCGCAGGGAGTGAGAGGGTGCCCCAGCCCCCCACCAAGAGCCGGAGGAGGGAGCCCCTGACGAGCGGCAGCTCTGACTCAGCGTGGGCGGGGACAAGAGGGGCGGCGGCCAAACCTCCCCACGTAGAAGAG
>NW_008825263.1:219658-225671 GCF_000699105.1 Pygoscelis adeliae
AACGGAGCACAGAGCAAAGCGGGCAAAGCCACTGCAGGGAGCTGCTGGCTGCCAGCTGACTCTGCCTGGCCCCAAGGATTGCATCAACTTGGTGCTGGTTGACAGCCGGCTGAACATGAGCCGGCAGTGTGCCCAGGCGGCTAAGAAGGCCAATGGCATCCTGGCCTGTATCAGAAATAGTGTGGCCAGCAGGAGCAGGGAAGTGATTGTGCCCCTGTACTCAGCACTGGTGCGGCCGCACCTTGAATACTGTGTTCAGTTTTGGGCCCCTCACTACAAGAAGGATGTTGAGATGTTGGAACGTGTCCAGAGAAGGGCAACGAGGCTGGTGAGGGGTCTGGAGAACAAGTCTTATGAGGAGCGGCTGAGGGAGCTGGGGTTGTTTAGCCTGGAGAAAAGGAGGCTGAGGGGAGACCTCATTGCTCTCTACAACTACCTGAAAGGAGGTTGTAGCGAGGTGGGTGTCGGTCTCTTCTCCCAAGTAACTGGCGAAAGGACGAGAGGAAATGGCCTCAAGTTGCGCCAGGGGAGGTTTAGATTGGATGTAAGGAAAAATTTCTTTACTGAAAGAGTAGTTAAACATTGGAACAGGCTGCCCAGGGAAGTGGTTGAGTCACCATCCCTGCAAGTGTTTAAACATGGTTTAGTGGGCATGGTGGTGTTGGGTTGATGGTTGGACTCGATGATCTTGGAGGTCTCTTCCAACCTTTAATGATTCTATGATTCTATTCTATGATTCTAAATTTCTTGAAATGTCAACAATAAGCATAGCCTCTAAGCTGAGACTAGCTTTTGCAAGTTTATAGGAACTCCTAGAAGAGGAGAGCTTAGGAGGGGGTGTACAAGGCTGGTTTCAGCAGTCGGTACTGCTAGTAGCTGTTCTCCAGCTAAGCTTCTGTGGTCTTGGTCCACAGGTTTTCCACAACAGATAAGGCCTGGAGGGCTTAAAAAACCCAAGCATAGAATTAAACAAAATTTCTTCCTTAATTAAACACATTAATGTGTTTAATGGTGGTTTGACCTTGGCTGGCTGCCAAGTGCCCACCAAACCTTTCTATCACTCCCCCTCCTCCACTGGACAGGGAGAGAAAATATGACAAAAGGCTCATGGGTCGAGGTAAGGACAGGGAGATCACTCAGCAATTACCGTCGCGGGCAAAACAGACTCAACTTGGGGAAATTGATTTAATTTATTGCCAGTCAAAATCAGAGTAGGGTAATGAGAAATAAGAACAAATCTACACATCTTCCCCCCACTCCTCCCTTCTTCCCAGGCTCAACTTCACTCCTGATTTCTCTACCTCCTCCCCCACGAGCAGCACAGGGGGATGGGGAATGGGGGTTGTGGTCAGTTCATAACACGTTGTCTCTGCTGCTCCTTCCTCTTCACACTCTTCTCCTGCTCCAGCGTGGGGTCTCACCCACGACAGACAGTCCTTCCCAAACTTCTCCAACGTGGGTCTTTCCCACAGGCTGCAGTCCTTCAAGAACTTCTTCAACGTGGGTCCTTTCCACAGGCTGCAGGAATGGGCTGCTGCAGCATGGGTCCCCCCACTGGTCTATAGGTCCTGCCAGCAAACCTGCTCCAGCATGGGCTCCTCTCTCTCCACAAGTCCGCAGGTCTTGCCGGGAGCCTGCTCCAGTGCAGGCTCTCCATGTGGTCACAGACTCCTTCGGGGCACATCCACCCGCTGTGGCGTGGGGTCCTCCATGGGCTGCCGCTGGATAGCTGCTCCACCGTTAGCCTCCATGGGCTGCAGGGGGACAGCCTCATCGCCATGGTCTTCACCATGGGCTGCAGGGGAATCTCTGCTCCGGCACCTGGAGCACATCCTCCCCCTCCTTTTTCACTGACCTTGGTGTCTGCAGGGCTGTTTCTTTCACATATTCTCACTCCTCTCTCCCAGCTGCTGTTGTGCAGTAGTTTTTGCCCCTTCTTAAATATGTTAACACAGAGGTGCTACCACTGTCACTGATTGGCTCAGCTTTGGCCAGTGGTGGGTCCATCTTGGAGCAGGCTGGAACTGGCTCTGTCGGACATGTGGACATCTTCCGACATCTTCTCACAGACGCTACCCTTCCCAGACCCCCACTACCAATACCTTGCCATATAAACCAAATGCATCACTGTATTGGGTCTGGCCAGAATCAATTTCACTTTCCCCATAGGAGCCCTCATAGAGCTGTGCTTTGTATTTGTAGCTAGAACAGTGTTGATAACACACCAGTGCTTTGGTTACTGCCAAGCAGTGCTTGCACAGCATCAAGGTTGTCACTCCCAACTCCCCCCGCAAAGGCCAGTAGGCTGGGGGTGTACAAGGCATTGGGAGGGAACACAGGACATAGCCGGGACAGCTGACCCAAACTGACCAAAGAGATACTCCATACCATATGACATTGTGCTTAACAATAAAAACTAAGAGAAAGGAGGATGGGGGACATTCGTTATTAAGGTGTTTGTCTTCCGAATCAACAGCTACACATACTGAGGCCCTGCTTCCCAAGTAGTGGCTGGACATCACCTACTAATGGGAAGTAGAGAATGATTTTTTTTGTTTGTTTGTTTCCTTTGCTTCCACACGTGGTCTTTGCTTTTCTTTATTAAACTGCTTTTATCTTGACCCATGAGTTTTTTCATCTCATTTTCTCTCCCTGTCTCACTGAGAAGGGGAGTGATAGAGTGACTTGGTGGGCAGCTAGTGGTCAGCCAAGGCTAACCCAACACACTCACCAATGGAAAACAAGTTAAAATTAAATATCGATTAATCACTGAATATATATGTAACTGTTTTCTACTGTCCAAACCCATGTAGCCATCATTTTACAGATTAAGCTCATCTAGGCATTTCTGAGAATACCAAAGGATAGCAGAGCACAAGTAATGAAACAATAGAAGATTATTCTAACAATAGAGTATGAAGCAAAAGGAAGAGCTACCCACTCAACACCTTAGAATTTCAAGCCCTAGTGATGTAGAGATAAAATGCCTTTTTGATGAGTTTATTTGTCCCTAAAGCCAGCAGAATTCTACTATGAATACTTTATCTGTTGGTGATAAGGAAGTTACAGCATTAGGGATTTTTCTGTAAAGAGGGATCTGGTAACTTCATGCTGTAGTTTATCACCAGAAAACACTAGAATAAAATGAAGTTGCCTTTTTAAGGCTTGATTGCTTTACTTGAGCTCTAATTTGATACAAACTATTTGCTACAACATCAATTTCTAGTTTAGTTATATTAAACCACACGTTACCAATGGGCTACCTAATCACAGGAAGATTAAGTGGCTGGCAAAATGAGTTTTATGGAGAAGAAGCTGCCATTAGTAAAAGTTTTCTGCTCTCTTGTGTTTCTACTAGACACAGGAACTCCAAGATTTGAGATACTATTACTATATGTTAGAGTTTTTAGTGTTTTATGGTCTTGTTTTTTCTTTTTTTGTGTGAGTAGAAAGATATTTTATTGTTAACAGTGTGCTATAAATAAATAAAAAAAATAAAATAGATAAATAAACAAACATGACATTTTTAAGCTACCCAGTGAACTGGGTATGCATCTGCTTCATAAATATCAATTTGCACATTTCTTTTTAATCTGTCAGATTAAATCATTAATGAAGTTGAAGCTTCAATGTGAAGTCTATTAAGGATGATCTAACCATGCAAGTACTTCCTAGGGAAATACTTTTCTTTTTAGAGATATGTAAAAATGTTGGCTATTCTGGCAGTACAGACTTTGTTTTCTCTGACAAAGTGGAATGGAATTAATTGCAGAAGTATACCTAAATCCTATTAGTATAACTGAAGAGCATTATCCTCTTTAGTTCTGGTAGTACTTCTTCAATAATGAAAGGTGTTTCAGTGTTTTCAGTGCAGTATTCCTTATGATGCACCTGGACTCTTAAAATAGAAAAAAAAGATGATACTTGTAGAAATTAGCTAGTGAATAATTACACTGCACTAAGCCATATTTTGTCCTCATTATTCTGTATTTAACCTACCAGAAGTAGAAGAACTTTGCCCTAGTTTGATTCACAGGATCTTACAAGAGATAATTGCTATCTCAAGAATTATTAATCTCCATCAGTGACAGATCGTCTCAACTTTTAATTGAAGTGTCATGCCTAGTCAGTTTTGGTTGAGCCTAGTTCAAAACTGATAATGGCATTAAAAATTCTTGTTTCAGGCTTTTTCCTGTTATTTTCTCATTCTTCAACCCAGAGCTCTGTGCCTTGGTTTCTACCAGGTAATATTTTTAAATATCTGCCCTGATTTCTAGTCTGTGCATACCGGATGGCTGTGTGCAGTGTCACTCCATGCTCTGTGGTTCAGTGTCTGCTCTACCACCACGTAGTCTTAGCCACAATCACAGCTGGAAAGCAAAATTGGTGAGTTTTCTGTATCATCAGCAGATCCCACAGTAGCATCATGACCTTTCATATCTGTCTCATCCCTTATGGATACAGGGTTCACCACTAGGACTACAAAATGGTTTCTTTCTTGTATTTAGGCCTTGGCTGCTGCTTCTTGTTAGATCAATGCAAATGAGGTCAATTTTGAGTCCAGAACTGGACGCGGAGAATGTGGTAAAACTATGGCATGTATCTTGAAGAGTTGAACAGGATTGCCACAAGAAACAGTACCATGTCATGACTCTTCTTGTGTCATTTCAACTACACTTCTTTTGAAAATGGAAAAATAAGCTTCAGCCTGTTCTTGTTTGGCAATGCATGCAGCTTGTGTGGTATCTGGGACCTTCTGCAAACTCAAGACTCATCAAGATCAAACATGTGGCTTCATGTTTGAAACTACTAACAAATGTTTTTAGAAACTCTGAGGCCTGCTATTCACTGAGCCTGAAGAATTATGTTCATTTAATTACCTGAAGGAAAAACTTCCATTTCTACATCTGTCTATGGTGTATGGCCACATTTTCTTTTAATATTCTGACTTAATTTAAGACTTTTTTTGCTACAATACTCAATGTATTTAATTGTTTCAAGCATTCCTTGTAAACATAACAGGAAAAAACCTACCCTAACGGATTAGAAAAGTCTATTCAGCTCAGAGGACTGAATAATTTGGCTTTGGTTTTCCTTTACTTCCAGCCACACACAGATCACAGCATATCATATCAGTAAGATATGGTGACAGGCTTAAGGTATCCATTAAACATCAGATTAACAGATAAATTGATTTATTGGGACAAATTGCATAGGAGGTTTTAAAGTGGAATTGTGGATAAATAAGATTGTTTCAAAAAAACAAAATTCCTCAATTAAAGCAAAGATTAAAAAAAAATTTAATCTATTTTCACATTTTGATAGAAGACATTTGTACACAACTAATTGCCTTTTTATTGGTTAGTAAATAAATTAACCTTAGGCCTGGCGATGTATTCTTTTATATGTCTTTAACTGAAGACAATTCTTTTAATGAAACAAGTTAGTTTATCCTCTCATAAGAGGTAATGGAGTCTGGTTGCATAAAGTACATTATACAATCAGAAAATAGTTTGGGTTGGAAAAGACCTTTAAAGGTCATCTAGTCCACCCCCCCTGCTGTGGGCAGGGACATCTTCAAATAAATCAGGTTGCTCAGAGCCCCATCCAACCTGACCTTGAATGTTTCCAGAGATGGGGCATCCACCACCTCTGGGCAACCTGTTCCAGTGCTTCACCACCCTCAGTGTAAAAAATTTCTTCCTTATATCTAGTCTAAATCTACCCCCTTTTAGTGTAAAGCCATTCCCCCTGCTAAAAAGTTTGTCTCCGTCTTTCTTATAAGCCCCCTTTAAGTACTGATAGGCTGCAATAAGATTTCCCCAAGGCCTTCTCTTCTCTAGGCTGCAACCCCAACTCTCTCAGCCTTTCTTCACAGGAGAGGTGTTCCATCCCCCTGATCATTCTCATGGCCCTCTTCTGGACCCGCTCCAACAGGTCCATGTCTTTCTTATGCTGAGGGCTCCAGAGCTGGATGCAGTACTCCAGGTGGGGTCTCACCAGAGCAGAGTAG
>NW_008825263.1:225701-236945 GCF_000699105.1 Pygoscelis adeliae
GATGCAGCCCAGGACACAATTGGCCTTCTGGGCTACGAATGCACATTGCTGGCTCATGTCCAGCTTTTCATCCACCAGTACCCCCAAGTCCTTCTCGGCAGGGCTGCTCTCAATCCCTTCATCCCCCAGCCTGGATTGATACTGGGGGTTGCCCCCACCCAGGTGCAAGACCTTGCACTTGGCCTTGTTAAACCTCATGAGGTTCACATGGGCCCACTTCTTGAGCTTGTCCAGGTCCCTCTGGATGGCATCCCGTCCCTCAGGCATGTCGACCACACCACTCAGCTTGGTGTCATCTGCCAACTTGCTAAGGGTGCACTCGATCCCACTGTCTATGTCATTGATGAAGATATTAAATGGTACTCATCCCAATACAGACCCCTGCGGGATGCCAGTTGTCACCGACCTCCATCTGGACATTGACCCCTTGACCACTACCCTCTGGATGCGACCATCCAACCAATTCCTCACCCACCGGACAGTCCACCCATCAAATCCATACCTCTCCAGTTTAGAAAGAAGGATGTTGTGGGGGATCGTGTCAAAGGCCTTACAGAAATCCAGATAGATGACATCCATAGCTCAATGATCAAATCAACCTATACACACTTAGCAGGGTAAAATTGAGATTAGGACATATCTCTCATACAGACATGAATAGTAGCTGATCCCTAAACAAAAGAGCTAATGTAAAAAACAATGTTGAGAAGAAAACAGAGGCATAGGAAGGTGAATTCACAGTGTTAACAACAAATTTGCAATAGATAGAACTGAGAACTGGATTTTCTGTATAAGTGCACCAACAGCTCCAGCTCCTGTTTCTTTGCATTTTTAGACCTAAAGAGTATTTGGGGTTTGGTCTGGTTTGTTTTGTATTGGAGGGGTGGTAGGTAGCGCTGTTCTAAAGGTTAAAAAAAAAAAAAAAAAGTAGATGAAAGGCTGATATTAAAGTCTTGAGGAAGAGTTATTTTTAAGAGGCAGTTCCAAGATCTCAGCACCAAGACTGAATACGGTGGAGAATAATTCTCCAAGAGTGATGCAGGAGGAGTGGAATGACTGAGGATGCTCATGGACACAGAGTGACAGATAGTGACTTTGAGTATGCTTGGCTCTCATCCGCCAGGTCCATAAACATAATAGCTAGAGCTTTAAAGCGGTTTGACTACTTGTCAAATAATCTAGGAAAGAATTGGTGAAGATGCATACGTATGCATTCTGGATGAATTCAGCTTTTACAATGCTGTTACCTCTAATAACTAAGACCAAAAGTAGTGAAAGCGAGGTACTGTTCGCTTTGTAAGGATGTTCAGTGTTTCATGGAACTTTTGTGAGGGAATTTCCTTGAGCAAAATGTCATCTGAGCATGACTGTAAGCTCTGAGATTCCACTTTCTCCCTTCAAAATATATCAAACTTCACTGGTCTCCCAGGGAATCAGGGGTTGTACTCTGAGATCATAGATTTTCCTTTTGTTGCCTTTCAACCTCGTTATAATCTCTGTCATTCGAACTGTTGAACAGGATTAGTTCTGTATCACAGCAAGTAACTAATTTTTGGTCACAGACATGTTATCTTTTCATCTTTACTCAAGGTGAAGACCAGTGCTATAATGTTTTTACTTTCTAGTCTGACTCCAATGGGTTTAAGTGAAAGCACTTAAGATATAACTGAAGATGTAACTGCCTGTCTACCTCACTCCAGCAAACTTTTATTACCTCCTCAACAATGCTGTTTTCAGCCTGACAGATGATAAATCATGAATTTCCAGTTTTTCAAATCTCATTTCTAAAATAAATCAAAGAACTTTCTAGTATGAGAAGCCCTTGTTATGTTCCATCTTAAATATGTCCTTGATAATACACCCAATTATGGAACATTTTTCTTGCCTGGAAAATAATGTCTGAGAAAATTTCTGTAATCTTTTCTTCATTTTGATTAGTTTTTTAATCCATGTTTGAAATACAGCTTTTTGTTCTATTGCTGAAGTTATCTTTCAAAATTTTTATCATAACCACAGCATTTGAAATAACAACAGAGCATAAATTCTACACAAGCCTACTGATGTTACTTTGCAGTTAACATATTTCATGGTTGGTTTTGCTCATCCGCTCCTAGCAGACAGACTAACGAGACAGGTACGAGATATTTTATCATACATGTATCTGTAAACCAGACCAGTTATTCTACATTTACAGTTTATGTCTTCTGAAGAAATTTTACCCTTGTGTAAAATACTATTTTCTATATTACTGCTTACCTTATGATCTCATATATTTCAGCTTTTCATATATTTCTGGCATGTATTTTCATGGAAGCTTTGCTAATCTATGCTAAGCAAAAGGCCTAGAGCAGCACAAAAAGGTCATAGAAAGACCTGGATCCAGGCAGAGGAGAATTCCTCTGATACATCTACTGAAAAAGATGGACAAATGTATCTTCTAGATGACCTTCTTGTACGCTGTTTTGTGTAAGGTGTGTTGCAAAGGATCTATAGCACACAGCACTGAAGTGTACATACAGGAGCTTCATCCTAAGGGGCCGCCAAAACTCACATGAGGTCCTAAATCACACAAGGAGCCTATTCAGCATCAAAGCAGCTCAGAATTAAAATGACAGTATTCAAAACCTTCCTACTCCCATTCCATTCTGTGTGATTCTGTCTTCAGTCTCACCATTGTGTTGTAAGCTTTGGGCTTCATCTTCAAGAATCTCACTTTTTTAGATCTCACTGTGTTCATACTTTGATAGCTAAAGCAATTCAGTGGCTGACTTAATTTCAGATTCATTTTCATCACCTTATCCTTTCCTCTTACTTTTAACAGAAAATTTTTAGTGTACTTCTTCATATTTTGCTCTAATGCGTCCACCATGGTACCAACTTCAATTCTTCTCAGAACATTGCACACAAAGGCAAACTAGTCCTTTCTGTATAAATCCAAGCAATGTCTATATTCACAGCAAGGTATTCAATTAAAGGAAAATATTCTGAATGGTGTTTTACAGTGAATAGCAGTTTCTCTCACAGTAAGATTACAAGTTTAATCTCCTCACTTCTCAGTATTCATATATATGCCTTTAAAGTATTTTTATTAATGATTCTTATCATAGTCCAAAACCTTCTGCAGTGTTTTATATTAAAGAAGGTGCAGCATTGCGCCATCTTGCAAAATCAGGTGTGTTTTACCTTCCTGAGCACTCTGTTAGTGTCAAACACAGGTGAAGAGAAGGCATGTGGTTTTTATCAAAATTAGTCACTTAAAGTAAAAACAGGTAGGAGAGGAACAAAAAAGATTCCACTATAGTTCTCTTCATAGATGTATAAATTATGGCAGGATAGCTATTTTCATTTAGCTTTCTATTTCACTGCGAAGAGCCTGAGAAATTCAAGGTGACATCTTCTAAGAAGTGATTGCAAAGGAATCAACGCAACTGAATGCGTCTCTGATCTGCCTGTACACTAATGTAAATGACATGGAGAACAAACAGGAGGAGTTACAGATGTGTGTGCAGTTGCAGGGTTATGATCTCACTGAGATCACAGAGACACAGTAGGATACCTCACATGTCTGGTGTGCTGCAATGGATGAATACAGGCTTTTTGGAACGACAGGCCAGGAAAGCAAGGAGGGGCCATTACCCCTTTTCTGAGAGAGCAGCAGGAACACATGGAGCTCTGCCTGATGAGCTGATGAGCCAGCTGAGTACTTATGAGTCAGGATTAGCAGGTATGGGTGATATTTTTGTAGGTGTCTAATAGAAGAAGCAGAAGAAGCAGAAGCAGAAGAAACAGAAGAAGCAGAAGAAGCAGAAGAAGCAGAAACAGAAGCAGAAGCAGAAGCAGAAGCAGAAGCAGAAGAAGCAGAAGCAGAAGAATAAGCAGAATAAGCAGAAGCAGAAAGAAGAAGCAGAAGAAGAAGAAGCAGAAGAAGAAGAAGCAGAAGAAGAAGAAGCAGAAGAAGAAGAAGCAGAAGAAGAAGAAGCAGAAGAAGAAGAAGAAGAAGAAGAAGAAGAAGAAGAAGAAGAAGAAGAAAAGGCAAGGCCTTCTTTACACAACTGGAAGAAGCCTCACATTGGCAGCTCTGGTCTTCAAGGGACTGTAAACCCTTAGGGACTTAAACTACCATGATATCTGCTGTAGTGGTGGGCCACAAGCAATTCAGGAGGTTTATGGAATGCATTGATGCAACTTCTTGACACAAATGATCATGGAACCAATGAATGGAAGTGTTTTGGTTGATCTCATAAATAAGGAACAAATGGTCTGGGATGTGAAGCTTAGTGACAGTTTTGATACTGAATATAAAGAAATACTAAGGAGACATATGGTTCTCTTTGTCGAAACAAAGTAGCTAAATGTTCCCATGGATAGATAGACTGGACATTCGGTAGATAAAAGGAAGCCTTGAAGCTCTGTGTACAGGGGTGGAATAGGTAAGGAAGTTGTGCTGAAATCAGCTAGTTAGTGCAACTGGGTCAAAAAACAAACTGTGCAGAGGAAAAGGCTGAGTTCAGCTAGCAGATATGGTGAGGAAGACTATCAATGACCACCAGAGGACCCTGAAAGACCACCAATGGACATAAGAGCGCATGCATTAAAGACTTTTACATATGTTACTGAGTTCCAGGAAATAAAATAAATATGCTAATGAAATCTAATGAAAAGGGAAAAAGTGGGATCACAGCCCTGGATTTCATGAGAGCAGAATTTGGCCTGCTGAGGGATCTGCTTGGAAGAAGGAGCAAATAAGCCTGGAAATCTTTTCTAAGCATAAGAAGTACAAGAAGGTGATTGGTAGTAGTCAGCATGGATTTATGAAGGAGAAATCATGTCTGGCCAAAATGACGGCCTTCTACAATGAGATGATTGGCTCTGTGAATGAGGTGAGTGCTGTGCATGTTTTTTATCTTGGCTTTAGTAAGGCACTGTTTCCCACAAACTGATGAAGTACAGACTAGATAAATGGACATTAATGTGTATTGAAAACCGGCTGAATTGCTGGACTGAAGGGATTGTGCTTAGCAGCACAAACTTCAGCTGGAGGCCAGTCACAGGAAGTGTGCCTCAGGGCTTGCTTGATACTGGGTCTTTTACTGTCTAATGACTTTGTTAATGACCTATGGGACAGAAGGCATTCTTAGCATGTTCACAGATGATACAAAATTCAGAGGAGTGGCTGATACAACAGAAGGACCTTGACAGGCTGGAGAAATGGGCAGAGGAACTTCTTGAAGCTCAACAAAAGTGAGTTCTGCCCCTGTGGAGGAGTAATCCCATGCACCAGTTAAGGGCTGGATGTTGAATGGCTGGGAAGCAGCTCTGAAGAGAAGGATGCGGTGATGCTGGTAAACACCAAGCTGAACACCTTGTTTAAAAATACAGTTGCCTCCATTCTCACATTTATACAGGGAAAACAATGAACAAATAAGTTACATGCCAATAGAAATGCTGAGGCTTGTCCACATCCATACTCCTCCAGAGTTCCCCCCCCAAAAAAAAAAATTAGTCCGTCATTATGTTTCAGTTCAGCAATAATTCTGTCTTCCACTTGGGGAGAACAGGAATTTAAGAAATTGCTGGCATTTGAACAACCAGTGACAGTAAGATTTGCATATGTCGCAATTTACCAGCTTGAGAAGAAAAGAAAAAGCAAAAAAATGGTTGAAAGGTTTCAAGCTGGAAAGACTAAGTCTGATACCACTACAAATGTAAAACTAAAATTTTAAGTAGAGATTAAATGATGCAGGCCTTTTCCAATTCTGCCAGTTATGCTATCCATGCCTAGATATGTACACTGGCTTTATCCATTAAGTCCTAAATATATTTTATACATCTTAGTAGACTTTCTTGGTTATAAGACATCTCCATTCACATGACATCAGAAGTACACAAGACGGCAGTAGGCATCTGCAGAAGTACAGAACTATAATGACTTTCCAATTCTCATCAATCCCCAGGAATTCAAATACATTTTCTAAAAAAACCCTCCAAAACCAACAAAACAAAACAAAACTAAAAAAAAAAACAAACCACAAAACAAAACTGTGGACCCATGCTAGCCTTTACCACAATGCAGGACATTCTAAGTTGCTAATATTATCTGAATTTTTTTCATTTACTAATATGGAGATTTAGCTGTATCAAATTGTTATGTTGACTACCGCCCTCTTCTCCTAAGGCTCAAGTAATTTAGAAAACTGGTTGATTTTCGATTTCATTTTAGAGACACTAAGGTTCATAGACTTCTAGAGAGACATACATATGACAAGCTTCTACTGAAATTCCTCTGAAAGTGCAGCCTAGCCTTTCAGAAAAGTGTACGAGGTATTATTCTGCAGTTTCAGAAGCATAAATACCTCTACAGGCTTTTAATTTTTTTTTTTTATTTAAATGAAATTGTGGAAAGTTTGAAAATTACATGTGTGTTTTTAGTACTGAGGGTTTTGTTGGGGGGTTTTTTTGTTTGTTTCTTTTGTTTTTAACATGATTCTGGCTGAGTCGTTAGTAAAAATACATGTTGGAAATGCTAACAAGAATATTTTAAGGAAAACATAAGTTAAGCCATTCTAATACCTGTTTGGCAGATCTAAATAGTATTAAATTCAGATACCTTAATATTATTTATCTTGCTAACAAATGCATTGACCTTGGTTACGGTGTGTTTAATGTATTGCTGAATGATAAAGAGAATCGCTGGAACTGCCGTCCATGTCATACTGAGACAAAAACATTTCTTAGAAATTTTTAAATAAAGGCAACAATCTGTTCCTTAGAAATAATAACCTCTCCTAAGACTCTTTGGAAGCATATGGAACTGAGAAAAAATAAGTTGACTTTTCACTATATAATAAAGGAGCTTGGTTTTTGCTTTAGTGTTTTAAAGTAGGATTTAGTGAGCATAGACAAAATTTGCCTGCTGCGATCTATCAGATTCTAGAAGTAGCTTGATCCAACAAAAATCAAAGTGAGTTAACTTACTGTGGGTTTAAGACTGATTCAAACTGTGGTAAGAAACTGGGCAAGAAAATGCCTTACGAAAGTATGTTCTGCCATTGAGTTGTATCAACCAGTGCTAAATGGCTCCTGCTGCTACAAACAATAAGCAGCTGAGCACCAAGTGTCAGGCTCAGACATGAACCTATATAGCAAGTTGCTGTCTCAAGTCCCTCTCTATCCATTTATGCATACCACACACAGAAAAAAAGTATTTTTGCCTCTTGCTTTGAAAGATCTATTCCTGCAAACTTCTCACATTCAGTCTAGTGAGTGTTAAATTACTGTCACTTGGTTAATAGGAGTGTCCTTTATACTTCTGGATCTTTAGTTATGTAATTATAAATACATACCTTCTACTGTATAACACAAGATTAAAAAAAAAAAATTTGAAGGCTTTCATTTTTAAAAGGGGTTACTTTAGGTAATACCAGTAGCATATAATTTCACTTTATAGAGGTTGTTAACATAACTTAAGTTGTGACACTGTGTTGACTCTGTTTCTTGCATTCAGTGGAGAGTGGAGAAGAGAGGGGAACACTGCTTTGTGTTTTAAAGATTTTTTCTCAACATCTCTGCAATTAGAAAATGCTATTCCTACAGTAACTGTGGGGCTAATTTCCTCACAGGAGCCTAAAGACTTGACACCATCAAGATGGAGAATGATCTGCTTTGCAAATGACTTTATCTAAGGATTAAATTTGGGATTGAACACTTTCAAATTTTAAATAGATCATTTGCTATTGAAGCTTATATTTTATTCTGAAGACTGTTAGGCATATGAAGTGAACACTGTGCTTATCTCCCACTGAAAATGACACAAGATACATGCAGGTGTATGCATAGTGAAACTTAATCCAATATCAAAACCATCAGGATGTACACTGCCACTGTGGACTGGGTACTGCTCATGCAAGTAGCTCAGAATCCTCTGCCCTCCTGTGCCTTTCTATCACGTGGGAAATTAAAAAGTTAATATGCTTTAACTTTTGGTCAGACCTTAAGTGTCAGGTAGTTGGACTAGATGATTGTTGTAGGTCCTGTCCAACTGAACTATTCTATTCTATTAATTCCAAGGTTGGAGAGACCAAAAAGGGAAACTAAGATGTTGAACCAATAGCTGTGGAGTGGAAGCATGTCATACCTAGACAAAAATATTTGCCAATCACTTGGCAAGTATCAAAAGCAAATTCGGCTTTCCCAAACCGTTCTTTCCTCACTATTGAGAAAATTTGTAGGTATAAGGTATTTCATAGTCAGAGGTTTAAAGGCCAGACTAAACAAGCAGGCAGGGATATAGACTAATTTTTGAGACTGATGGATGCTACTCTATAAATTCCTGATTTTGAGAGATACTTGTTAATTTCAATATCGGAATGATAAATCAGGTCAGATGGTTCACAGTTAGGGAGCTTTCCAGGTATTAAATTAGTAATTTTTGGAATCAAATTTTATTTCAGAAAACTTAATAGTATTATAAACCCAAAAGAAAACTTAATTAAAAACAATAAAAGATTCAGATTTGAGGTTTAGACTAAGTGTGTACATATTGCATAGAATAATTTGATTGTAGGAGCAAAATATGTATTAAGATTTCATGCTTATTTATTACACAGAAATATGTAATATCTTTACACAGCTTACTCTAAGGGGTTTATTAACATGCCAGTATAATTCTTCAGTTATACACAATCTATAAATTTTTATAGCAGTATGTTAGTTTTTCTGTTAAGAATGTAAATTCTATGTATATATTAGAAGTGTACTGGTTTTGGCTGGGATAGAGTTAAATTTCTTCATAGTAGCTCGTATGGTGCTGTTTTGGATTTGTGATGAAAACAGTCTTGATAACACAAGGACGTTTTCATTATTGCTGAGCAGTGCTTACACAGAGTCAAGGCCTTTTCTGCTTCTTACACCACCCCACCAGAGAGAAGGCTGGGGGTGCACAAGAAGTTGGGAGGAGACAGAGCTGGGACAGCTGACCCCAACTGACCAAAGGGATATTCCATACTGTATGACATCATGCTCATCAATGAAAGCTGGGGGAAGAAGGAGGAAGGGGAGGACATTCAGAGTTATGGCATTTGTCTTCTCAAGTAACCATTATGCGTGATGGAGCTCTGCTTTCCTGGAGACAGCTGAACACCTGCCTGCTGATGGGAAGTAGTGAATTAATTCCTTGTTTTGCTTTGCTTGTGCATGCAGCTTTTGCTTTACCTATTCAACTGTCTTTATCTCAATCCATGAGTTTTCTCACTTCTACCCTTCTGATTCTCTCCCCTGTCCCATTGTTGGGGGAGTGAGCCAGTGACTGTGTAGTGTTTAGCAGCCTACCAGGGTTAACTCACAACAAAGAGAAACAGTTTTTCTCTTGCTATGTAGATTCACTGGTATATTTCTTAACTGTAAGACTAATAGCAGACAAACATTGAAAGAGAAATTAAGAGACAGTAATACAGGCTTATGTAAACAAAGTCATCCTATGGTAGGTCTGGAGTTCAGTAACTATGGCAAATCAGTTATGTATTTAGTGGTTCTGATGATAGTTCTGGCCATGAAAAGAACAATGTTAAATAGAACATTGAATTTACATATAATGCAAACAAGGTATATCTAAGTATAGCAGTCCACATTTGTTGGTCTTGTACTCTTTTTTTTTTTTTTTTTTTTTCTACCCAAAGAACAGACACTTACATCACAGGTGATGCGTAACTGAAAGCACTGCTCAGATAAAATATGGCCTGAATAACACCAGTTCTAACTATTAAGATTACTCTTGTATGCATGTGGAAAAACAAATAAGAAGAATAAACATTGTTTGTGCAAGCACCTTTCTAGAAGCACCGATAACTTATGGGGAAGACCCACTTGACAGCAGTGCTCAGTGCGACCTGGGCTACATATGCCCTGCTCTAACTGTTCAGGTTACTCTGGTATGTGTGGGAAAAAGACAAAAAAGCACAGATATAACTGCTAATAACTTGATATTCTAGTGAAACAATTGGTCTATGAGACCAGAAAGCAATAGTAACCCAGGTAACAAATGCTGAATGGATTCTGATAGAGGGAAACATGACTATCAAGCTTGCCGGCAGCTTATGCTGACAATCTAATTTTAAAAAGCTATTAATAGTTAAGACATTAACTCCTTGAGGGGAACTCCATATACTCCATGTCAAATGCTGACCTCGAGGAGGAACCATAGCTTAAGGGGTGAGCCACTAGCCAGGGCTCAGACACACTGAGTGGTTGGAGTGACTGTCCTGTTCCCCTGGGTCCATGGCACATGTCTAAACTGGATTGGAGGGGCAGAGACCTTGATTTCTGTGAATGTGAAGCATGTGAGTTTCAAAGAATATAAAACTTAGAATATAAGCTACTATCCATCTGCTATTCCTACCCTGGTTTTTTAGCATATTTCAGACATGTCACTGAGGGATGTGGTTTTTTTCTAGCAGCTACCCCACCTCAGATTCCTTTGTGATACTTGGAATTTGGAAAAAAAAAAAAAAAAGAATTAAAAGATGGATCTAGCATAAAATCTACATTCTGTAGGAAACAAAGGAAAATTTATATATGAAAGTCTTATTTTTAGATGCTGACAAACAAGGTGTTCCTATTGCATACTTGAGTCCTATACTATCACCAAAATACAGAAGAAATGAAAATATTATTCTTTTATGTTTATGATAAGCACTCATCCATTTGTTAATTCTTCATCCTAAAAAATGTTCTTACTTCCCAGACTAAATAATAAGTAGTGCAAGAGTGGAAATTAATTAAGAGTGCAACAATGGAAATTAATGATACTACTGCTATATTCCCCAAAATAGAGTTTCAGATACTTCAGATGAGAAGTCACCTATGGCTTTCATCATCTACTTGTAAAGATCTGTTTATTCATTAATGAAGCTTCATAAATTATAATGCAGTACTGAGCAACAATAATGTGTCATATACCTTACTAGCTCAGCTCCAAACCTGGTGATGTGGTTTAACCTCAGCCAGCAACTGAGCACCACACAGCTGCTTGCTCACTCTCCTCACCCCCTGGTGGGATGGGGGAGAGAATCGGAAGACTAAAAGTGAGAAAACTCCTGAGCTGAGATAAGAACAGTTTAATAACTGAAATAAAATAAAGTAAAGTAGTAGTAGTAGTAGTAGTAGTAGTAATAAAATAATGTACAAAGCAAGTGATGCACAATGCAATTGCTCACCATCCGCCGACCGATGCCCAGCCAGTTCCCAAGC
>NW_008825263.1:236975-244193 GCF_000699105.1 Pygoscelis adeliae
CCCCCAGTTTATATACTGAGCATGACATCATATGGTATGGAATATGCCTTTGGCCAGTTTGGGTCCTCTGTCCTGGCTGTGCCCCCTCCCAACTTCTTGCTGGCAGGGCATGAGCAGCTGAAAAGTCCTTGACTAGTGTAAGCACTACTTAACAACAACTAAAACATCAGTGTGTTATCAACATTATTTTCATACTAAATCAAAACACAGCACTATACCAGCTACTAGGAAGAAAATTAACTCTATCCCAGCCGAAACCAGGACACCTGGAAAAGTGCAGCTTAAATGTATCATGGCCCAACAGCAAGGTGCTTTTAAAATAAATGAAAAAAGGTTACGGTATGATGTCGTGAGTAATATATAGTTATTATATTTTTTCAGTTTCCAGTGATTTCACAGAAGATGTGATACGTGTAAATGCAGCCAAGGAGATTGTCAGACAAAGCACTAACTCTGAGAACAGGATGAAGAGAATGCAGTTGTATACCTTCCACAGTGGAGATCTAATTCTCTATTTTAGCACAAAATAACTAGGAAAATTTAGATGGAGGCTTCTTTGAGATGCCTTTTTGTTCTTCTTTCTGGTGGTTGCTATTTGAACTGAAAGGAAAATTGTATATAATGAAGTCTTACACTTTTTCTGTAAAATGAATGCAAGATTACCCTGTGAATTCTATGAATCAGAAAAGGTTCCACGTGGCAAATACTGGAACATTAAAGGCATGACATGCTTACTTCTGAAGGTGTTACAGCTATAAAATGAGTCCTTTTTCTCTGCATCTGCAAGCCGGTCACTGCACTGTGACTTGATTTCTGCTAAATCTATCTTCTTCAGACCTTTCCTAGGTCATGTTCCTGAATGGACATTTTGACAGCTATGTTTCAGATTGCGTATTCTTATTTTACCTATGCTTTCAAGTCCCTTTCTTACATATGGTTACAAGGGGGGTTTTTTTGTACATTAGCAAGAAAATCCAATATAGTACAGATATTCAGGCATTCATGTCCACCTGTTAAAATGTTCTCCCTAAGAAGTTACCAGAATAAATTATGGATTGATGCACACAGATAAGGACTTAAGTTAGCTAGGGAAAAGTGAGAACCATCTGACAGCAGTTATACTGTGCTTCTTTTTTCTCGGTTTTTTTCAAAGTCAAATCCTTTGAAAAGTATGCATCTTCACAGTTATATGAACTTTAGCTAATTAACTGGTTGAGGGAAGCAGATCTTCCTAGTTGGTTGCAAAGACTTCTCCAGGTCTTTGCAAAGGTCATTCCCTGTTTAGAAAATTTTTCAAAAACCACTACTACATGTATGGCTTTCTTTTTGATGTGTTGTATTTTCCTTACTTGAATATTTCTGTTAGAATAAACTATCAGTAGAATTCTTTTTTGTTCCTAAGAACAAAAATCCTTTGATTAGTTTCCACTTTCGCTTTTAAGGATAGTTTTCTTCAAGGCTTTGAGGTGGAATGTCTTTGAGTAGAAAATGAATTCACTCATGAAATGTATCAGAAATTAAAAAAGAAAAATAATTGCAATTTCACTTGGAATCTATTCTTGGAATTAAATGAAATAATATGTATAGCTAAATTTTAAGACAGTTTGCTAGTTTAAATTTTTCTTGCCTTGTGTTTAATGCCTTTACCAATCTCACAGGAGGAAATCCATGATTATGAGCCCTTGTCCTACGTCATTCCTAGTAGTAGAATCAATTCACGATTTCACTCTCGAGCTGTCTAACCTATACTATAACCTGGAATAAATTAAAGTACAGTAGAGGGAAAGAAGGAAGTAGTATACTGCTGCCAAGAAGAGTCATGCATCTCTTGAGAAAGCTTGACCGATGGGACCTGATGGGATGGATCTGAGAATGCCAAGAAAGCTGATTGATATTATTGCAAGGCCACTTTGTATTCTCTTTGAAAGACTGGAGATCAGACAGTGTCATTAACAGGTGGAGAAAGGCAAATGTTGCATCCATCTTCAGAGAAGACCGAACAGTCTATCCAGGGAGCTACAGGCAGATCAACCTCACTTTCTTCCTTGGGAAAATCATGGAAGGAACTCTCTTGGAGCTTATTTCTGGGCATATGAAGGAGAAGAATAGTCTTGCTCTTTTAACAGTCGAGCATGGGTTTATCAAGGCTAAATCATTCATCTATGATGAAATGACTGGTTTTCTAGATGAAGTGGGAGCAGTGGAGGATGTTTACCGTGACTGCTGCAAAGCTCTTGATAGTTTCCAGTAGGTTCCTTGTGTTCCAAGAAATGGTCTTGATGAGTGAACTAACACATGGGTGAAAAACTGTCTGGGTCAGACTCAAAAAGTAGTGATTAACCAGTGATCTGGAAGAAGAGGCAGAGGTTACCCTCATCAAGTTTGCAGACTGTCGAAGTATGTAAGGGAGATGGCTAGGCCCTTGTCTGAGGCTTAGCTAACTGAACAGACCCTGAGAAACTACTGACCATGATGACCATGAGCAATTGCTGGCCATAATAGATAACACTGTGAGAAGTTGATGAAAGTTACAGACAGTGCCAAGAGGCAGATTTCACAGCTGGCTAAATGGGATTTATGTGAGAGACAGCTGAGCTTCACAGGTAATTGGAAGGGAACACTGGGGACCTTTCATGCAAGCACAACAGCATCTGGGTAAATCTATCAGTCATATCATGTAAGGTCAAGATTTCAAAAGCAGCAAACAATATCAGGATGTCCTGGTTTCAGCAGGGATAGTGTTAATTTCCTTCTTAGTAGCTGGTACAGTGCTGTGTTTTGGACTTAGGATGAGAACAAAGTTGATAACGCACCCATGTTTTAGTTGTTGCTAGGTAATGCTTACCCTAGCCAAGGACTTTTTAGTTTCCCATGCTCTACCAACTGAGAAGACTGGAGGTGCACAAGAAGCTGGGAGGGGGCACAGCCAAACTGGCCAAAGAAACATTCCATACCATGTGATGTCATGCTCAGTACATAAACTGGGGGAAGTTGGCCCGGGGGGCCGCTGCTCGGGGACTGTCTGGGCATCAGTCGGCGGGTGGGGAGCAATTGCTCTGTGCATCACTTGCTTTGTGTAGTATTATTATTATCATTTTATTTCAATTGTTAAACTGTTTTTATCTCAACCCATGAGTTTTTCTCACTTGTGCTCTTCCAATTCTCTTCCCCATCCCACCGGGGGCGGGGGGAGTGAGCGAGCGGCTGCGTGGTGCTTAGTTGCCGACTGAGGTTAAACCACGACACAGGAATACCAAACTTGCGCATGGGTGTAAGATGGGACTAATGAGGAAAAAGTAGTCAGAGGAGGGTTTTTTGTCTGAGAAGACACAGGGGTATAGAAAGGGAGGAATCAAGGTAAATGGGGGAAGAACAAGCATGGGAAAATGGAAAGAAGGGAAAAAAGTTCTGATTGTGTGCAAGCAGGCTCTGACCAAACCCTGTGCCTGATCTGTCCTATCTCCTCATTAAACTCTATTTCTATTTTCTGTGTGATCTCACGTGCTATTGTGTGTGGCTGTGGGTGAACTTTTCCAGCAAACTTCAAGTCAGACTAGTTAGCTAGTAGAAGGAGACCAGAATCTGGAAAGACCCAAAGTCTGAGACAGTGACTAGATAAGGTGTCTGGGATTCAGGCATGGATATTGTGTGGACTTAAAGTCTACACTAGTATTCAAGAGGCCTGTGGATATGACAGTGGTTGTGAGCATGTGTGTGTATCTGCACCGCTGGAATAGGTGTTTGGCCTTGTTAGTGGCTGGGGCCTGGGGACAGGGAGCTGCAGTGGCATCGCATCTGCCAGATTGGAATGGGATGGGATGGGAGGAATCCCTGGGGTCTAAGAGTGTACCCAAGTTGATCCTAGTATGCCAGGAAAGAGACCTCCCCTGCCTCCTGAAGCCCAGCAAATTTGGCTTCCCTTCATACAGATAACACCAAACTGGTGGTATGCAGTCAACAAGCTTGTGAGCAGAGGGCCCTAGACAGAGTGAAGGAATAGGCCAACTGGAACCTCATAAAATTAAATTAAGACAAATGCACAGTCCTGAGCCTGAGCCATAGTGACTTCCTGATAGATACTGACTGGCCAGGGAGCAGGTCTGCTGAAAAGTACCTGGGGGTCCTGGGGAAGAGTAGGCTGAGCATGAGACAGTGGTGCTAGCATTATGGAGCATATCAACAGGAGCACAGCCAGTATATCAAGGGAAGTGTTTATTCCCCTTCACGTGGCATTTGTTAGACATATCTGTAATACCGTAATTCCACCCCCCGTCCCCACCAAAAAAAACATTAAAAACTCTTGGAAGTCCAATGGAGGGCCACCAAGATCATCAGGAGTTTGAACACATGATCTATCAGGAAGGGCTGATGGAATAGGGACTGTTCAGCCTGGAGAAGAGAAGGCTTTGGGAAGACCTTACAGTATCCTTCTAGTACTCTCTCTTTCACTCACACTCCTTCCAGAGAAGGATTTGCATCACTGTAACCCCTGCCCTGACACCCCAGCCTGAAACCATGCATTTTAGAACCTAGAGGAACAGTTGAAGAATGGACATAACAGCAGGAGAAAGGATAGGAAGCACATGCATTAAAAAAAAAACTTATTATTATGGGGACTTTTTCTGTATGTTAATTATTTTTTCTTTCTTTTTCTGTGACTGACTAATAATAATTCTTTGATTAGACATCTAAGATTCCAGTTATACTAACAAAAAGTCTCGATATCAGATTAAAATTATGGGGTTTTTTTGCCCTTAAATGCAATTTTAAGCTTAACATTACTGGTAAATGTGGACATATTTTCATGAGCAGAAGATAGCTTTAGGATGGGAAGTGAGCAGGTCTTTCACAGCTATGTAGAAGATAAAATTTTTATCCTTATGGAATTTTTATCTTATCTTTTAACAAGACTCGCCAGAAAATATAAATTAATCATAAAATTTAATGCAAAGAATAACATACAATTTTAAAGATGGACTTCGAATGGCTATATGTAAATAATTACTAAATGAATGGAACTGTAAACACAAGAGGGAGGAAAATCATTAACATCCAAAACTCCTTTATCACTTCCACTGGTCAAGGCTGACAGCCACCATGTTTCAGCTGACAAAGAATATAATTTCTGTCTTCCAAAAATTAACCTCTGATTGTATGGGTGTTGCAAACAGTGGTCACTGGATGGAGAGAGGAGTGAACAAAAAAAAGAGATAAGTATGCAAAACAGCCCTCTGAGTGCCAAGGTGAGAGAGGAAGGAGGGGGAGGAAAGGTGTTTTGATGTTTGTTGTCTTGTTTCTCACTACCTGAATATGTTTTATTTCTCAATAAACTAAGTTAATTTTTGCTAAGTTGAGTCTGTTTTGTCCACAATGGTAATTGGTGAACAATCTCCAACAAACTTTCTCAACTTATTTTCTCCCCTGTCCCACACAGAATGGAGAGGGAGGGAGTACCTGGGTGGGCATTTGGCTGTTAGCCAAGGCTAAACCACCAAAAAAAGACAGGAAGAACTATGAGTCAGGAACATGCAGAAAAAAAATCTGAATTTTATGGAAGAAGGTTTAAAAATAAATCGGGGGGGAGAAAAAAAACAAACAACAAACCAAAATACCAAAACAAATCAAGGCAGGCTAACATAATATTGAGTCAATTGAGTCATTGTCGTGGTTTAACCTGAGTCGGCAACTAAGCACCACGCAGCCGCTTGCTCACTCCCCCCTCCCCGGTGGCATGGGGGAGAGAATTGGAGAAGGAAATTAACTCTATCCCTGCCGAAACCAGGACAATATCCACCCCTTATTCTATACCATCTGCGTCATGCTCAAGTCTCATATTTTATCTATACATTTTCATTAATTGCCACCCCTTTTGTTTTCCTATACACACACACACACACAGAGATATCATTCCCTTAGTCTGTGGACCATCCCTCTAAAACGTTTGGTGAGTTCATTTAGTCCATGACTTCGGGCTCCATCTGTCATCATAATCTTTCAGGGCAGGAAAAAATGGAGATGGTATGCGGTGTTGGATTGTTTCATGTTGAAGTCAGTTCTGGTACCATCATCACTGTGCTTCGCCTGGTTTCACTGAAGTTATTCCTCGTTAGTCTGGATGATTCTTATTGTAATAACATTAGTATGACATATAATATTATTAGTAGTATTAGTATATCTGTGCATTATTAGTATAACTATTATAACCATAATTAGTACTTAACATCACATAATTCAGATCATTGGCTATTCTCACCCAAAATCAAATCGCCTTGAGGTACACATCGGACTTCCCCATCCTTTTGCATTATCCACCAAGTGAACCCAGGTCCTTGAGCAAAAGCAATCCCACGGATGGGTTTGCCTTTGCCCGAGGCAGGAATAACCCAGACTGTTTTCCCCAACATATTCTTTATGTGCACTACAGGGACTTTATTCCCATCTACAGTACGTAGAAGGTCTGACTGGGCAGGGCCAGCTCCATTGGCAGATCCCCTCGTGTTGACTAACCAGGTGGCTTTTGCTAAATGCGTATCCCAATGTTTGAATGTCCCACCACCCATTGCTCTCAGCGTAGTCTTTAACAGTCCATTGCATCGTTCAATTTTCCCGGAGGCTGGTGCATGATAGGGGATGTGATACACCCACTCAATGCCGTGCTCTTTGGCCCAGGTGTTTATGAGGTTATTTCGGAAATGAGTTCCGTTGTCTGACTCAATTCTTTCTGGGGTGCCATGTCGCCACAGGACTTGCTTTTCAAGGCCCAGGATAGTGTTCCGGGCAGTGGCATGGGGCACGGGATATGTTTCCAGCCATCCGGTGGTTGCCTCCACCATTGTAAGCACGTGGCGCTTGCCTTGGCGGGTCTGTGGGAGTGTGATATAATCGATCTGCCAGGCCTCCCCATATTGATATTTCAGCCATCGTCCTCCATACCAAAGAGGCTTTAACCGCTTGGCTTGCTTGATTGCAGCGCATGTTTCACATTCATGGATAACCTGTGCAATAGTGTCCATGGTCAAGTCCACCCCTCGATCACGAGCCCATCTGTATGTTGCGTCTCTCCCTTGGTGACCTGAGGTGTCATGGGCCCACCCAGCTATAAATAATTCACCCTTATGTTGCCAGTCCAGATCCACCTGAGCCACTTCAATCTTAGCAGCCTGATCCACCTGCTGGCTGTTTTGATGTTCTTCAGTGGCCCGACTCTTAGGTATGTGA
>NW_008825263.1:248003-251272 GCF_000699105.1 Pygoscelis adeliae
TGCTCGCTCAGTCCCCCCCACCCGGTGGGATGGGGGAGAGAATTGGAAGAGTAGAAGTGAGAAAAACTTGTGGGTTGAGATAAAAACAGTTTCATAATTGAAATAAAATGATAATAATACTACTGTGATAATAATAATACTACACAAAGCAAGTGATGCACAGTACAATTGCTCACCACCTGCCGACCAATGCCCAGCCAGTCCCCAACGAGCAGCCCCCCCGGGCCAGCTTTCCCCAGTTTATGTACTGAGCATGACATCACATGGTATGGAATGTTTCTTTGGCCAGTTTGGCTGTGCCCCCTCCCAGCTTCTTGTGCACCTCCAGCCTTCTCAGTCAGTAGAGCATGGGAAACTAGAAAGTCCTTGGCTAGTGTAAGCATTACCTAGCAACAACTAAAACATCGGTGCCTTATCAATTTTGTTCTCATCCTAAATCCAAAACACAGCACTGTACCAGCTCCTAGGAAGGAAATTAACTCTATCCCTGCTGAAACCAGGACTGTCATGAGATAACTCTGTCTAGAAGGGTCTGCAGGAAGTCTCTGGTCTAACTTCCTGCTCAGAGCAGGTTCTACTCTGTGGTCAGACCAGGTTGATCAGGGCTGTATGCACTTGTGTCTCAAAAACATTCAAAGATGGATACTGCCTAACTTCTCTTGGCAACTTTCTCCAATGTTTCATTATCCTCATATTGATTTTTTTTTCCTCTTATATTCTGCTGGAATCTCCACTGTCATTCAAGATAAGGTGTGCAAGGGTATGAGCCTGCAAAAATTTACAAATGACTTGAAATGTAAATAATTAGGACTGTATTCTCTGAAAAAAGTGGCTTGTGAAGCACAATGGCTGCATAAGCTTCTGTGCAGGATTGGGGTCTAAATGAAGGTGTTCTAATCAATTTTAATCTAAATTTCATTTTGACTGAGGATTAATAAAATGCTAAAAGCAAAGGAAAAGACAGATGTATAAGTGCACATTTTCTGGAAATATGAGAACATGTAAGTTTTCTGAAAATATATTATTGAAACATCAATGATATTTTAAGATATGCTAACCTCTATTCCAGAATTTAAAGTTAACCTTAATTGCAGAAGTACTGTATAAAAGTTGAATTAATATTAAGCACCTTTATAGAATGCTAAAATTGCAAATAAATACTTATGAATCACGATAACACTGAAACAGATTACGACTGTTCATATGTTCCTTGAGCTATTTCAAGCAGAAAGGCAATAATCACTTCAGCTGTGAAAACTATGTGGAAAAGAGCTCAGAGGAACCTACCAGAGCTGTGGATACTTTTATGAATATATTATATCATCATTATGTCTTTATTTAGGAGTTATACGGAGTTTAGTCAGAACAGCTAGTGTCCCAAAAAATGTATTTGCTGTTCAAAAAGAGGCAAGATGTCCACAAAAAAAAAGTAGATGAGCTAGTGCTTAAGTACTGTACTGGATACATGAGAAATTTGCCTCAATTTTTGCTTCTGCCATAGAATTTATGTGTAGATAGCCATTATAATTAAATTATTGTTATATAAGTTGCTCACTTGGAAAATGGAGAAAATATCCATTTGGAAATGTGTAACAATACCTCCCCTCCTGACTGTTATTCTGTACTGTTCCTCACAAGCTTACTGGTCTTCTCTTCCCAATTCTCTTAGAGCATGTTCCAGCCTAATTTTGAATGCATAATAGAAATATTACATAATCATACACCTCAAAATAATGATAATGCAAAAAAAAACAGTTTTAATTAAAAAAGTGGTTTTTTTTAAATCAAATTTCATACTTAATCTTATTTTATTGTTTCATTTCCTTATGATTATATTCCTAAGAAGACAAAGAAATAAATGCCACAGTGTTTTGCTATGTGATGGACAGGAGTAAACTGCCATGTCTTTTGTACTACGTGCAATGAGTACACAGAAGTACCTGTCTTGTTCCACAGACAAGGAAAGACTGATAGACTGATAATACTGAACTTACTTAAAATTCTACTTTCAGTGTTTTTCTTTGCACGCTGTCACAGGATGGAATTTTGCAGGTCATTTTGTCTTTTTTCATAAATTTATAGATGGCCCATTTTGTGCAATTCATTAGTTGTCTCCCAAATATTTTGTACAGCTATAAGTAATTCTTGATAACAGTAGAAAAATCACTTTAGTATTTCAAAATTATCTTGGCAGACACATATGTAAAGTGGATCACATTTGTGATCTGATTTGATAGAATAGTTACACCTAAGTCTTACACTAAGAGGGAAAAAAAACTCAGCAGCATAAGTCTGACACCTCCAAAGGTGAAATGTTTTGTAAAATTCATATAGGTGAAATGTTTTGGAAAATCTATATGTATGCTGCTATGAATGCTGTTGAAATTGTTGACTTGCTATATTTTTCAGCAGACCAGAGTATATAATGCTTTTGTATGAAGACTGTCTTGTATATTTTCCAGATCAGAGATAAACTTCTTGTCTCACCCTGTACCACTTTTAAGCCTGGTTTCTTATCCTGTGTTATGTGTCTGAAGAGACAGCCAGAGGTGAATGGGAGAAATCATACTGTTTTGTCCTCAGTTTCATTTTATTTCTAAATTTTACCTCACACACAGTTTTTTTATTGCTATTATCACCAAGGAGTTTTTTTAAGCAGCTCAAGAGAAATATAGAAAGATGACTCACATGCTCCAGTAGCATCCCCTATGTTTAAGTGTGTTTTGTTATGTGAGAATAAAAAAAGAAGGTACAGATGAGGTCACAAAAAGTAATAGTAAATATAATCTCTGTTCATTACAGTTCTATAGAGGCATAGAAAAGACAGTCATTTCCCAAACAGTATAATCAAATGTAAATCAAGGTATTTTTGCTTTGTGAAACAATGGAGGTTGGGGATGGCCTTGGTTAAGTCCTGGATAGATTATTTTCCTATTTATTGTTTAATGAAAAAAAAAAAAAAAAGACTGACATACTTTGACAGACTTTTCTTTAGAGATGTTTAATGTTAATCTAGAAAGACTTGCTGCCAATTGGTAACACCACTGAACTGCTATTAGAGAATTGCTAATTCTCATGTCTTCCTGCATAATTTGCTTTATACTATGAAAGGTCCTTTCTCAGCCATTGAAATCATTCCAGCTTCAGTGTTACAACATTTGTCATCATCAGCTTCTGTTAGCATTTTAATTTCAGGCTGGTACCATGCCTAGTTTTATGGTTTCACAGTGATAATCCTCATAAAACTAGTTGGCATAGATCCCCTCAAT
>NW_008825263.1:251300-259274 GCF_000699105.1 Pygoscelis adeliae
CCTGTGTTTTCCTAGAAATCATTGCCCTGCAAGAACTCCAAAAGTAGCTTTCCTGCTGTCTCCAATGGTAGCCTAGCAGCAATTATACTGAGAACAACAGCAGTAGTAAAATTATCTCTTTGCATTTTTCCATTCTTTGTCTGTTTTTTTAATATAGATTTTTCTAATATTTTTCTGGGAAGTACTTTTGCATTTCCTATTATTGATATAGGTGTTTTACTCAGGGAAATGGAACAGAGCCCCTTCCAAAGGCTCCCCAAGATAAGGAGCACAGTACTGGAAGGATGGGAAATATAAGGTCTTTTATTATATATGATTTATGTATTTTCAACTTCCAACCTTTATTTAAAGCTTCAAATTTACTTTTTAGGTGTGGTCACTTGTGACACTATTGTTATCATTATCACTTGCTGAATTTGAACATTCCAAAGGACAATATCTAATATTTGTATTGGGTCTGGCTGGGATGGATTTAACTTTCCGTATAGCAGCCCTCATAGAGCTGTGCTTTGTAGCTAGAACAGTGTTGATAACACACCAATATTTTGACTATTGCTGAGCATTGCTAGCACAGCATCAGGGCTGTCTCTCCAAACCCCATCCCCCAACAGCCAGTAGGCTGGGGGTGGGCAAGAGGCTGAGAGAGGACATAGCCAGGACAGCTGACACAAACTGACCAAAGGGATATACCATGCCATATGATGTCATGCTCAGCAATAAAAGCTAGGAGAAAGGAGCGGGGGGCGGGACGGGGGACGACAGGGACATTCGTTATTAAGGCACTTGTTTTCTGAATCAACTGCTACGCATACTGAGGCCCTACATCACAGGAAGTGGCCCACCTGCTGATGGGAAGTGGAGAATATATCTTTTTTTTTTTTTCTTTTTTTTTCCATAAGCAACCTTTGATTTCTTTCATTTCACTGCCTTTATCTTGACCCACGAATTTTTTATCTTATTTTCTCCCCCTGTCATGCTAAGGAGTGAGAGAGCAGCTTGGTGGGCAGCTGGTGGCCAGTGAAGGCCAACCCACCACTATACTAGAGTCATTAGTTAGGAAGACCTTAAATAACAATCCTTAAATAGCAGACCACAGCAATCCTGTGGTCTGAGACAGTGGGGAATCTGAATACATAGAATTATGTGATTTGACAAGCAGAAATACAGTGACCCTGAAATATTGGGTCTAGGTCTGATAAATGACAAAACCTGTCCTTATTCTGGAAGGAATCTTACAAGTTTCACAGCTCTGTTCATGAACTAATGTTCTCTTCACCTTAAGAACTTCTGCTCATTAAACTTCATCCTTGAGTGATGAGGTGAAAATTGCTATCTGAAACTTCTCAGAAAAGATCTCAGCAAAAAAGTTCAAAACGTGCAAAGCCTGAGGCAAATATTATTTCCTGAACTTTATATCTATTAGAAAGAAACCTGCCACTAATAATCTCATTCCCTACCAACACAACATAGTACTTTGTTTAGTCTTTTTGCCTGCATTGACTAAAGAATGCACAAATTACATTATTTTAATTGTATAATAAACAAACAACTAGGGAGAAACTCACTTTAAAATGCAAAGAAATGTAAATAAACTGAAAGGCACAATCTTCACAATGTGCACTGATTTTTCTCAATAATAGGGTGGATTGGTCATTTGAATGGGTACTTTTCTATGAATATAGAAGTAACTTTTATTGCATGGCTGCTGAAACACAACTAAACTATCACACCATTTGCCATTCTCTTGGGTACTGTGGTTGGTTATGACAGCTGCAGTCAGAGTTCACAGAAACACTGAACAGTTGCCTTCTCCCACACTCTGAGTCATAGCTTCTCCTGTAGATGTATTTTAAAATGTCTTAATTTTAATGAGGTTTTTAATGCTAAATTAATTTTGCAATTTCCTGCTCATCAAGTTATCAGTGTAAACATTATTAAACTGTTTTTTTCCATTAGCAATGTTGGCAGTATGAGCCACTACTATTTTTTTAACCTTAATATTTCTGTAACTCTCCTGACTTGTTTGAAACTATCCAAATTAAGGTGAAGATTGTTACTATGTTAAAGAAAGCGACAGTGCCTACGAAATAGGCCAGTCTGTCAGCACTGAAAATACACATTTATCTACAAAGTAGATTCAAGCAGAGCATTGACAATTCAAACTTCTCACTGCCCTACAAATGGACTTCGGCTCATAATTGGTTTCCAGGGATCAAAGCTAAGGGATAACAATATCCTTGCCCATAGAATGAAAAGAAACATGCCAAAGCAAACAACTAAAATTAATCAACATAAGAAATAGAGATTTAACTTACATTAATTGATTTTAAAGGATAAAGAAATATGGAGGAGTTTTGCAGCTGTAACAATATTAAAATATTACATCATGCTTCTACTATAACTGTCTTTCCTTAACTAAGTAATGTATGTTCTGCATATCAGTTATATGTTAGTACAAATACACTTTCCTCCATAGTTTATCTTGTTATGATTTTGAAAGTACAAGTTATCCAGAACATCAGCTCATACAATAATGTATCTTACCACTTTTATACCTAGGCTGAACTGGATTCTGAGGAGGATTGTCCAGAGCTACAGTACCATCCTGGGACCTTTCTATCAGAATCTATTGTGCATATCACCTAGCTTGATACATATGAGGGTGTTAACCTGCTATAATTGTGAGGATTGTGATTGTTTACACCCTTGACAACAAAATCAATAATTTAATTGCAGTTATGCTAGGATAGTTTATTCCTATAGGAGGTCCAAAAAAAAGATTAAAAAAAAAATCTAACCAACATAATTGTAGTGAAAAGTTTCAAAATATAACCCACAAAACAATAAAGAATGTAACCTGTAGGAACAGAGGAAGGAGAAAAAAGCCAAAGTAAAATTGTAAAATTTTAAATCTCAGGGTTTGAACCCAATCTCAAGACTGCAGGGGACTGAAATTCTGAACATATTACATCAGCAATTATGCTTTTGGTGAAAAATGTTATTAAGGGTGGTATTCTTTCTAAAGAATGCTGAATACTTGAATATTTCCTTGAAGTTATTCAGTTTGTGTCTTTCTAGTTACACAGTGTGTGGATTTTTAGGTACTTAAAATAAATACATTTTATTTATTTATATTATAAATATTATGAATCAATTCTATTTCTTTCATTGCCTTTATGAGTGTATTTTGTAGTTCTTATTTTTGTTGTTTACTGAATTTTGACTACAATTCAAATTAATCAGTTAGGAAATTTTATGTAATGTGCTAGATTTTCAATTTTTCAGGTACATATTATATTTGAATGAAGTTAATCCAAAGATGAAATCCATCAGGCTAGAAGTAAAAATCTCTGATTTTGCATCCTGCTCTGTAACAGATGATTTGAGCACACACAGATACTTTTTACCCTTTCCTGTATAGAAAAATAAAATTCTTCTTTTTCATCATTCCATTGCTTTGAGATAAATGGGTGGACAGGACTATAAATAAATATTGTATAAACATCAAAAATGTAAAAACTATATATTCTATGTTGGAATGATAGTTAAACAATATACTGGGATAAAATAGTATATTAGTGAATTGGAAGCAGGAATCACTGTGTACTGTGTATTTTATTCAGGAGAATTCCTGCTAATAAATTTTTAACTGAAAATAAATTGGGTCATTTACCCTTGCAGCTGTAGCTTATAGTCTTGCTTTGCATTGGCTTTCTGTCAAATTTAAAACTGATCTTATATACCTACTTTAAACTGTAGGAGATTGAAAAGCCACCATGTAAATTAGTGTCTCTGCACCTAAATTGAGACATCTGCATGTTATAAGATTGGCTTAAATAGCAATATTTAGCTTAATAACATGCTTAAATGTAAACGTGAGTTGGGTTTTGCAGGACCATAGCTTATCATTGTAAAATCTGTGGAAATATTTTGCACAGCAGTCTTACAATTTAACATATGAAAGAACAGAAATTTTGCTTTCTATCTAAAATTTAGAGAAGGACTCTGAACACAAAGAGTGGATAAGCTCATTATTTTAAAAGAAATTTTATTAGAAAGAGCTAATATTTAGGCAGAAAAAAAAAAGAATGCCTTAAAAATGTCATGGAGGACAATGGTCAACGTAAGCACAACTTCTGCAGCAGGAAAGGGGTGAGGAATGCTATATTTAAGACAATAGTAGAAATCTGGCATCATTTGCTCTGAACGTCCATTCACTCAGGGGAAATCTGACAGCAGTAAAATTGCTCTTAAAGCTAAAATCTTTTCAAACACAAAATGAAGGACAGTAAATTTTTTTAAGGTGAAGACATAACAGATTACTCAAAAAAACAATTCGTTTATTCAAGTGCGAATACCTTGAAACTCCCTAAAAATGAAAATGCATATGATAAGAAGATCACTTAGGCTGAGGAAATATCAAAAACCATAGCAATTATCATGGAAGTATTAAATACTTTAGTAGTATAAATATTTAAGTATATTAAGTAATATAATATTTTTACATTGATACCACTAAGAAAATGCAAATTAGCTGGCATATTAGCCCAAATTATCAAAGTCTACTGCTTTTTGCAGGTAGTTTACATCACACAGTTAGATGCCTGTGTTAGGCCTTACAACATAAAATGCAAAATTTGGAAAAACAAACTAATCATTAAAAGCAGAATTAGGAATTGTTAGATTGCTCACCTTAGCTGGGGAACAAGGGGGGTGGAGACAATTGTGTTACAGCTCTTTGGCAGACTGAAATTATACCTTTGTATGTTGCAGTGAAAAATAAAGTAAGAATATTGGTTAAACAGAGAAAAATGGAAGAGGTTTAAGAAATGTCAGGAAAGGCAGAACGCCTAATGCACAAAATGGAGAAGACAGGAAGGTGGGTGTAAGGCATTATTACTGGGAGAAAATAAAAAAATCAGAGGCAAATATTACATTCATAAACTGTAGATTCTTTAGTATACTGCACTTGTCTTTCTTCCTGTGCTGTACTTCAAATTTGTAAAAGTATAAATATTATATCATGTTATTATACTGCGTTTCAGAAATTAGCTTAATGAAGATTAATTTAGTCATATTAGTTTCCCTGAATAAAGAGGGCAATTTGTAAAACCTTACCTAAATGATGATTTAAAGATAGATGATTTTATGCTGCATACCTGACTACATGAGCACTTATGTGTGTGCTTATGTACCTTGTGAAAACAATGCACAGGGGCTTATAAACTGATCTATATATAATAAATATTAAGAGAGAAAACAGATGGGTCAGTTCTAGAAATAAAAAAGAAAAATACATTTTTGGCAAAATAACTTAAAAAAGCTAAGAAGACAAGTAGCTTTTACAAAGATTAAAAAATACTGAACAAAAATTGTCAATAATTTATAGAAAGTGTAATGTTGTTACTTAAATGAATCAGGTAATTTAGCTAGAAGCAGTATTAATTTATTGTTCTAAAAGGAAATCTTCCTTAGGCCCAAACAAGCTACCTGACTGCTAGAGAAAACTTTGTCTGTTACAGATTAAGTAGCAGATTTTACCCTTACTTAGTATTATTTTGAATCATTCCAGTGACACAAAGTACCTATAAAACCTGTATGGCTCTTCTAAAGTTATGCATGCCATTGCAATGCAATGAGACTGCAGTAGTATTCAGACGATATGGTGCCTACAGTATCGGGCATTACTGCACATTTTTTTTTTCCATTCCACAACCTGCTTTGCATTATAATCAATCTCAGCAAGCCAAAGCTTGCTGTAAGTTAACCATTTCTCCTCATCCTTTGCTTATTGGGCAGTGGAAGCTCCCTAGCTAGTTGTGGTTTGTCAGGAAACCCACACCTATATTGTATAAGGAGACAGAAACATTGTCCTGTGAACTGATCTCTGATGGCAAACTAAGAGAGCACATGTAACAATAACATGGGACTGTTGTCCCAGAATATCTTGCACATCCTGGAATATGCCTGAGAACATATCTCAGAGTGTAATCTTGGATATGTAAACTCCATAGGTTTATGTATGAGAATGAATACTTTTTGATTTACAGTAGGCTGCCAAAGGCTTTTATTGGATCTTCCCTAGAATCTCCAACAGGCAGATCTAGAAAGACTATCAAGAGCTCCTGTAGAAATTCTGCCTCATGAAAGGATCTTAAAGACATCAACAAAGACTCCACTATGTGTCCCAATCTACTCCAACATCTACCCATCCTTCCCATAAGAATGTTTTCTCTAATGTCCTAATGTCTTTATTTCTTGATCTAGTTTAAGAATTCTGATTCTGGTACTATCCAGCATGGATACAGATATGTTCTTTAACAGCTTCTTACCTACTTCACATGTTCTTCTGTCCTGGTTTCAGCAGGGATAGAGTTAAACCACGACATCTTCTTAAGGCTATTCAGCCCTAACTCTTCCAATCAGTCTTAAACTCTTAAAGCACATTTCTTTTAGCTATAATTACTCTCACTGCTCTCCTCAGAACTCTCTTCAAAAGTATTGCATTGCTGTTCAACCAATTTTTTCATCTTCTCAGTTGAAATCCACCAGTTTCATATCATTTCAAAACAACTAACATCAAAATACACTAATCCTTTCTTATTGTAGACATTTCTATCCTTTTGTTCCTAGTAAAAACTGAATTATAACTAACTTTTAAAAATATCTGTCAGGAGTGGTTTAGGTTTAGATGATACAGACTGAGGCAGAGATGGATTAGAAGATCTCCTAAGGTCCTTTCCATATCGTTTTATTAATTCCTATATCAAGAGACTTTTATCATGAAGTGATAGTTGTGAAATCACTTCTAACAACCAACACTCATTTTAACCTTTTCTTCTGATTCATATGATTGCCAACATATATTTTGTTCTTTTTGACTTGTAAGGAATTTCCTATGTGAAAAGAGAAAGAAGAGTTTTTCTCTGAGTGTCTACAGGAAAAATTCACTGCACCTTTTGTCTTCCCTAAAAGCCTGCACTCTAGATGGGACAGGCTGGGCAGGACGGGAGGGGAGGTGCAAACTGGAAACTGATTCCTCAGTATAGTAACCTTACAAATGTTAGAGCATTGGTCATTAGTAAATAAGTGCCCAGACAGATTGTGGAGTTTCCATCCTTGGAGATATTTAAATCCCAGCTGGACATGGTCCTGGGCAACCTTCTCCTCTGAGCAGTGGTTGGACTAGATGTTCTCCAGAAACACCCTCCAACCTCAGCTATCTTGTGATTCTATAAAACTGCATGTTTCTTTGGTGAACACACTCTGATACTGTCTACCTGATAATCACTCCAGCATGGGGACCTCCATGGGCTGCAGGGCGACCACCTTCATCACCATGGTCTACTCTGCTCTGGTGCGTGGAGCACCTCCTCCCCCTCCTTCTTCACTGGCCTTGGTGTCTGCATAGTTTTTTCTCTCAGATACTCTCACTCCTCTCTCCCAGCTGCTGTTACACAGCAGTTTTTATCCTTTCTTAAATACATTATCACAGAGGTGCTACCACTGTTGCTGACTGGCTCAGCTTTGGACAGAGGTGGGTCCATCTCGGAGCCAGCTGGAACTGACTCTGTCAGACATGGGGCAGCTTCTGGCATCTTTTCATAGAAGCCACCCATGCAGCCCTCCCTGCTACCAAAACCTTGCCACATGAACCCAATAGACTGGTGCAAGAGAGGATGCCATTAAGCATACCTAGCTGTTGTAGACAACCACAATCTAAATTCATTATTTCCTTATCTGATTAAAACCCTGCAAAATCCCAAATCCCAAGTAATGTAAATTGCCAGCTCTCCTGGTTTCGGCAGGGATAGAGTTAATTTCCTTCCTAGTAGCTGGTACAACGCTGTGTTTTGGATTTAGGATGAGAACAAAGTTGATAATGCACCCATGCTTTAGTTGTTGCTAGGTAATGCTTACACTAGCCAAGGACTTTTCAGTTTCCCATGCTCTACCGACTGAGAAGGCTGGAGG
>NW_008825263.1:259517-260417 GCF_000699105.1 Pygoscelis adeliae
CACGAGTTTTTCTCACGTGTTTTTCCAATTCTCTCCCCCATCCCACCGGGTGGGGGGGAGTGAGCAAATGGCTGCGTGGTGCTCAGTTGCCGACTAAGGTTAAACCACAACAGGCCTTTTTGTTGCCCAACGTGGGGCTCGAAGGGTTTGAGATAACAACAGATTAACCGGGGTGTAGTAAGAAACTTATATCTGTTAATAGTTGTGGGTCACAATGTTGGTTTCTCTGTTCTCGATATTGATTTGTATCATCTGCATCGTGCTCCTTTTTTTGCTGTACATGTTAAAGACTGGTGTTGGTTTTTGCAGTTTGCTGTGGTCTGCTGTGATTAGTGATGTCTCACTTGTGAGGTTTGTTTTTAGAACATTGACCTTGACCTTAGTGTGGTATGTAATTTTTGCAATGAATCCGTTACTGTACCACGGATACCATTTCGTGGAGACAACTAGCAATTACAGTAACTTTTCTGAGAGTTTTTTTACGGAGGAAATACAGAATGGCAGTGTCACTACCTTCTTCTATGATGTTTCCTCCTTCATTACAGTAACTTTTCAGTATTTTGAACAGCCTTGGGTGGTTAAGATACTTCTATTGGTACTTCTTGGGAATATTGTTTCGGTTTTGTCTAAAGTTGGTAAGCAATTTAAGAATATCATCCAGAGATTTACCCCAAGGCTGAATAGTTATGAGTGGCAGGGTGTGTGGGACAAGATGGGCAAATACCTAGGCCAATGGGCACCCCCAGTGTTTTGGAACTTCACCCCTGAGCAAGTGCAGAATCCTGAAGGGTTAGTAGAATATTTGGACAAAGTATGCTGTCACCCTGGCAACTCCAGAGAGATGCAGATCATTGCAACGTGCTGGGGCCTGGCCCATGCCTACCGAGCCCTGTTCAACAC
>NW_008825263.1:261978-280236 GCF_000699105.1 Pygoscelis adeliae
AAATGTACTGGAAAATATGAGACTTGAGCATGACACAGATGGTATAGAATAAGGGGTGGATATTGTCCTGGTTTCGGCAGGGATAGAGTTAATTTCCTTCCTAGTAGCTGGTACAGTGCTGTGTTTTGGATTTAGGAGGAGAACAAAGTTGATAACGCACCGGTGTTTTAGTAGTTGCTAGGTAGCGCTTACACTAGCCAAGGACTTTTTAGTTTCCCATGCTCTACCGACTGAGAAGGCTGGAGGTGCACAAGAAGCTGGGAGGGGGCACAGCCAAACTGGCCAAAGAAACATTCCATACCATGTGACGTCATGCTCAGTACATAAACTGGGGAAAGCTGGCCGGGGGGGCCGCTGCTCGGGGACTGGCTGAGCATTGGTCGGCGGGTGGTGAGCAATTGTACTGTGCATCACTTGCTTTGTGTATTATTATTATTATATTTTTATCATTTTATTTCAATTATTATTTCTCACTTGTGCTCTTCCAGTTCTCTCCCCCATCCCACCGAGTGGGGGGGAGTGAGCGAGCAGCTGCGTGGTGCTTAGTTGCCAACTGAGGTTAAACCACGACACCAACAATATACCAAAATGAATGTTGCAACATCTCATAATCATAAGGGAAAAAAAATATTTTTTACAACTTGCTACCTCTACATCACACAAACAAAAGAGTGGCAACAGGAAAACATCAGACAGAACCATCACTGCAACAGAAAAGCAACAGAAAAAAATATATTCTACAAAAAAGTCAGAATAACAAATTATAGAGCTATATTAGAAGTAAATGAAAAAAAAGTATTTCACTTTGAAGCAAAACGTGTTTGCTTGATTGTTTTGCTTCAGCTATCAAACCAAATAACTATTTGCATACTGCTGAAGATGAAAAGAAATAAAACTACAAAAATATTTATATTGTAAGAATTCTTCAAAGACAAACCTTATACATCTGAGAAGCTTAAAAATGTTTTCCAAAGTGAAAAAGGCCCTCAGGACCAAATTTGGCAATGTATATTAATACTTACCTCTATTTCATGGAATGTTTTTTATAACCGTCTCATTCAGAAAAGTACTACAAACCTGCATTTTGCACTTATTCTTCCTTCATGAAGAACAATTTCTAGGAGCTAAAGATGTGTTTGAAAAGCTATATATCGCACGGGCACAACAATGATTAACCACCTTTGAACAAAAAAAAAAGTAATAATCCATAAATCCATGTCCCTAGCCACCTCTCCTCTTTCCTTCATGCAAGCAGTAACATTCGTGGAAAGGTTCTGCCACTAGATCGTCCCTTCCTTCACTTCCTGCAATTAGGCATCACCTTAGCCTGGCTTTGTACATGGCAAAGCAGGTAGTAACTGGAGTCTGATGCATTAGCCAGCTCCCAGAATGGTACCAAGCCAGTCTGTTCATGTTACTTCATTGTACTGAGGTATCATGTCATCTTCATTCCTAGAAATATTGGGTTTGGAAATTTAGGACTATTTGATTTTTAAAAAGAGGCATCCAGCAGTCTGCTCTGTCGTGGCATGGAACTGGATAATAATGCATAATTACTGCTTGAAAGAGCAATTTTGTTCCTTAACTGTATTTTCTAGTCCCTTCTCTAGACTTTGAATCCTAATTTGAGAGATTAAATACATACCATGCTAGATTATGTCTAATGTCTATTTGTTTAATTGGGACATTGGTTAATTTTTTTAATGCAAAATGAACATTTTCATGTTCATTTCAATCATAGGATTCAAAGGCTAGAGAAGGGACTAGAAAATACAGTTAAGGAACAAAATTGCTCTTTCAAGCAGTAATTATGCATTATTATCCACATTTGGTCTGTATAATCTATTTATGTATAGTGATGGGAAAGGCATAAGTGGGTTTTAAGCCTGGTCTATGATAATCCAGGGTGTGATTCAAAACTTTAATATGAGTAATATTTTAATTTAAAAAAATCCATAATCTTAATAAACACGATGGATTAAAAAAACCCAACATTTTAATTAAGACTCTCTACTTCTAGTTCCACTGTTTAGAACCAGAACAACATTTTAAGGATCTAATTCTTTTCTCATAACTAACAGACCCCCACAGGGTCTGGTCCTAAATGTGTTAATGTTGTTCTTTTTAATTGGCATCTAACAAGCTTTACATCTTCCATTAATTTTAAGTTTTGTTTATTCTTAATTGTGGGGTTTTTTTATCTTTTTTTATCTTGCTTTGTTAACATATCTGTTGTTCGAAAGATGTTAGTTGCCTAAAATGTGAACAGAATGTAAATGAAAGTCCATTTTGTTAACAGTTCTATATATCAGCTTAAATAAACTTTTGTTTAAACGTCCAAATATTGACACCAATGCAAGCAAGTCAACAGATCCTGAAGTCACATGTGTACATACAAGATTGCATTAAAAAAATGAACCAATGTCCCAATTAAACAAATAGACATTAGACATAATCTAGCATGGTATGTATTTCATTTGTTTAGTTTTGTAATTTAGCAGATGATACTTCACATGGAAACCTCATTAACAATTGCCAGTAGTTCTATTTGGAAAGACTAATTTGCACAGAACATTTTGCCTTAATGAGGTTCCACGTGAAAATGAACTAAGACCTATTGAGTTGGTACATTTTAATTAGTACTCTATGAGTTAGTGTTCTTTTTTGTTACTGTTGTAATTTTTTACTTCCAATATAAATGATCAAATAATGTATAAAGCATACGTTCCACTGGGGATGATGAACCCTATCACCAGCTTTTCACTTCAAAATATATTTAAAGGTAATTATATAATTTCATTCCCTGTGATATAGTCTAGTATTAAAAAGTAAAGCATAGACTTATTTCATCTATACTGATATTCCATATGCTAAATTTTCCCACAATTATAAATATCTAGCTAGAAAAAATTCCCAATAATATTAACATAATTTCATTTCTGCAGGACAAATTGAGAGCATGACCATCTATTATGTGATTTTGTAGCCTAGAACAAAGTTTGACATTAACTAGACATTTTTGAATGACTGATTAGAATCTGTTTATTCAAGGCATGTATAAAATTATATCCTCCTAGCTGCATGGGTAGGAAGGGAGACTTCAGAAACTTACCATTCTCATTGTCCCATAAACAACTTCCCAAAGCAGCAGAACTAAACGTTTATGATTATGTTATTTTATTGTCAATAACCAGGGACAGAAGATTTCAAAATATCAAGATATTCCATGAATTCATTTTGAATTTACTAAAGTTTATGTTTAAAAACCTGCAAAAAACTCTTTGATGTCACAAAAATTAAGTAAAAGCACTGATATTTTAATTTTCAATTACAAATAATATTGATGTTTTCTCTATTATTTTTAATCTAAAAATTTAAACACAATTCCTCGCAAAATACCAAATGCCAAATTAAATTTTTCATGGAGTCAGAATATTTTATCTTAGTTTTTTGCATTGTTAGAAATGAATTATGCACATGATTTGAACAGAACTTTTAATGCTGAACAGAATCTCTTAATTTCAATTAATTACTGTTTGACAAAGTTATAAAGAGCCAGCACTGCACTTTCTCCAGTTTATGGAAAAAGGTTCTGCACTTGTTTATAGTCCTTTTACATTGGGATGTTACCTTTTGACTCCTAAGCATCAAATCCACAATATGACTTAAGCTCTGAAGTTGACTTAAAGCAAAATTTAAGTACTTATGTGTGTGATCAGATCTGCTACTGCCCCAGCAGGTCTGAGAATTTCAGTGCTTGCCTAAAACTCTTGGACTAGATCTTATAATTTAAGCAATGCAATTTATACTCTTTAGGTACTGCTAAAGAGAATCCAAAATTCAGTCTTCTAGATCTCAATATTTTTGTTCTGTTTGTCAGAAGAGATTGAATTAAAAAACTTAAAGACATAACATATTTGGTTTGGTTTAAAATCTTTTATACAGAGGACAAGGTATACCATTCCATTTACTTGCGGTGACCATTACAAGGCATAGCATCTCTAAACCTTTCATAAAAAAAGATGATACTGGTTTCCTGATATATGTTGACTCTTTTGGTTTACTGATGGAAAGACCTGCAATGGGTCTTTTATTTTTGCTCCCATGTTTCATTAGATTGTGATATATTTAATCAATGGTCTGTATAGGTTACAGGTAATACTGGATTCAGCAAATCTGTTTTGACTCTATCTATTTATCTATCTATCTATCTATCTATCTATCTATCTATCTCACTAAAATTACTTTTTTTGCCTATTCAAAAGATTTCCTGGAATTTACTTTAGAATGAAAGTAAAAATACATTAGTGCAAATATAAACAGGAAAAAAGAAAATGGTTATCATAGAATCATAGAACAGTTTGGGTTGGAAGGGGCCTTTAAAGGTCACCTAGTCCAACCCCCCTGCAATGAACAAGGATGTCTTCAACTAGATCAGGTTGCTCAGAGCCCTGTCCAACCTGACCTTGAATGTTTCCAGGGATGGGGCATCCACCACCTCTCTGGGCAACCTGTTCCAGTGTTTCACCACCTTCAGTGTAAAGAATTTCTTCCTTATATGTAAAGTATACATATTCCCTTTATGTAAAAAGGGAATCCACATGGCAAAATTTAATAGGGATTAAGTTGTCATCAACTATTAAAAATATTTTTTTAATGCAGATGCTGAGTTTTTTAGCTTTTGTTTAGTTCAAGGACTTCCTGAGAGTCAGCAACTTCAGTAAAGCCTTTTACTACATAATTTATTCCAAATTATTCTGTAGGAATGGTATACTTCTCTATTGAATCCTGTAACATGCCTCAGGAAGCTACCATGAGATTAAGGTCTATTTTATCTTATGAAGTTTTTCCAAGGAGTATTTTCTGCATAGACATGAAAGCTAGAAATTATAGCAAATGAGGTGAAGTGCACAATCCCAAGATGTTTAGGAAAAAAAAAGTCCTGACAACTGCTTCCATATTTTACAGGAGACTTCTGCTTCACTCCCAGAAAAATGAAAAATAAGCAAAAGGAGTTCTAATTGTTTAATTACATTATGATCCCTTCTGTGCTGTTGCAAAACCTAATTTTCAAATAAACTCTTTTCTCTAATGCTCAGTTACAGTTCTCCTAAGCACTGCCATTTAAAAAATGCTTCAAGGTGGCAGTATTCAGGATGAAAATATGATAAATGATGGCATTGTAAAGTATTAACAGGAAGAACAGATTAAAAGTTTCAGCTTGAAAAAGCAGCTGGTGCAGTAATAGGAACTCAGATATTTCACAACATGTTCACCTCTAATTAATTTTTTTCATCCTGTGATAAAAGAGTAATTTATATCCTCAGTAGGAATACATCCTGATAACTCATATGGCTAAAATCTCCACATCTACATACACAAATTCATTGCTACTCTGAGTTCTACTTCAGAAATTAACTTTTCACCAACTTCATTGGTACAATGATTCTTTGGGTAGTTGTCACCAAACAGCTATGAGGGCATGAACATTTTCATGCAAGGAGTTGCCATTTCTGCTTTTTTAAGGTCACTGCTTGCCTTAGGTTCCATATCTTTTATTTTTCTTTACCTGTCAAGTGATTGGTCCTCTTTGATCTCTGCTGACATTCCTCCAGCATATTTTTTTCTCAACATGATCAGGCTTGCTTTTAACATTGTTTTTCAATAACAAATACAACTATGAGTAAAATAACTTAGATCAACATTTTGGGAATTATTTTTTCTAAACCGTTAAAAAAAATAATTTATAGTCATTTAGTTTACAAATGCTCATTTTAGAATTACGTTGGTCATACTTCAGTTATCCAGTATAATAGATGTAATATATAATAGACAATAGAGTGAAAACATAATTCATACAGCATATATAGATTAAGCTATATGAATATATTTAGTATATGCACCTTTGGAAAGCCTTGTTGGCAAATTCTGTGAGCAGAGAGTATTAACCAGCAGCAGCTGAAATTGCCAGGCATAATATGAGAGCATTATTTATGATGTCCCTGGGTAGGGGATGTAGCACTGTGTCAGGAGTTGGGGACATGGGTAATCCCATTCATAGTAAGTGAAAGTTGACTGTATCATTGTTGATACATTGTTGCTGTAACAAAGATTTCAGCCAAGTCTCTAAACACATCAGCTGAGCATGGAACATATAAATAGCAAGAGAGAACCTCCACAAGAGGGACTTCAAAACCCATCAGAGAAAAATATGGGACAGCCATGGCAAGAAGGAACAATGTCTGGGGAGCTTGTGGGAGTTCACACTGCCAGCTCTCTCTGGAGAAAGAGCAGAATACAGGTCCTCTGAGTCCCAGGAGTGCAATGAGTGAAAAGAAATACAGAAAAAAACAGAAAAGATATTTTAGGTTTCTCAGACTTCCCTTGCAAACATTCTTACTTTTCACACCTCCTTGTTCTCCTTTACCTTCAGTCCTTCTATTCTGTATACCATGCCATCATGCTCCATGTCGACTCATGTTAGAGTCAATGCTTTCAACTCCACTAAGTCTCAGAATGGGATTATGCTCTCCTTGCTTGCTCTCTCCTTACTTGCCACCTAAGGAGATGGTATAGGCAGCTGACACACAGGAATTGCCATACCTTATATGTATGGTTTTGGTCTCAGGGGCTGCAAGGTGCCCTGCATAGCAGGATGCCATGAACTGCCCCATGCTGCTCACAGCCTGTTGCTGCTGACTCTGAAGCTGGTGTAAACACCCTACTGTGTGCCAAAATCACAACCAGTTATAGGAGTACATGGTGTCTCTGCTCAGATGTGTTAAGAGTGGCAGCCACTGGAGGGAAGAGACATGGAAAAGAGATGTTAGGAGGAATGGGGAGACACATGGAATGGGACTTTGTTGGGGACACAGCTGGAGATGTGCTCTTGGAAAAGGTACTGCATAACAAGGCAGGGACAACTCTGAGGGACTGCAGCTGTCGGTGACCCATCATGCCTCAAGAACTGTAGCCATTGGACCTGTGCTGAAGAAAAGGAAACAATTAAGAAAATCTTCTTCTTCTTCTTCTTCTTCTTCTTCTTCGTCTTCTTCGTCTTCTTCGTCGTCTTCTTCGTCGTCTTCTTCGTCTTCTTCGTTTTCTTTTTCGTCTTTTCCATCTTCTTCTTGTTCTTCTTTGTCTTCTTCGTCGTCTTCGTTTTGTTCTTCTTCGTCTTCTTCGTCTTCGTCTTCTTCTTCGTCGTCTTCTTCATCTTCATCTTCTTTGTGTTCTTCATTGTTTTCTTCTTCGTCTTCTTCATCTTCTTCGTCTTCGCCTTCTTCGTCTTCTTCATCTTCTTCGTTTTCTTCCTCGTTTAATGTCTATTTTTTTTCTTAGTTCTCCGCTCCAGCACCTGCAGCACTTCCTCCCCCTCCTTCTTCTCTCTCACCTTGATGCTCACAGGCTGTTTCTCACACTTTTTCTTCCTCACTCCTCACTGCCTATGCAGCATTTTTCCCTTTCTTAAACATGTTTTCCCAGGGGCACCACCAGCTTTGCTGATGGGATAAGCTTTGTCCAGTGTTGGGTCTGTTGCGGAGCCGGCTGAAATTGGCTGGAATCAGCTGGAACTGGCTGTGTCAGACATGGGGCAGCCCCTGATTTCCTCTCACAGAGACCCTCCTGCAGTCCCCACTGCCAAAACTTGGACACGTAAACCCAATACAATGACATTCATAGGAGTCAAAAGACCTATTTGGGCCTACTCATGGAATTTAATACTTGATGCTTGCTGGAGAGAGGAAATCCATAATGAAATAACTTTTCCCAAAGGTAGGCCTCATTCTTGTCATTAGCATTAATAAGACTGCTTTAAACCTTCCAGATTCATGATTCAGTGTACTTTAACACTTCTCTTCTGAGAGTATCTTAAAGGCCTTCATCCTCCAAATTCAAATGTGAGTTCATTGCATCCATTTGCCAGTGCAATAAAAATTTAAAATTCACATGCGTATAACATTAATTCTCTCAGTATCAATAAATTAATATTTTTTGAATAAACTTTGTCATTGTAACTGTCTAGCTGGCAAGATAGATAAACCAAGCTACCAATAGTTACCTTTACTATTTATTGAGAAAAATATCTGAAATTTCACCCATATTTCAAATGTTTAATTTAAGGAAAAGACATTTTTTGTTAATGTGATTTTCACTGGAAAAATATAGAGTATTAAATAATTTTTAAAGATTTATAGACTAATGTAGCTGAAATAAAGGGAAATCAAAAGAGAAAGTGCAGAATTTACAGCTGATCTCTTTCTTCCCTATGTCCCACAAATTCAGCTTTAAAAAGCACTTTCCTTTTTTTTTTCTTATAATGTATCATTTCTCTGCCCTACAAATCAATGCATGTTTGTATTGTAAATACTCATGAAAAAGCTTTTCTCTCCTGAAGAACTGATGAGACATTCTAGAAAACCAATATCAAAATACAACACAGAATTTGACCTCAGTATCATCACTATTTATTTTATTTGATAGTTCTAAACAGCACCTGAACTGTACTTCTACATGTTACTGAAATGCCTCTAAATCCCTCTTTTTCAGGTTTCAGACTTTATCTTACTTTTCAGCATCTCACTGCATTGTGATTTCAGTGTAGTGACATCTCATTTCTGAAAAGTAGCTTGGGTCAATGCTCATGACTCAAATAATTTGTGTTCAGTCCTGTGATTCTCCTACTTCACTTGTACCAGGATATCTGTCTTTTATTTATCTCTAATCCATGCCCCCCTTCACTTTCAGCTGCCTGTTATATGTTTGGAACTAACGTCTCAGAGGTTCAGTAGTGATAGGGCTTCTGAGGTTATGGCTGTAAGCAGATATGACCTACCAAGGTGAACAAAGGAAGAAAGCAGCAAAGGCAGCTCCTCAGTTTTCAGTGGACAATTCAAATGTTATCTATAATGCCATCAGAATGACTAGTTGTTTTAGTAACCTGATGTTCTGAGACAAAATGTGGAAGTGAGCAAGAACCCTGACTGAATGGCAATAGAGCTACCTAGAGATCTCTCTCTCTACACAGGTAGATTGCTCTACTAGTACAGCTGTGGTGAAGGGACTGACTTTTTGGAAACCTTTTTTTTTTTTTTTTAAAGTTTAGAATACATCTATTTGCACTATATTTTCTTCTAGATGTCACTTTTTAAATGCTTCTAATACTACTTGAAGCACACTACAAGTTCTTTCATGTAATTCTTACTCACTTTTTTACTTAAACATTTATTGTTCTGCATTGACCCTGTTAAACCATAGAATGGTAATCATCTGCCAGTAGAGTATTTCAGCCTGCTAGGATTTCATTACTGAGAGCTCATTTCACAAACAGTCACTGGAGAGGAATGAGAAAAATATTGAGACTGTCAAATGTATTGCCAAACTAATTAGGATAATCTGCTGTATAAGAACCACCAGTATAGGTGCAAGATTTTCAAATATCATAACGTAATCAGTAAGGAAAACAAGTCTTCATTAAGAACCTTAAATGTAAAATAACTGCCAATAATGAACAAAGAAGTTCTCTACTAATGTATCTTGGTATGCCAGAGGATTCTGAATCAGTATGCAAAATATCTTGACAGCATTTCTTCAAATACATCAAAATTTTAAAATTTAGTTTTAAAATTATTCTTAAAGAATATATTAAAGAAAAATTAAGTTATTAAAGAAAAGCATCAGTCAGATCAAAAATTTAGAAATATATTTTAAGTTGTATTTTAATGTTGGTGCTAATTGTCATGTCTTAATGTGACCGATGTTCTTTTTCCCATGCATACTCTTTAAAATACTATTACAAGCTGCATCTGTACTAACACGCTGATACATCTCCTGTTTTGCACAGGATCCTAATTTTCTAATGACTCACACTTTATCTATATTATTTCATACTGAAGCTGTGATCTAGGCTGTTTTCTTAATGAGGGGTATGGTACTTGAAGCAGCAAGAAGTTCTTAATCCATTTGCACCCAAAGCAGGCTACAAAGACACATGGAGAAGTGCTAATAGTATCACTCATGCAGAAGAATGCACCAGACCCACCCCTCACTTGTCCTACTTAATACATCTTCCTACTTTCCTTTCTGCTAAAGTTCAATTACAAACTGCTTCAGAGCTGTGAAAGTCACAGGACTGACCCTGGAGCCTTCCCTCCCAGGTTTAGTGACACTTATCAACAATTAGTGTGCCATCATGTTCACATACCTCAAAGAAACCCTTCTGAAACATAGCCTAAAGGGAAATAACCTAGTCTGCAGTTTTCCATACAAATTCACACAGCTTGGCCTTGAATATAGATGACTTGGACATGAGGACTGGGGCAACAATGTAGTATTTTGTGCTTCTGGACACTATCAAGGAGAAACATAATTCTTTTTGCCATCCTCAGTACTTTTCATGAGGAGAAAATAGCTCTTAGTTGTTCAAGCCCCGTTACAGCTCCTGATCCATAAGCATCCAGCAATAGTTTGAATGGCAAAAAGATGTGTATGGAGGAACTCAGAAATATTATGGAAATCATATATATTTATAAAAAACAGACTTCTGCAGGTGCTATCTTCACCTCAGGTTCCTGCAACAAGAGTCTCAAGAAGAGAATCATTAGGTCTTGCGGTGGATGTTTAGGAAACTCTCCCCTCCTAGCTTCCTCTCCCCTTGTCCCAGTTTCTATGGTTGGTCTTCCTGTTCATTGTCCTGGCATGGTCACAGGCTATCTGCATGGAAGAGAAGTTAGGATTGGGTACATTACCGACGTGCCACAGGATGCTCTAGGGTAGCATAGTTCAGGCTATCAGACAACACAGACATGACACAAAAATGATTCAAGGCATCTATCAGTATTTCCTTTACCTTGAAATATCAGACAAATCCTCTGATGGTTGTGCACTGTTGCAAACTAGTCAGTAACAGGAGTACTAACTTCTTTGTTATAAATGTTACATGTACTTAGAAAAAATAGCACAGGGTGATCTAAACACTGCCTCAGCAAAGGTTTAATGTTGTTCATAAGACAACAGTAGGAAGCCTCAAATAGGATATTGTAGCCGTATGTTTGGGTTAATACCTAGACTGTAGTCTTCATTGTACTAGCCTGATTACCTTGTATAAAAAATGCATGCCTTACAACGACTATGCCCTTGAAGAAGAACTAAAAGAATGGTAAAAGGGGAACATCCTGCCCTAGAAGGCGTCAGAGGCTAGATGATTGCCAAAGAAACAAGAAGTCAGCAAAACACTGTGATAACTAGGGGAAAGGTAAAGGCGGCAGGGGGAGATCGCAACCACCAACTCAATTCAAGACTGGAAAGACTTGCCCTCACACACCTGCAAGGAGCATGTGTGTTAATTTACATGGCAAGTGAAGCTAGTTTGAACATAACTGACCAATGAGCATGAACTTAGGTGGGTTTTTGCTAATAATGTAACACTATAAATACGCTGTAGTCCTTTTGTGTGTTGTGCTAGCTTTGTGGAATTACCACCTAGCACCCATCTTTTTGCAAACATGAGATAAATAAATATCTCAGCTCTGTGTGTAAGATTGGCTTATTGCACACCGGGTACCAGACCCTGCTTGTGGGACAACAATATGAGCACTGAAAAATCTATTGTTAAGATCATAAGAGCAAAAAATGAATCAGTCAAAATGAATCGCTTCAGAAATTTTTGAACAATTAAGTCCCATTCTGTTTCTAGATCCATAAACCCAGAGCTGTTTCTAACTGTGTGCCAATTTCTCAATTCAAATAATTCAATGTTACTCTATGACTGTAACCAAAACTACATCAGATAAGAATCTGATCTGTACCATTCCCCAGATCATACCCTTAAGTAATATCCTTTATATATGATGTTAGTCCAATTCTTGATTTTCATTAAAAAAGGTTATTAAACATTGAATTATCATTTCTAATAAATCACAATTATACTGATTATACTGTCATTATTAAAATAACTGTGACCCTTTGTTGAAGTCATATTATATTGAAGACTCAGAAATATAAGCCTTACACAACATGAATAATGATAGTATGACTAATAATGATACCTTGACTATTAATCAACTAGGTGAATTCAAAACTTAGGAAGACTGATAGGAAAGTTCCTAAATTAATTATGTTGTACATTGTAGAATTAAAAATGGTCATGAAAAAAACCTGCCATTAATAGCATGGTAATATAAACTGATGGACACTGTTTGTAAAATTGTTTGTTCAAACATGTCATCAAAACAAAATTCATTTGCAAAAGCAGAGCATTTTACAAAGTATGAAAGGGCCTAATTTGTTTTCAGGTTGCCATGGTTTAACCTCAGTTGGCAACTGAGCACCATGCAGCCGCTCGCTCACTCCCCCCGCAGTGGGATGGGGGAGAGAATTGGAAGGGTGAAAAGTGAGAAAACTCGTGGGTTGAGATAAGGACAGTTTAATAGGTAAAGCAAAAGCCGCACACACAAACAAAGCAAAACAAGGAATTCATTCACTACTTCCCATGGGCAGACAGGTGTTCAGCCATCTCCAGGAAAGCAGGGCTCCATCACACGTAATGGTTACTTGGGAAGACAAACGCCATCACTCCAAATGTCCCCCCCTTCCTTCTTCTTCCCCCAGCTTTATATACTGAGCATGACGTCCCATGGTATGGAATATCCCGTTGGCCAGTTTGGGTCAGCTGTCCTGGCTGTGTCCCCTCCCAGCTTCTTGTGCACCTTCAGCCTTCTCAGTTGGTAGAGCACGAGAAACTGAAAAGTCCTTGACTAGTGTAAACACTACCTAGCAACAACTAAAACATCGGTGAGTTATCAACATTGTTCTCACCCTAAATCCAAAACACAGCACTGTACCAGCTACTAGGAAGGAAATTAACTCTATCCCTGCCGAAACCAGGACAAGGTATCTTTTCAAATGTTGCTGATCTCCCTCATTTGAGTCTGCTTTTCAGTTTTTTTCTTAGAACAATCAAGAACATGCCAATAACAATTCACTGTTACTTAATGCTACACTTAGAAAGTCTTCTGCCACTGTGGAGTTAAGATGTGAGCAAAGGGGCATTCAGAAGAGCTGTGGCACTTGCTGCCTCCAAGCAGCTGGTACTGCTGTGACTGCTGAGTGGAGCAGACCTTCCTGATATAGCTTCAGATTGACTTCTAATATTGACAACAGTTGTAGCTGAATAACTGCTGAAAGCTGTACCTGCTCAGTACTTTAAATTTGTCTTTCCACTGAATCATTTCATTCTCCTTACTGTTTTTGTACACTTGCATTGTTATTTTTTGTTGCTCAAATTTCTTTCAATCTCTTAATTTCCTTTTGGTGGAGTCTTCTGGGAATCATGTGTTCAGGTGGCAACAGTTAACCAAATCTTAAAATGGTATTGAAATGAGATTCTTCCCCAAAAGAGACCTTCAGCAGAAGGGTTTATTCATTCCATTATGTTCTTGATAGCAATTTTTCTTAATAATCTTTTAGCTACTGTATTAAGCATCAGTCATGTTGACGAGATAAAATGAATAAGAGGACCTATTAGTGTAATAAACAACTTCAGAGAAAATGAAAGATGGTCAACTCATTATAGGTGCATCAAATTAGCAACACTGCTTGGCTAGGACTCTGTAAAATTTGTTACCTTATAAACACAATGAATCACATTTGAATATTTGGTCTGATGAAGAGCTGTGTACTGGAACACTTAGATTGGCATGCAGGTAGTTGTATGAGTAATCCAACATCATTATCTTTAGTAATAGCTATTTACAGTTTGGAATAAATGGCTAATAATCAGTCTTTAAACTAATAAACTAGGACAGATTTCTAAACTGTAAAGATGTCTTCATTTCAGCTGCAGTGCCCATAGGGGCCAGTATGAACTAACTACGATCGTGTACCAGGGTCTCACAGCAGTGAATCTATGAAGACATGTTTAAGAGCAGGTAGATCTGTTACCTGAGCAAGCAAGATTTCAAACGGGCTTAAAAGAGCTCTTGCCGGACACTATAACAATGCTCTTTCTAATAGTGTTATGCCCAAGCTAGATGGGAGGCCAGACATACAATATCTGTCTACTTCCAAGCAGGGACATGATTCTATATTCAGAAGTGGATATCAGTCTCATTGGCTTGATTCTGCTCTCAACGGTATAGATATAGTTCTGGAGATATTCCATATATAGCTTCACTGTATTTATTATAAGCTTGCATCAACAGAACTGAGATCAGAATCCTCATCCATCAGTCACAGCTCCGTTGTAACTAAATCATTGACAAGATTAGGAAAATTGTTGAATATCAACTCTATCTACTTATAATCATTATTGCTGTGTAAGTTTTTAGCAACTATTTTAAGGAATTAAAGGCATTTGAAAAGAGCAAACAATTTTTCTGCAGGATTTGTTTATGGAGAATGTATTACATCTCAGATAGTTCAGCAGATGCTTTGGCTGATCATTTTATAACATATCCATTACTAATAATCAATTAGGAATCAAGCTTTAGTTAAATGGTGCTATCAGGTGTTAATAGTCTGTGGAGCAATAACCATGAGAGTGAACGAGTGATGATTACAACACAGCACTTCAGGAGAATGAAAGTATAGTTACTGCAATCATTGCAAAAATTATTTCTTAAGAAATGTTCTGTTAATTACAGTTAAAAAATAAGCATTTGGTTGAAGTTACTTGTATGTAGCTGTAAGAGCCTGCTATTGTTACCGTAAGTCAGCAGATGAAAAACTCTCTAAGACTCAATTTGGAGTTTTAGAAAGCAGGCATTCCTTATTGCGGCGCTGGGTGCACAGGGGATCACTCCTCCTAGTGTGCGCACCGGGCTGCTCAACTATGGGAGTTATGTACAATCAGAATATACATATTCATTAGATTTATGAGAAATGATTAGCATATGCATGTTATTTCTTGGAACTCATTAACATATGCAAAAGTCTTTAACACATGCGCTCTTATGTCCATTGGTGGTCTTTCAGGGTCCTCTGGTGGTCGTCGATAGTCTTCCTCACTGTGTCCTCTAATTGAACTCAGTCTTTTCACCTAGTTGGAGTAGCTGATTTCAGCATAACTTCCTCATCCATTCCAGCCCTGTACACAGAGCATCAAGGATGTCTTTTATCTATGGAATGTCCAGTCTGCAGAACATTTAGTTACTTCACTTTGACAAAGAAAACCGTATGTCTCCTTAGTATTTTGGTATCACTATTACAGGAAAAATCATTTAAAGAACCCTTAACCTTGACATAAAACATGCTGAACCCAGAGCAGCTTTCAAATCCACATCTGCAACAAGTTATAACTGCTATTGTTTTTGAAACATCACAGACAAAACAAAGCTTGCTACAGACTCTTGCTGAGACGAAGGTCAAAAAGCAGTATTACATCATGATTTCTTTTTTTTGTTCCCTAAATGTGTATTACTAATGGGTTAAAATTGCCCTTTGTATTCATATACATTTTATAATTTATGCAGTAGTACACCAAGTACATTTTATCTACATGTATATTATTTTGGTCTTATTTTGTGTGGATAATAATATTTGCACCCTTGAAAATATGACACATGAAATTAAATTAATTTAGTAATGTCACAGATTTTTCTCATATAATTAGACTCAGAGGGTGAGCTTTTCACAGTGATGTGATTACTTGCCAGTATGTCTCTCCCATCTGAATAATCAATACATAGTAAATACATCAGCCTCTCAGTGTTGATTGCCTGGTGTATTTTCTATTGACTGGCTTCTCCATTTATCAACAGATGGTACCAGCAATCAAGATGGTTCTATACCCAAGGATGTCAGGAAGGTATTAAACACAAGTGATGATCACAGGGCTTCTCTCACCTATGCAAACACAAATACACATACTCCACATGTCTTTTTAAACTTTTCACTAAGGAGAAAGTATCATTTATAAGAAAAAAATATATATAAGGCTGGAGCTGGTCAAAAGCAAAAAGGTCTAAATCATAGAATCACAGAATTGTAGAATCATAGAATGAGAGAATAGTTTGGGTTGGAAGGGACCTTAAAGATCATCTAGTTCCAACCCCCCTGCCATGGGCAGGGATACCTTCCACCAGATCAGGTTGCTCAAAACCAACCAACCTGGCCTTGAACACATCCAGTGAGCGTGCATCCACAACTTCTTTGGGCAACAGGTTCCAGTGTCTCACCACCCTCACAGTAAAGAATTTCTTCCTAATATCTAATATCCATTCTAAGTCTTCCCTCTTTCAGTTTAAAACCGTTAGCCCTCATCCTATCACTACACTGCCTGATAAAGAGTCCCTCCTGATCTTTCCTGTAGACCCCCTTTAAGTACTGGAGGGCTGCTATAAGGTCTTCTCAGAGCCTTCTCTTCTTTAGGCTAAACAACCCCAACTCTCTCAGCCTCTCCTCATACGGGAGGTACTCCAGCCATCTGATCATCTTCATAGCCCTCCTCTGGACCCGCTCGAGTAGGTCCATGTTTTCCTTACGTTGGGAGCCCCAGAGCTGAACACAGTACTCCAAGTGGGGTCTCAGGAGAACAGAGGAGACGGGGACAATCACCTTCCTCGACCTCGTGGCCACACTTCTTTTGATGCAGCCCAGGATATGATTGGCTTTCTGGGCTGCGAGTGCACATTGCTGGCTCATATTCAGTTTTTCATCCACCAGCATCCCCAAGTCCTTCTCTGCAGGGCTGCTCTCAATCCACTTGTCGCCTAGCCTATATTCATGTTTGGGATTGCCCTGACCCAGGTGCAGGACCTTTCACTTGGCCTTGTTGAAATTTATGAGGCTTGCACGGGTCCACCTCTCTAGCCTGTCAAGGTCCCTCTGGATGGCATCCCTTCCCTCTAGAGCATTGACCACACCCCTCAGCTTGGTGTTATCTGCAAACTTGCTGAGGGTGCACTCAATCCCACTGTCCATGTCCCTGACAAAGATGTTAAATAATACTGGTCCCAATACAGACCCCTGAGGGACACCACTTGTCACTGTTCTCCACCCGGACATTGAGCCATTGACTGCAACTTTCTGAGTGCGACCATCCAGCCAATTCCTTATCCACTGAGTAGTCCACCCACCAAATCCATCTGTCTCCATTTTAGAGACAAAGATGTCCTGAGGGACAGTATCAAATGCTTTGCACAAGTCCAGGTAGATAGCATGAGTCACTCTTCCCTTATCTACCAATGCTGTAACCACATCAAAGAATCCTTGCTCCCAGTCTAGACTGATTAAATACTGAACTATTTTGCAATAGTCTTAAAGCAAAAAATAATATAAAATAGTGTTCCCCCCCCCCTTATTTCTTACAACATAAATTAACAGAACAAATTTAGAATATTCTCTCAGTAGCTCAGTAAAAACCAAACTCCTATTTCAAAGCACCTTTATTAAACTTTAGCATGTTACTTCTGAAACAAAGTCGGTACCGAGCCTGCACCTTTCAACGCTCCTCACAGGAGGAGGCTCGATCGGGACGGTTTTCCGATATAAATAACTCAATAACAACTAGTTTGTTATTAAGCAGGCATTCTTTAATACAGTGCTGGGCAGGACTGGGGATCATTCTGTTACCGTAAATCGCCAGATGAAGAACTCTCTAAGACTCAATTTTGGAGTTTTAGAAAGCAGGCATTCTTTATTGCGGCGCCGGGTGCAAGGTGGAATTTCCACAAATCAAGCACACCTATATCGAGATTACCGTTACATTTATACACAAAAATTATAAGGTAGTACACTCCCAGTTACAATGATTGGTTAATGATTTACATATAAGTATAATATCGATTATGTCTTTCTCTTCTGTTACTACGCTTGCGCGGGGGAAGGGTCTTCACCTGGGCAAGGGTCTTCTTGACCTGTGGGTGTGATTTTTAGTATTATAATGAAGGCAGTTCACTTCAGGACACCTTAAAAAGTAGGTTTTGTTGCCAAGTTGGCCAGCCGGAGCCAGGTTGTCAAATAACTCATCCCATAAACAATAGAACCTAAAGGCTCTGGTCATGGTTTAAAGAGTTCAGAGAATAAAGAATAGGGACTTCAAGCAACACAGCCTCAAATAATAAGTAACACAGTAATCTATACGTAACGCTACCATAAGGGCTAACTTATTAAAATCAAAATGTTCTTACAGTTAATTATTTCACAACTTAAAAAAAATTTCAATAAAACTTAAGATCATCTTCAACATTTTCCCCCTTTGAAAGTTTTGAAAATCATTTCAATACTTTCACTCTAATGTCTATTTTAGTGCTGTTATAATTA
>NW_008825263.1:287615-298386 GCF_000699105.1 Pygoscelis adeliae
GGGGAAGGGTCTTCACCTGGGCAAGGGTCTTCTTGACCTGTGGGTGTGATTTTTAGTATTATAATGAAGGCAGTTCACTTCAGGACACCTTAAAAAGTAGGTTTTGTTGCCAAGTTGGCCAGCCGGATCTCTACCTTGCCAGGTTGTCAAATAACTCATCCCATAAACAATAGAACCTAAAGGCTCTGGTCATGGTTTAAAGAGTTCAGAGAATAAAGAATAGGGACTTCAAGCAACACAGCCTCAAATAATAAGTAACACAGTAATCTATACGTAACGCTACCATAAGGGCTAACTTATTAAAATCAAAATGTTCTTACAGTTAATTATTTCACAACTTAAAAAAAATTTCAATAAAACTTAAGATCATCTTCAACAATTCTGCCATGAGTGCTCCAACAGGTTAGCAAAGCACATCAGTTCATATACAGAAAAATCATACATATTCATCAGATTTCCTAGAAAAGGTGGTCTTATGGTGATGAGTTCCCAGAATTCATTTACATAGTCCAAGCATGCACAGTAAAATTAGGGTTAGGGACTTTTCACCCTCCAGTGGTGAGGACCTTCCTCACTCTGTCCACTGGTTGAACTTTGGGATTCCTTTGTCCATATATAGTCATTGAATTAGCTTATCAGTCCTTTGTCTCTGGGATGTTACAAGGGGGTCTGTTTAAACTAGTTTTTTTGGCACTTATCTTGACACAATTGTCCTGAGTTCCTGTTATCAGTGATTGACACAGGAAGCTTAACAAGCTAGCTAAAGTCCTGTTTAATCTTGTCAAGCAAGAAATTACATGTTTTGAAATGTCCTATCATCAACTCTACTAGACAAATAACTAAAACTATGTAAGTGAAGCTTTTGCGTATCACAGCAAGGTTTTAGTCAGAGATTGTCAGGGATGTAACCCTTTCACTTCAGTTGATACAACATAAATCTTTATTATATGCAAAGTTATGTCAAAGAAATTTGAAATGTGGGAATTTGTTATAAAGGTGGGCCGATCAGACATACACAATCATAGTCTGTATTCCACTCACTAATGACCCTATACACTAATGGCAGAGAAACAAAGTGTATTTATCTAACAGAAAGCATGTGAAGATGAGAACATAGAAAATATGTACTCTGGCCTCATAAAAACACATTTTTTAAAATAATAGGGTTATTACCTTGCTATTGTTTAACTCCTGAAACGCAGAGAAAAGACTACATTTACGAAGGAGACATTGCTTTATTCAATAGTACACAGAATCAGACACTCAGGGGAAGTTCCCCAAATCAAGTGTAAGGTTAAACAGAAAACTTAGCATATTTATACACTTAAGTTTGTAATTCATTAGTATGCATCATGTTGACTCTTCTTATCTACTACATTTACATATTGTTAATGTTGCAAAACTATACTAAGCACCCACAGGAGTCCTGAGTGGTCCTCGGTGATCATTTGGGTAGGTGCCCCCTATTCATTCCGAGATGTAGTTAATTTCAGGATGTCACTACAGATGTTATCTTTCCAAAGGCTTTGTAAGCATTCCATACATCCTTAATTGATCAAGTCCTTGTGATTGTTATTCTAAGTTAAAATTCCACCCTTGACCTCATGAATGCTCTGCAGATAGCTAAAGCTACAACAATTAGAGCATATTTACATAGGTTAGGTTTAAACTCTGCTGGCATCAATCTCCAGTGAAAAGTGAGACACATACAATCACAGAGAAAATATTCCACAGTATTTGTAAGAGAAACTGAATTACGCTGTGACATTTCTGGGTATGGGAGGCAGATGGACATCTTTTGATAGTTTCAAATACATTTAAAAAGTTATGATTTCATTGACTGCAGTTTAAAAAAAACCAACTTTCTTGCAGTATATTTTTGTCATTAATTGTATTATTGTTCCTAAAACAAATAATCTTGATATTGTTTTTAAAGTACAGAAATCACATTTTGTATTTGGAAGTTAACAACCTAATAAAATGATTAGGCAAGATCACACCAAAAAGTTGACTCAGAAGTGAATTTCCTTGGATTTTCAGGAGCTACCAAAATTCTCCTCAGTCTTTTCATGATAACCAAGCATATTGTCATGGAAATAACCAGTACTGCAATTTTGATCAGGTCAGAACATTGAAGATGTAACAGCCTTGTTACCGTAAATCGGCAGATGAAGAACTCTCTAAGACTCAATTTTGGAGTTTTAGAAAGCAGGCATTCTTTATTGTGGCGCCGGGTGCAAGGTGGAATTTCCACAAATCAAGCACACCTATGGCTAGATCACCGTTACATTTATACACAAAAATTATAAGGTAGTACACTCCCAGTTACAATGATTGGTTAGTGATTTACATATAATTATAATATCGATTATGTCATTCTCTTCTGTTACTACGCTTGCGCGGGGGAAGGGTCTTCACCTGGGCAAGGGTCTTCTTGACCTGTGGGTGTGGTTTTTTTAGTATTATAATGAAGGCAGTTCACTTCAGGACACCTTAAAAGTAGGTTTTGTTGCCAAGTTGGCCAGCTAGATATCTACCTTGCCAGGTTGTCAAATAATTCATCCCATAAACAATAGAACCTAGAGGCTCTGGTTATGGTTTAGAGAGTCCAGAGAATAGAGAATAGGGACTTCAAACAACACAGCCTCAAATAATAAGTAACACAGCAACCTATACATAACGCTACCATAGGGGCTAACTTATTAAAATCAAAATGTTCTTATAGTTGATTATTTCATAACCTAAAGATTCAGTAAAACTTAAGATCATCTTCAACAATATTAGTTTGGTTTCTTTATACCCCCTACCATTCTGAAACAGAAATCTGTCACTTTTCTTTCTCTAATTTTTTTAATGATGCCTCCTTGTACTATTCTATAATTGCTTATTTTCAATCCCTGCAAACTCGATTGAAGCATATATCTATTTTATCTACAAAATAAGACACGAATTATTTCCATCTTTCTTAACACATCTAAAAATATTACAATTAACTAGTGCTCAGGCTTTGACATAAGTCAAAGAAATCAAGAAAACTCAAGACGAATCTGTCTTTAGTAGATGGCATTATCAAATGCATGAGGATGAAAAAAAGGCCAAAGTATTAAATACAGTTCATTTTAATATTCATAGACCTTTCATTGAAAGATCTCAAAGCAATTGGCAAGACTTTAAGACTTAAAACTTTAAGTCTCTTAAGACTTTAAGACTTCAGTGTCCAGTAAGCAAGCTGAATGTTAACATATATCAGCTACCTCAAAATTTTACCATTATATTCTTAGGAACTGTATTTTTTAACCTGTAAACTAAAATGTTAACAAAACAGTTAAACAGTTTAAAAACTGTAGTTGTTTCCATAGTTAATATGCTCCCTCTTCATTCAACACAGAATATATTACCCTTAAACCAATAATATAAAATAATAAGTACATTCTGAACTTCATCTATATCCTAAATAATGCAATATTACTTTTTAAAAATTTGTAAATTTCCAAATGATGTCTGCACTGTGCTGGATAAAGAATATAGATCTTATTTATGCTAAGTACATTTTATTTAATAAAATATTAGAAATAAAAAATAACAACCTTTCCTCACAGAACTATGTGAAAAAGTAATTCACCAGCCTCTATCACCTGAATTAAATTACAGTTTTCTCAGTCCACTGTACTGCTTTTAGAATGCACATGTAAAAATACTGGAAACTGTATAAGCTGTGCAAGAGTTCAGCTGTAGATAAAGGGCTCTGGACAAAGAAGTTCTAAATTACTTACTTTCTATTCTTCAAAACCTTATTTCTGCTGCAGGACTGTTGAAGTTAGGGAATGAGTGAACTGAGGTTGCTCCATCAGGAGTCACTCTGATTTCGGAGAAAAGGTATCAAACTGTGTCAATGACCTCTTACAGCTCCTTCCAATTCTAAATTCCCTATTTTAACAAGTCTTTTCTACACGAAGAATAAATTCCTGTATGAAAAACCTGGCCAGATTTCATAAGACCATAAGACCATAAGACCATATTTATTACAGAATACACTTTCCAAAGAAATTAATAACTTTTACTGTAGGAAGGAATTATTCCTGTCCTTTCAATCAGTAAAATAAAGCATAAATCCAGAGTACTGTTGTTAAATATTTTCCAAAGAGCACATATATCTATCTCCAAATATATTAATATCTGCACAGCCTTTCCTGTTCTGGGAAAAGGATCCCAAAGAATCCTTCAAATCTAGAGAATTCAGGAATCTGTTTGGATTTCATCTGTTACTATTAATCAGTTGTGTGTGCCTAAGTGAATGAAGTCTACTAGGGCAGACATTTCAGACAGAAACTTAACTTGAATATAAGGCAAAAGTTGCAAATAATTGTAGCCTCACGAATGTTTGGATATATTTTTTGATGGTAAGAATTGTATTACCATGTAAATAAAGATGCTGCTTACTGTGAGTGAGAACAACAAATTGCATTTATTCATCTCTGGAATAAAGCACTTTATTTCCTATTTTTCTGCTACTCTGGCTGCTGTAACTATGCTAAACTTGTCATAACGGGAAAATTTCATCCATTGTAAGAACTGTTTTTGTTGCAATCAGAAAAGGGATCAATTGGAAGACTGATCCTGTTTTCCTTGGTCAAGAGCAAATTAACACTATCACGTTGGTCATTTTAATTTACAAATAAAACAGAATCAGGTCCCCACTTGTGCTTTCCTGACATGCATATACAACTGAAGAAACTCTAATTGCTTAATTTACTAAGAACAGTGATATTTCTGTTTCTATAAAAAGATCTTTTTTTAGAGAGATTTCCCTGCATTTCAACAACTTGTTTAATTTAAATGTTGAAAGTGAAATGAAATTAAATGAAATGTTGAAATGAACTGAGATGTTGAAATTTTGTGAACTTTGGAGCTACCACCACAAAAAAAAAAAAAGTTCCAAAGTAAAATCATTAAATTGTGTTTTGAAATAAAAAAAAAACCAAAAAAAACAAAAAACAAAAACAAACCACAACTATTATGTTGGCAGGGATCTTCTGATTTAATCTTCTCACTCTCCCCTCCAAAGGCACAGGGCTGTTGCCTATTTTACATTTTCTTATGCTTTTTCTTACTCGTTCTAGAAAAATCTAATGATGGAATATCAGATTCTTTACTTGTGAAAGCATTCTACAAACTTATGCATTCAATCCCATATTTCGGAAGCTGTTTCTAATATTCATGCTACTTATTAGTTTTCCCTCCTTATTTTTAGATATTAGTAGCATAATGTAAAACAATTTCTTTTAATATTTTAAACTAAAAGTGAAATTTGAAAGTCTAAATTCCTCACATTGTTTCTAAACTAAACATTTATTGTCCATGTTGTCTATCAAACATTTTTACTGGGTAGTTTTATAAACAGTGGGCATGAAAGAGAAATATTACAGTTTTTTTGAAGTCCCCAAATACACTTGTAAATATACTTATGGGACTTTGATTTCAATGTTCATACTTCAATGTAAAAATACATTACTATATATTTCAGCTAGGTCCTATAGTTGTAGTTTTGTTTCCTGAAAAACTATTTTATACATGCACATGTCTGTCAGGCTGTCTCAAAATAATGTAGGGCTCCAATGGCAAAAAAAAAATCTAGATCAGTCTTAGCTGCTGAAAAAGAAAACCTGTGACAAAGATATGTTATTTTATTACAACATAGCATTTGACATATTTTCAGTATAATACAATCTCTTAACATCACTCATGATTCTGAACATCAGTCAGGTACTTCATTTTTAAACCTTTATATGCTTCATCCTATATCAAACATATTTATAATTATACAGATTAAATATATACGATATAGGTGTTCTTAAGTAATTTAACACATGTGGTCCTTAGCAGTAATAATAAACCGCCCATTGAACTGCAATATGATTTTGCTCAGGCAGTAATCAGAATGTATTCTTGAGGCAGTAATTTACTGAGCCAGAAATTTATGTTATATTAAGTCCAACACTGTTTAACATGCTCCAGACTTTGCAGAAACTATTACATGCATTGTTTCCCTATTTTTCAGTGAACATAGCTGCACCTTTGTTAAACAATCCATTAGTCTATACTATTTTTGCACTCAGATTCAATGGTCTTAATTGTAGCTTTAAGAAGACACCCCCAAAGCAATGAACATGTAATTTGCTAATGGCAGAGATTCTGTTAAATTATTAGGACTTTGTATTTAGCATGATCTTACGGAGTTCACACACCTCTAAGACACAATTAAAAAGCTTCTCCTATCGAAGTTTATCAATGAGAAACAGTGGAGTACTGGGTCTGAATAGGATGAAGTTAAGTTTCCTCACAGTAGCCCATATGTGGTGTTTTGGTCACAAATCTAAAACACACCATATGGGCTGCTATGAAGAAAATCAACAGCATTGCAACCAAACCTTGTACAAGTGGCCTTCACAGAATTAGCGTGATTCCTATTTATAAAGGAGATAACACTCCTCTTATTCTAAAAACTTTGTTACTCTCTCCAAAAGTTGAATATACTTCTCCAGCTGCATGGTTTAGGGTGTAATTTTTAACCAAGTTATTTTAATCCAAATAGTTTGTATCATTTTACTTCATTTCACTTTTCAATAGAGAAGCATCCAGCCACTTCATTGGATAGAGAAATTACCTTTGTTATATAAATAAATAAATTAAAAAGTCTGTTAAAAAATTATTTCCATCCTTGCCTCCACTCCGGATGAAATTTTCAAACACATTCAATATTTGCCTAACTCTACTGCCAGTAAAACTGGTGGAGATGAAAACAATAATTCCCCACTACTGACTGCTTTTGCAAAATCCTTCTCAAAAACTTAGAACTCAAACATACATTTTCAGCGGTGACTCCTCCTGCTTATTTCTTTGATGAAAAACAAGAAGAAACACTGCACAGTTTGCACAAAGCATTGTGTATTTATACCAGTTATAACTAACTTTTCTATTTGACAAACAAGTTCTTTCAAAATATCCTGGAATTAACTTGATTTTGCAGATCTGCATTATTCATGACAGTGATGTGCCAGGACATATCTGTGACCCTACAGGAGTAGGAAGAGGTGTGGAGGATTAAGCTGTGATGCTTCTTTTTCTGAATCATGACATATGCTAAAGAGTTCTGCTGCTGCCCTGTTTCAGTGGTAAAAAGCCCCTTTCACACTTACTTGCATCTCATTCAATACTTAGGTAAGTATAATTAGTCTTCTGTAGCTGACTATGAAAACAGGGAGGTTCCTCCAGGAGAAAATTTAGGGCATCTATTAGAGGATGTGAAAATCTCTTTCACCTACCATGCACTATTCTATACTACACAGCTACCAAAAGCCCGCTTTCATGTCCTGTAGAATATTTATGGAAAGTGAACGATTTCCAAAATATTTCTACTGTCTCTCTCAGTTTGACTACTCTGATAAAAAGCAATAAATATAAAACATGTGAAAGAAGAACTTGCAGAGCAATTACATGTGATTTCAGAATGTCTGATGAGCAGGTTGACGTTTAGTAAAAGTTATTAGTTTTCCAGAAGGACAAATCGCTTTTTTTCTCAAAGCTGAATGGTGAGTTATTTTCTGTAGTTTCTTTCATTTTTCTTTGTACCTCTTACATTTTTCCTGTGAGTCTATGTTAAGTAATGTGGTCACATTAGATGACTAAATTAGATTTGCTAAACTGTATTACTAGACTGAAGCTTGCTAAACTTTACTCTGACAACGAAGAAAAATATTGCATACCTATCTCTGTACCAGAGGTTTCTTGATGTTTGAAGCAGTCTCATTCCCATTTGTCATTAGTCCAATTGACAGAACTGTGTTTACGTGGGCTGAAATGCTTGGGGATCTTGTGGCAGAATTATGTTCTCGACATACAAAAATCTGTACAGCTGTATGATGGCCTGTTTCATATTGAGAATAAATGTAACTTTTCTGCTAAGACCAGACCACAATAGTTTTACTGATACTGAATGGCACTCTACTGCAAAATGAGAGCCACTGAATCAAATAATATGACTTCTAGAATAAGAAGTAATGCTGCACAGATTGAAACAAAAAACAAAAAAAAACTTTAGGAAATTAATGTTTCCTTACCTATATATTTGAGGCCCATTGAATTCTTCTTGAACTCATTAAGAATCTTTGCACCTACTGTAACCTAATCTCCCACCACTTAAAAAAATTATTAAAAATTTGGAGATATTTTTTCAGTAGATAATGATGATACTCATAATCAGATGTACTTTGTCACAAGGTCCTAAAATCAGATAGTTACGACGACCACTTAGAAAAAATTGTGATTGTGGTAAATAAGTTATTTTCTGTGAGCTACATTTGTACTATTTTCTATCTACTGCTGTTACTGCCAATCCTGGCTGAGAAATTGAGGAATAGAAAGCAAGCTAAGGAAATTGGCTAGGAAGTGGAGACCCGAGACAGCCTCCTACTCCCTCCCTCTACCCTTCGTATTTTTTACAAAATATTGTGTGTATTTTCTAGTCTACTTCATTTTTTCTGTGAATCCAACAGGTTCTCCTAAGCTATGCAAGGTTAAGATAGCCCTTAAAGTTCCCCTTTTCTTAATATGTGAATCCCAAGTTATTCTTTCCTCTAGTTTTTTGTTGTTTTTTTTCCCCCCTGTTTTCTCCATGTTATCTCTGTGTTACAGCCTCTCTCGTATTCCCCAAAAAAAGGGTTATAGTGAATACAGAAGTGAACTTTTAGGGAAACTGTTGACAATCCTACCATCGTAATGGATTGTCTGTTAAATCTTGCCTTTTCTATAATTTGAAAATGTGTATTTTTATAGTTCATTCAGCACTGTCCAAACAAGTGGGAAAAAACAATACATAAGTATATCTTCCACCAGCAGAAATAATATTTGTTCAAGCTGATATCTAGCAGTGAGTGTGAGTGTCCTGGTTTCGGCAGGGATAGAGTTAATTTCCTTCTTAGTAGCTGGTACAGTGCTGTGTTTTGGACTTAGGATGAGAACAAAGTTGATAACGCACCCATGTTTTAGTTGTTGCTAGGTAATGCTTACACTAGCCAAGGACTTTTTAGTTTCCCATGCTCTACCGACTGAGAAGGCTGCAGGTGCACAAGAAGCTGGGAGGGGGCACAGCCAAACTGGCCAAAGGGACATTCCATACCATGTGACGTCATGCTCAGTACATAAACTGGGGGAAGCTGGCCAGGGGGGCCACTGCTCGGGGACTGGCTGGGCATCGGTTGGCGGGTGGTGAGCAATTTTACTGCACATCACTTGCTTTGTGTAGTATTATTATTATCATAGTATTATTATTATCATTTTATTTCAATTATTAAACTGTTTTTATCTCAACCCACGAGTTTTTCTCACTTGTGCTCTTCCAATTCTCTTCCCCATCCCACTGGGTGGGGGGGAGTGAGCGAGCGGCTGCGTGGTGCTTAGCTGCCGACTGAGGTTAAACCACAACAGTGAGTTAATACAAATTTAATGGACAAGATGAAAACAGTGACCATTATTCTTAGAAAAGATTTCCCAGTAGTCATTGTTACTTCTACTTTATATTACTAAAGTCAGTGCAATACTTAGTACTAGGGCAACCAATGTTCTGCTTGTTCAGATTTCTTGTCAGATGTGTGATTTTCCTAGTAACACAATGAGCAGTACAATAGAACTCTGACAAAAATCTCTCACATAATTTATATAATATTCTGTGAATTCAGAGAGAATGTTGCTAGTTCCTGTCATGTAAAAAGTTCGACAACTTGGAAAGGAGGAACAAAAGTTTTCTCACAGGGGAGGGTGGCTGCATTGCAGATAGAGTGATGAGAGTGATAATACAGAAATAGGTAGAGGATTGGCTTTGCTTGCTTTTTCCCCAAAGCAGAACACTGCTTTGGAGACAGGGTAGATTTCCAACAGGATTTCTGACTTGAAGGTTGAGTTATTCAGACTTACATCAACTCCAACTCCATGTCTTTATATCAGCAAGAAACAACACTGTTGAGCAGTGCTTACACAGAGTCAAGGCCTTTTCTGCTTCTCACCCCACCCCACCAGAGAGTAGGCTGGGCGTGCACAAGAATTTGGGAGGGGACACAGCTGGGACAGTTGACCCCAACTGGCCAAAAGGATATTCCATACCATAGGATGCCATGCTCAGCATATAAAGTTGGGGGAAGAAGAAGGAAAGGGACGACGTTTGGCATGATGGTGTTTGTCTTCCCAAGTAATCGTTACATGTGATGGATCCCTGCTTTCCTTGAGGTGGCTGAACACCTGCCTGCTGATGGGAAGTAGTGAAGGAATTCCTTGTTTTGCTTTGCTCATGTGTGTCGCTTTTGCTTTACCTATTAAACTGTCTTTACCTCAACCCATGAGTTTTCTCACTTCTACCCTTCTGATTCTCTCCCTCATCCCATTGTTGGGGGAGTGAGCGAGTGGTGTGTGGTGCTTAGCTGCTGGCTGAGGTTAAACCATGACAGTTATTTTTGGCACCCAATGTGGGGCTTGAAGGGTTCAAGACAATGACAGGTTTGAGTGGAATGTGCTAGATTGAATTTATACCTGTTATTGCGTTTAGCTTTTTATTGGCAGGCTCCTGTGCTTACCTTGGGGCTTGCTTGCCTCACTGTATATTAGAGTCTAGTGCTCGTTAGTGGCTGCTTTTTGCTTTTGCTGCTTGATGTACTGCTGTACTGCTTATCATCTTACTCTGCTGTGCCTGGGGACATTTTGGTAACAGCAATGGCCATGCCCC
>NW_008825263.1:299191-339077 GCF_000699105.1 Pygoscelis adeliae
GGAGGACAAGCCTTACAAGAAGCAGTGCAAGTGCAGCAGTGACCTGACCTGAGCTGGCTTTGGTGTCCAGTAACTCCACACAACACACAGTCTCTCCTGTCCTGAGTGACCACCATAACAGAGGGAGCCCAAAGTCATGGACTAAATGAACTCAGTGGACATTTTGTGGACATTTGTGGACATTTTATGGGCATTTTATGGACATTTCACAGGGATGGTCCATAGACTAGGGGAATCATATCTGTGTATTATATCAAAGGATGGGAATGGGGGTGGTGGTTAATGAGGATGTATTGGATAGTGTGGGACCTGAGCATGGTATGGAATAAGGAGTGAAGAGTGTGCTGGTTTTGGCTGGGGTAGAGTTAATTTTCTTCATAGTAGCTGGCATGCGGCTATGTTTTGGATTTGTGCTGGAAACAGTGTTGATAATCCAGGGATGTTTTCATTACTGCTGAGCAGTGCTTACACAGAGTCAAGGCCTTTCCTGGTTTTCACACCACCCCACCAGCAAGTAGGCTGGGAGTGCACAAGAATTTGGGAGGGGACACAGCCAGGACAGTCGACCCCAACTGGCTAAAAGGATATTCCGTACCATAGGACGTCATGCTCAGCATACAAAGCGGGGGAAGAAGAATGAAGGGGGGAAGTTCAGAGTGATGGTGTTTGTCTTCCCAAGTAACCATTATATGTGATGGAGCCCTGCCTTCCTGGAGGTGGCTGAACGTCTACCTCAACCCATGAGTTTTCTCACTTCTACCCTTCTGATTCTCTCCCCCGTCCCATTGTTGGGGCAGTGAGCAAGTGGTGCGTGGTGCTTAGTTGCTGGCTGGTGTTAAACCACGACAGATACAGAAGGACTTTCACCAACAGGTGGGGTTTCTTCTGTGGAAGAAACATGGAAGTTGATCCTGCAGTCATTTTCCATACATTAGAAAGTCTAATAGCATAATATTTACCTTGCAGTGTGCTTAGATGCCACTGTACAGGCTAAATACTGTGAAGAACAACCGTATTTTTCTTTCTCTCTGAAGAACTATATAAATCAAAAGAAGACTAAAAAGTGTTTTAATTTCATCACTTGTACCTTGTGTCATCATCTGTATCTCTGAGAGTCTTCCCAGGTAATTTAAAGGCCATTTTAGAAAAATGAAAAAGAAAAGAAGATTAAAAAAAAAAATAGTCTTAAAGTTCAAGAAAATATAGAACAGTTATTCTGGATGAATCACTGTGCCTGTTACATATTTGATATATTGCCATTAGTTTCAGTGAATGGAATAAATCTCATTTGCACTCTCTCTTTTCGCTATGGCTATAGCTAATTTATCCCCTCCCCCTAAACACTGCTCTGACAAAACATAAAATTAAACAGCTGTGCATGCCAGAGTTTCAGGTACTGTGTCAGAGTTGCTGCTGAGCTTTGCATATTCCATGACTTGTTCTAGCTTCATTATTTAGAGCGGGTGAAGAGGGTGATCCATCAGAGGAAAAGAAACTTTTAACTACTATTACTTAGACATCGGTCACTTTTAACACACAGTGGTATCAATATCATTTGCTCAGCAAAAGATCATAGCATCAGCTTGCACAAATGTGCCTTGCTTCAGACAGTACTTGAACTTATCAATGTTTTTTCTTGTATTATGACTATATGATCTGTTACCCCCTTTTCTGCAATTTATGCTGTATTATATTCTTTAGTGCTTTCATCCGATTAGCATGCAGTTAAAACAGATACCATTGGGAATACTTCCCCTAATTTTCATGGGTTTTTTTTATGCCCATACAAGGCAATTCTACCCCATACGGATTTACCAGTATTTTTCTAGGGATGGGGAAAGCTTTTAAACAATTAGATCGACTGGATTTCTGTTCCTGAGTTGTATTATTTATAATCCCACAGACAGAGAATCTCTAACCTGGTGGCCCAAAGCTAAGCTTTTAAATACATAATTTGATGCATATAGAAATAAAAGTAATTGTAGATATAGGTGGTGTTCTGTACTCACTCGTTGGTCTTAAATATAGAGTATAACTTGTAGATGCATACTAATAGTTAGTACTTAATAGAGAAATTTGTAACTCTTTAAACATTGTGTGTTTTCCAACAATACAGAAAAAAACAGAGTGGATTTTCCTATACCATTAGAAGTTCTGTTTATTGCTTAGCTTCTTTGAACGAGCAGAGTTTATGTACACTCAGTTAAAATGACAAAAAATATTTATTAAATGCCATGATTTTTAAAAATAAATTTGTTATAAGTTTCATTTATCTGTCCAGAAGATTTAATTAACAACAAGTAACACAGGCTTTTATGTGACTTTATTCCACACTCATGCTTTCCAATGGTAGTGAAATGTTGCTTTAAAATTTGATGCCTGGTATGCATTTTGCTGATTGTCTGTTCACAGTGGAGCATGTCCTGTAGATTAAGGCTATTTCAGAGGTTAATACAAATGGTGATGTAACTAATATAAATTTGCATATTATTTGTATATGAATTAGGATCCTATTTACCCTTTAGTCCTGAAGGATTAGAAACTTTTAAAAAACTGCACATATAATCTCTTAACTGTGTTTGAAAATATAATCTCCAAGAACCAGATGTTTAAATACAGCTCAGTCCCAGGGAAAACAAACAAGCAGACAGGTTTCTTGCCCTGGGAACTCTTAAGGAAGATAACCTTCCATCAGGGAAGACATCAGAGACAGCTGATTCTCAACCAAGTTGCCACATGAAGAAAAGGAGGGTGGTTGCTACTAAAGACTCTCCTGCAAGGTACAGAGGCAACCACCTGTTGACCTAAGTTAAAGTCTTGGGACATTTGTTACTTGCTGCATGCTCAGATTCAATCTTTAAGGAGAAACTGATTTGTCTGGACTTCTGATTATTATCCCTTGCTGTTCATCTATTTGGGCATCAATGACAGTGCTGAGGAGACCCAGACTGTTTCAAGAGGGACTTGAAGAACTCTGGAGTGAGGGTGAGTCATGCGCAGCCAGGTAGTGATCTCACTTCTGTCAGTGAAGGGGAAAGGCTCAGACTGGAGCGGATGCATCCAGTGGGTGAACATCTGGATGCATGGCTGGTGTCACAAACTGTTTTTTAAAAGCATGGCTCTTCCCTTGAGGAATATGGACTGCTGAGCAGATGATGGGATTGGCAAGAGTGTCTTTGCCAATAAGCTTACTGACTTTGTGAGGTGGTCTTAAAACTACCTGTGTTGGTGCATCATCCTCTAAAGAGAACTTAAGGCACTGTAGGCAGTGAGGAAGTGTCTGGGGGACAACTCAGTGTCCAAGACTCTCACACTCTGCTTGTGAAACCAGAATGACCAGGGATCCATTTCAAGTGCCTGTAAAAAGTTCATGCAGCATGGAAAACAAACAGGAGGAATTAGTAGTCTGTGCATAGTTGCAGGGCAATATGGCTGGGTACAAGCAATACAGGAGATTTACACTTCACATTGAAGATAACTTCTTGTTCTTCACAATCAATGAGCTAACTAAGTGAGATGTTCTGCTGGACTTACTGCTCGACAGAAGGAAGAACTGACTGAAAATGTGAAGATGGGGGCAGCCTTGGCTTCAGCAACCAAAATATTGTGAAACCTCATGTCCTGAAAGAAGGGATCGAGACAAAAAGATTAATCATGAATCATCAAGATTTCAGGAGAATAGATCTCATTCAGTGATCTTGTTTGCAGCATCCTATGTGAAACTTCCTTGGAGGGTGAAGGGGATCAGAACAGGTCAGGGATCTCTCCTCCTCAGACTACAAGTACCATCCAACGTGCAGACAGACAAGTAGGTGTGGCAAAAGGCGAGTGTGGATGAACAGAGTGGGAAATCCTGACTGAGTTCAAACACAAGTGGGAAGTACATAGAAAGTGAAAGCAGGGATAAACTACCCAGGAGGAATACAGAAACATTGCCTAAGTGTGCAGGGATGGAGTTAAGAAAGCCAGCACTGAATTGGAACTAGTGAGGGATAGGAAAGGCAACAAGAACGGCTTCTGTGAGCACAGCAGCACTGAAAGGAAGACTAAGGAAAATGGAGCCCTACTGATTGATGGAGAAAGGGACTCTGGTGGGTTGACCTCGGCTAGGTTCCTACCAAGCTGCTCTATCATTCCCCTTCCATCAATAGGACAGGGGGAGAAAATACAATGAAAAGCTTGTGGGTTGAGTTAAAGACGGAGATCATTTACCAATTACCGTCATGGGCAAAACAGACTCAAGTTGGGGAAATTAATTTAATTAATTGCCAATTAATAACAGAGTAGGATAGTGAAAAATAAGAACAAATCTAAAGCCAACTTCCCCCCACTCCTCCCTTCTTCCCAGGCTCAACTTCACTCCTAGCTTTTCTACCTCCTTCCCCCAAGCAGCACAGGGGGATGGGGAATGGGGTTGCGGTCAGTTCATAACACTTTGTCTCTGCCGCTCCTTCTGTTACCATAAGTCGGCAGATGAAAAACTCTCTAAGACTCAGTTTGGAGTTTTAGAAAGCAGTCATTCTTTATTGCGGTGCCAGGCACACAGGGGATCGCTCCACCTAGTGTGCGCGCCGAATCTCTCAATTACCAGAGTTATGTACAATCAGAATATACCTATTCATTAGATTTCATTAGCATATATATGTTATTTCCTGGAACTCAGTAACATATGTAAGAGTCTTTAACGCATGCGCTCTTGTGTCCATTGGTGGTCTTTCAGGGTCCTCTGGTGGTCGTCGATAGTCTTCCTCACCGTGTCCACTAATTGAACTGAGTCTTTTCGCCTGCACTGTTTGTCTTTTGGCCCAGCTGCACTAGCTAGCTGATTTCAGCATAACTTCCTTACCTATTCCACCCCTGTACACAGAGCTTCAAGGCTTCCTTTTATCTACGGAAGGTCCAGTCTATCTATCCATGGAACATTTAGCTACTTTGTTTCGACAAAGAGAACCGTATGTCTTCTTAGTATTTCTTTTATTCGGTATCACTTCCAACTCACGCTCTTCCCCTGCTCCAGCGTAGGGTCCCTCCCATGACATATAGTCCTTCGTGAATGTCTACAAATGAGTCCTTCCCACGGGCTACAGTCCTCCAAGAACTGCTTCAGCATTAGTCCTTTCCATGGGGTACAATCCGTCACAAATGGACTGGTCCAGAGTGCATCCCCCAAGTGTTACAGGTCCTGCTAGAAAACCTTCTCCAGCACAGACTCCTCTCCATGGGGTCACAGGTCCTGCCAGGAGCCTGCTCTAGCACAGGGTCTCCATAGGGTCACAGCCTCCTTTGGGGCACATCCACCTGCTGTGGCATGGGATCCTCCATGGGCTGCAGGGTGGATATCTGCTCCACCGTGGACCTCCATGGGCTGCAGGGGGGCAACCTGCTTCACTATTGTCTTCACTACAGGCTGCAGGGGAATCTCTGCTCCGGCACCTGGAACACCTCTTCCCCTCCTTCTTCACTGACTTTGGTGTTTGCATGGTTGTTTCTCCCATATTTTCTCACTCCTCCTTTGCAGCTGCTGCCCAGTCTTTTTTACCCTTTCTTAAATATGTTACCATAGAGGCACTGCCACCGTTGCTGATGGACTCAGCTTTGACTGGCAGTAGGTTCATCTAGGAGCCAGCTGAAACTGACTCTGTCAGACGTGTGGACAGCTTTTGGTGTCTTCTCACAGAAGCCACCCCTGCAGCAACACCCAGCCTGCCCCCCATTACCAAAAACTTGCCATGTAAACCCAATACAGGGACAAACAGACAAAAGAAAATTAAAAATACTGAGGTGCTCAATGCTTTCTTCGCCTTGGTTATTATGGGTAAACATTGTCCTCTGGCCTGAAGCAGTACTCACAGAAAAGGAAGACATTAGGGAATACTTAAGCCAGTTGGACTCCTACAGTGGAAGAAAGATCAGTGGAGATAGGCAAGGATCACGTGCCCATGAAGCTCAGAGAATAATGCAAAGAACCTGACTTTTTCTCACCACAGAGGGGACCAGAGGTGGCCTTTGTTTTAGATAAACAGCTATCTACATCTGAGTGGATCACCTGCAGGTGTAAATGTCTCCCTGAGTTAGCCAGACCAGCATGGGGAGAGTGAATACATGGCTCAGCCCAACCTGGAGTATAAAACTAAATAACTACAAAAGAATTTCAAAGAGAGCAATGGGCTTGAGCTGTCTTCAACCCATGTATTCCTTCCTGGTGACTGGGGATGCCCAGTGTCATGATGGTGAACATATTATAGACACCAGTAAGGGAAATCACACTGGTATTGTGACTGAACTGTGTATTGCAATTGCTGCATTTCAGTAAGTAAAACTTACATTTGTATTGGTTTTTCAGTATATTTTGTATCACCCTGTTAAATCAAAACTCACATGTAACCTTAACTATCTTCAAATAAGTAATTTGATATTAAATATTACAGCCTCCATGTGTGGAATATCTAAAGGAACCTGGTCAGAGAGTTGGACTCTGACACCTGGTTTCCCATATTAGTTGGGGTTTAGTTGGTGAGATAGGGACTGGATTAGTAGAATATAAATTGGGTGGAAATTTGCCTGTACCTTAGAGTTTAAAGGGTGGTTATCAGTAGCAAAGCATCAAGTAGGGGTCAGTTACCAGTAATGTCCTTCTGGGATTGATACTGGGGCCAGTACTGATTAACAATTTTATTAATGACCTGGATGATAAGATGCTGTGCATTCTCAGCTAGTCTGTGGACAGTATCCACAAACTCTCTATTGGGGAGACTGAGGACAGGGTTGAGATTCAGGGACATTTTTACAGGCTGGAGAAATGGGTTGATGGGAAGACCATGAAGTTGAATGAAAACTAATGCCATGTCCTGCCTCTCAGATAGCATGCAATGGGGCTGGAGGACAACTGGGTTAGAAAGCAGCTTTGCAGAAAAGGACCTGGAGATTCTGGTAGACAATTTAAACAGGAGTCAACAGTGTGGCTCCCAGTGTGACTCAGAGGCTCACAGTGAAAAGATGAGAGGCAATGAACACCAGTTGGAACACAGGAAATTCCATCTCAAAATAAGGAAATCATATTGCCATGGTGGTGGTCAAACACTGGAACAGGTTGCCTGGAGATGTTGTGGAATCTCTATCCCTGGAGATATTCAGAACTCATCTGGACAAGACCTTAAGCATCCTGATGTGTTTGAACCTGTTTTGAGCAGGACTATGAACTACAGACCTCTGAGGTGCCTTCTAACCTGTGTTGTTGTATTGTTGTTTGTCTTGTTCTGGAGATGTTTGTCTGGTAGTTTTGAATCTTACTTTATATCACTTGACGTGAAAAAACGTAGGTACATTTTCAACAACTAAACCTCGCAAATGAGTTAAGCCAAAGTCCAGATTTTCAATTATTGCTTTCTATTACTTTAAGGCAAAAAAGAGACTAACCTAACATTGGGTTTTCTATTTTGGTTAGCTCCCACCCTCCCCTTAGACTCTTAAAAACTTTTGTATTGACTAAGTCTTTGTGGCTGAGACACTTTATGATTGAGATGAGAATTGGATGTACTCTTCAGCTTGAAACGAAAAAGAGCAAAAATTGATGTCACATTCTCACAGCAGCCTCATTATGTTGCCTCCATACCATTTCCATTTTCTGTTGTCCCATGGCTGGAGACAGTTCTAGAAATGTGTTGTAGTGTTATTATGCATAATAGAACAATTTCCAATAATCTAAGATGTTGGATCTCAAATGTTCTGCAGGAAACAAGATTGGTATTATTCAGTTGCATTGACCACACAGAACAGGAAAAGATCCATAGCAGGAGTGGTATTTTAAGATTTCCAAGCTGTATCTTTTTTCTTGACAAAATGTGTATGTACACAAGTTTCCTTTAAAATGTTTTATAATCAATGAAAAGAAGTCATCTTCCTGAAAGACTACAGATTTAACCAAAAAATAAAGTTCAAGGAGTTTTTTGACTAAACTGATTGACTTCAAGTACTCACCAATCCTGTATAATCTTATTAAAGCCAGCTATTCAAGCTGACCTTGTAAAGTCACTCTTATGTACATATTTCCCTTCAAAGTAGTTCACAACCATACAAATACATCATTATCAAGTGACTACATTATAAAACCTTACAGGAAATCATGTGTGTAATATTAGTCAAATAGACTGTAACACTTTTATAAACAATCAGGTAAAGAAATACAAAGTGACACTCTAAGTGCAGGGTTTCTGAACCCTGCTTTTTTAGTTTCTAGTTTGTGTCCAAATCACTGTATGGCTTACAGCTAAGAATTTAGAGCTAAGAATTGGCCTTTTTAGTGTGAAATTTACATAATCATGTCACTTTTTTCTTAAAAAAAAAAAAGTTATGCTGTTAAACATTTAGGTATAGCATGTTGTTACCAAAATAATTTTAAGTGAATCATCTGCTTTTAACATTTTTATTAAAGAAACCTAGAATGGACAGAATTTTTAAAAGATATATTATTGGCTGAACCCTGTTTTTGTAGAATTCCACATCTTTTTAAAGGTACCAAATTAGGCCATGTGAATTTAAAGATCTTTCTTTAATTTATACCAAATATTGATCATATTATGAAGCTGAAACATGATTTCAATGCTAAAATAGTGCTTTACTACTGTTGTGCAATTTCTCCATACTGTAGCATCACTGGACCAACAAAGCCTAGACTTAAAAACATGTATTTCATAAAATTATATTGTATTTCCAAATCAACTTTTTGAGTACATTGTAGGAGTAACCTTTGAATTTGAATCAGATTTTTGTTAGCTGTGTTTCCCTTTCCAAAAGGAAGGCTTGTGTAGCATTGACATGACTTTATGTCACATACTCATCTTCTCCTCCCAGTCAATCTAAGGATATTCTGTGGCAGAACTGAACAAAGAGTTTCAAGACATCTTTAAATTGAGTGAAATGGGGATCGATCACTGTACTGAGCTCACCACAGAGGCAGCTGTGTGTTCATCTCTACTATAACCTAGCACAGTCCTGCTATGTAAATCCGTGTCAGGCTAGACCAACATTTGAGAACACTAAAACATTACCAGAGATGCATTTTTTATGTGCAACTCACCATTATCATTTTTAAGAGGCAGGTCAGAGAAAAGTCCTTAATCCCTGCTACAAAATATTATTACGACAAGCCAGTTTCCTGCAAGAAAAAATCTGTAGAGGCAATTCTCAATAAGAGGCATTCTCAAAGTAATTTGCCTCCCCAGGTGGCTCCAGGCCTCACAAGCAAGTAAGCATGGCCCTTCAGACACATTAACCCCTCAAAAATTTCATATAAAAATGAATATAATTTCTCTTCTAATGGCTTCATTTTATATAAAACTTCATGAGAGCTGAGAATTTAATATCCAGGTTCTAGCTGGAAGTTATTTGGGTTGTGAAATTAAAAAAAAATTTCCATGGAAAATACTGACATACATTCAACACCAGTGTTGCTATAAAAACTTGTTTTAATTATAGAATTTACTTGTTTTAATTATAGAAGAGAATGTATTTCCATAACAACAATTCAGTTCTGTTGTATTCAGATGATTGTAAGTATTGACACACCTGAATTTTCCAGACAAGAAAATTGTTAACTAATTAACACAAATTTCCATGGGCACTTAAATTAAAATAAGAAAAAAAGATTCTTACAGTTTTTGAAGATTTCTTTAAAATTGATCTTTGCAGGATAGAATAAATAGCTTAAAATATGGAATTACTTTCATAATAACCAACACACTTATATGTAAGTCTGTAAGTTGTTCTCTGAAGAGAAGTATAAACTTTTTTTGCAAGGAAGTGAGTGAAAAATCTTTCATATTCCAAATATAGATCTTTTGCAGACACTTAATATATGTATTTTGCTTCTGGTTTCACTGTTTGTTAGTTTCAGAATACTCTTATTTAACCATACACAGAAGTAAAACTACATATGTTTGGCTATACATACACACAATCCAAAAGGTCAAAGGTGGTTTCTCCTAAAATTTAAGACTATACCAAATAAGCATTTGCCAAGTGAATCACGAGAGTCACATCAGTTGAGAATGAGTGCTACATTGTTGGTCTTATAGTTGCAGCATGGTCCCCCAGGCGTCACACAACAATGATATAGAAAATATCTTACGGCTGTTCAGTGGGAACTGAGAAGAAAATAAGGCTTAATGGTTTTTTTCGATTGTTAATCTACTGGTAAATGTTATAGCCAAACATTTTCTTTGAAATATAAAATCATATTTGCTTCTGGTCTACGTGTGTACCATTCAATTCAATTACACATTTGACTCGGCCTACAGCCTGAGGAGAATTTAGACCCATACTGTTCAGAATAAAGATGTTGCTGAACAAATTAACTACTACTAAGCACTGTGGGTACACCTTAAGGCCTAACTAGACTGAAAATTCACCTTGTAATAAAGGAAAAGTATTAATTTGCCATTACAGTTTTTAACTAGGTGTATTTATTTTAAACAAAATATACCTCTTCCTTTTTTTGTTGCAATTTTTATATGTTACGTTATGCTCAAAAGTTTGTTACAGGGGAAAAACTGAGCAAACCAATAATAACAGAGCTAAAAATCTACTACAAACCCAATCAATGCTTTACAGTTTAAATTTCCAAATTATCTACTTAATACAGAGAAGTTTCACTAGGAATACAGTTAGAATTGTTAAACAGAAATTTCCTTTTACCTACTCCTTTCTTCTGTTGTTCTGCTCATTTTTCTATGGCCTTCTCCTAGTAATGGTAAAAAAAAATATTTACTAGGCTATAGTTAATACAGTCTATAAATCAGCAACAAAATTTAGGAGTAATAAGTCATTCAAGACCATAAAAAAGCCAAAATTGTATCCATCTTTACCACAGTACTGCTTGACTCAGTGTTCAGACTGTATCCCTAACAGTTCTCTCCCATCTTTTATTTCCATTAACTGGCCTGCCTTTTGAAGTAAACACTTGTTTTTGTCATTCTTATATATATTTGTGTTTGGCTCATATCCAGGGAATTCTTTGATTCCCTTGTCTTTATCATAGCTTGTATTATATAATGTTTCTTCAAAAGACAACAACTGAACGATGTCATCACAGGACCTCCCTCCGTTATTTTTCAATGGTCTTGGGAGTCTGGAGAGATCCCAGTCAACTGGAAGCTGGCAAATGTCCCAGTTTTCAAGGAAGGAAAGAAGGAAGACCCTGGTATTTATAGGCCTGTCAGTCTAACTTCAGTGCCTGGTAAAATTATGGAGAAGCTTATTCTCAGATTTATTGAAAAACATTTGAAAAATAATGCAGTAATTGGTCACAGCCAACATGGGTTCACAAGGGGAAAGTCCTGTTTAACTAACTTAATTTCCTATTTAAGGAAAATTAAAGGTCACCCATCTAGTCGACCAAGGGAAGCCAGTAGATGTGGTGGATTTGGATTTTAGCGAAGCTTTTGATACTGTCTCTCACAGTATCCTTCCAGACAAAACGTCCAGCACACAGCTAGACAAGTCCATAATACATTGGGTGAGCAATAAGCTGAGGGGTCGGGCTCAAAGAGTTACGGTAAATGGGGTTACATCAGTCTGGCAGCCAGTCACCAGCGGGGTTGCCCAGGGCTCAATTTTAGGGCAGTGTTCTTTAATGTTTTTTATAAATGATCTGGATGCAGGAATTGAATGTATATTAAGTGAGTTTGCCGATGATACTAAACTAGGAGGAGCTGTGGACTCCCTCGGGGGTAGAGAGGCCTTACAGAGAGATCTGGATAGACTAGAGAGCTGGGCAATCACCAACCGTATGAAATTTAAGAAGAACAAGTGCCAGATTCTGAACCTGGGATGGAGTAATCCTGGTTATACATACAAACTGGGGGACGAGAGGCTGGAGAGCAGCCTCACAGAAAGAGATTTGGGGGTTTGGGTTGATGGCAAGTTGCATATGAGTCAACAGTGTGCCCTGGCAGCTAAAAGGGCACGAGGAGCTCCTGCATATGAGGAGCAGCTGAGGTCGCTTGGCTTGTTCATCTTGGAGAAGAGAAGGCTGAGGGGTGACCTCATCACAGTCTGCAACTTCCTCAAGGGTGGCCAGTGGAGGGGGAGGTGCTGATCTCTCTTTGGTGACCAGCAATAGGACAGAAGGAAATGGAATGAGGCTGCATCAGAGAAAGTTCAGGTTGGACATTAGGAAAACGTTCTTCACTGAGAGGGTGGTCGGTCATTGGAACAGGCTCTCCAGGGAAGTGGTCACAGCACCAAGCCTGTCAGAGTTCAAGGAGTGTCTGGACGACACTCTCAGTCATATGGTTTAATTTTAGGTAGTCCTCTGAGGAGCAGGGAGTTGGACTTGGTGATCCTCATGGGTCCCTTCCAACTCAAGATATTCTATGATTCTATGATTCATAGACCAAATTTTTAGAGGAACTGGTTGGTATAGGATCAAGACAGCTTAGTGGCCAAGAAGCTTCCTTGCATCTGAGACTGGAGTTATGTTGTCTATCTTAAGGGTCTGGGACATGTGAATCTGTAGTCATAGCTCCCAAGATGACTATATGCAATCTAGATTGATTTAGCACAACCATCTTCTTTTTCATGTGCAAACTCAATGAAAGCAACACTTTTTATCATTAAAAACCAGTGATTCTTATTAGAAGTTAATTTATTATTGCTTTCTGTAGTGGAAGAGGAACCTTAGGGACTTTTTTTCTGAGTAAGTACTTCCCTTTACTTTCTTTTCCATCATCCCTTACTGTGAAATAAATGAACAGTAAATAGGGGTGACAGAGTTGTTTAATGATACAAGGCACAATGGAGGACTGAGTAAACTGGATTTCTCCTTTGGATCTTCTCTGGTTTGCTGAATTAATTGGTCAAGAGACTTGAGCTCACTGTGCCCTTTTTTCAAAAAAATGATTTTTTTTAAAGGTCCATTTAGATATAAAAATGAAAATCACCATGTAGTTTTGATGATATTACTGTTATTAATAATTGGGTTTTTTTATTTTTTATTTTTATTACTACTACTCATCTTAAGTTACCTTTTATTTATAGCTCTTTATTTAGGGTTTTCTTTATGCTTACTTAATCTTCTATGCTATAGAAAAATGTTGTGTTGGCAATTAAGTAGATCAGATAGGAGAAAACAAGAAGTTTATCTGATAAACTATTTACTGAGCTTCTTTGTGTACAAACCTACAGCAATACAAGCTTGGTTTAAATAAGCTCTGTGTCTACAAGTATCCTTCTATAAAGTACAAAAGTTATTAAAGCAAACTGCTGTGTGAACTTTGATAATTTTACATCATCTAAATAAAAGTTTTATAGGAATAGAATCACCATTGTGCTAGCACAAGACATCATTAATACCAGCATGTGGAAACTGTATCATAAAGATAATCACAGAAATGCTTGTGTTTCACATGGTATGAATGATCAGCATGGGATAGTACTGTAGAGCTCACTTGAATGAGGAAATCTGAATTAGAAATGTATGTTTATGCATAATCCACTACACTTTTTACAGTAATTATTTCCTATAAACATGGAAACATTGGAAAAGTTTTAAATTTTTTATTTTCTTGTGTTTCAAAGCACTTCCCTAACCATTATCCATACTTGACTTTTCAATGAGTTATGAACATCCTCAGTTGTTTTCATCTGTACTCCTCAATTTTTTTCTGTGGAAACTTGAATTCTTGAGCATTTATGAAAGCTGGAATAAGGAGTATGAATCTGCTTCCTCATAATTTTAAGATTAGATTACCTTAGGTGTGATATTTAAGACCCCTCCGTATACAGGACATGTGAAATTCCAGCCTCTATCGGTATACAGCTCTGTCATATTCAATATTTGTGTTTTCATGACTGAGGCATGCACACACATGTTGTATCCCTCCCCCCTCATCCACCATCTTCTCTTCTCCTGCTTTTTTTTTTTCCCTTTGAAATATTATCAGTTCAACTTAAAAATTCAGAATCAACAATGAAAATGCTAAGACACAAATTTATTGCAAACCAGGGAAGATAGGATAACAGCATGTACCTTATAAAAAATGTCATCCCTATTCACCAATTTCAGAATTCCTGTCTCTAGTAAAACTATTGATTCCTTGGAGGATTTTCCTGTGAGTGAAGAGCCAATTGGAATCTTTAATTTCAATCTTTTTATTGCAGTATAAATAAAGCAGTTGCTCTGTTTCCATTTTTTCTCTAATATTTTGACATATATTATCAAATTACGTGCTCCCTTCTATGAATCACAAGGAGGGAGTCCAAGTATATTCCTGTGACAGTTAGTAATACCTGGCATTTATTTAACATTTCCACAGTTTACTAAAGCACATCATAAATATCTATATCATTAACTACAGAGCAATTAATTCATTCTTATTTTTCTGAATTTACAGATAAGCAAATGCAGATTAGCCTTCTCATTCAGCCTCTGTTGAAGTCCCTGGGAGGAAGCCTGTTGCAGTTAGAAATATATCTGGTTGTACATGTTGGCTTGGGCAGGTAATTCAAGACAGAAAAAGACCAAGAAAGTAATCCTATGTATTAGTCCACAAGCCACCCTTTTCCTCTTATTCTCGCGAACAAAGTTGGTTTCAAATATTGTTTGAAATTAAAGCTCCCCTCTAAGTTTATGTTATTTATCTTTTCTCCTTGGGTATCCCTCTGGCCATTCAGATATTAACAGAGGTTGTGCAGCAAAAGACCATGGCAAAGAAAACAGGTCCCAAAATTATTTTTGTAATGCTACTTAAACAAATGATGTCATTCTCTTTTAAACTTTTCTTCAATTAATGCTTAAGCTTTACTAAAGATAAATTGCAGCATTGTCTTCCTCTAGATTCATGATCTCCCCCACTAATCACTGGGGCTAAAGTTTTAGTACCTAATATTGAGAGTTACCCAGTCTGTATGATTCTTGGCTTTCCCAAGGCAAGGTAATTTCCTTTTTAACCTTTTTTTTTTTTTTTTTGGCTCTGATTTGTTTAGGTAACTGAAGTCTCTGGAGCCTTAAACAAACTCAGGATGGCTAGGACAAATAATTAGCATATGGCCCTCTCTCATGTGGTCTCTAAAAGTCATGTTTTATTTATGCAAATGTTATTCAGATAAGCACATGACAGGTGATACAAACTATGAGAGTAAAGGTAAGTATGCATATAAAATTGTGCAGCCTTCGACAAGGAATCAGATGAAAAAAGCATCATCTATTCTTCTAAAAAGGAAACACTTCCCCTGCTACACCATAAGTGAATGAATTCACTTGGTAAATATAATCTGAACATCATTTCTAGCTGCTCAGAGTGAACATTTCACTGACATGGATGGGAAGTGGTGATATCTCTCGAAATTGTAGTTTCAGCCTGTCAGGAGGAGCAGAAAGGTATTGGGCTATGAAATTTTACCTGCTGTATATTTGGGAGTCTTTTTTGCAACAAAACCAATTTTGATTCTGAGAGATAACTTTCTGATATGTAATGAATTCTGTCACAAATAGTACATCAAAGAACTACAGAGTGGAACTCTGGATGGAAGAGGGCTTGCAGACTTACCATGTGGCATACACAGAAGTAATGATGTCACTGCTCAAATCCAGTGGCATTCCACACTGCCATCCAGTCAGGCAAGAAATCTGCATCATCATCATCATCATCATCATCATCATCATCATCATCATCATCATATCATATACATGTATCATATTATGCATAAATGGAAAGTAACATTGGAAACTTGGGGTTTTTTTGGAAGCAGTTTGAACTATCTTTGCAGTAGAAAATACATACTGGATACATTTATTTAACTTTTAAAATTTAGAGTCTTTTTAGATTAGAATTCAGGAAATTATATATGAGTCACTAAGTGGATTCAGATACCAAGGAAAAACAATCTAGTCTTTCATCACATTCCTAAGCCAATCTTTAACAATAAATTTTAATAACTCTTCCCAAATAAAACCTTTTAAAAGATCCTTTAACTGAGGTGTCGTGAAATTTCTAAAAAGGTAAATTCTGCACAACACTTTCCAGTTGTGCTAGTCCTGCAGTGTTTAGGCTTTGCAAAACAATATACTTGTGCAAATATTTGTGGATACTACCAAGTTACATTCTTTCTCAGCAAAATCTGCCAGCTGCCAAAGTTTGCATTAGATATTAAGTATTGATAAAAAACCTGAAAGTAGAACACACTTATCTTAAAGAGACATTCTCTCTTTTGAGAGTGGCTATTTATTACATGATTGGATAGCCGTCGTCAATTGAGATTCTGACTGACTATATAACTACCTTGAAAATATTGCAAATTCGTCTATCAGTATAACTTTCCTAACTACTTCATTGCATCTTCTCTAGCTAGTGCTCCTCTTCTAGCAACTCATCCTACTAATTAATGGAGGATGGACTGTATTAATCAGGAACCCTGACAAGGAACTTATGCAATGTAAGCAAACAGAAATTTAGCTATACCTATTTTAGACTCCTCAGAAGTCAATTCAGTCTGGGTAGTTTTCAGTTCCATTGAAGCCAATGTAATTGTTCACATCACCCTCTAATATTGTAAGTTACTAAAACTGTGAAATATTACCAAATATTTGTTTCAAATCATACCTGGACTAAAAATCATAAAATTACAACCTTTGCAATTCATGTTTTGATGTTTTTCATTGAGCTGTTAAGTATCTTCTAATTATAAGACGTCTCAAGCAAAAGCCAATTTCAAAACAAATAACAGGAGTTTGTGCTTAGTGCCGTATGTGGTTGATCCATGGAACTCCGTGCTGAAAGATGCCAAAAGTTTACATCATGTCAAAGGAAGAGTGGAAAAACTCATGAAAGACATATCTACTGAGAGTTATTAAAGCATAAAAGTCTTCTGTTTTGCCATTTGCTGAATTTGAGAAAGCATCAGAGGATATTATTGAATCCTCCCTCCTGTTCTTTTTTTTTTCTACTCTTGGACATTGGGTACTGAACTAAATGAATTTTGCTCTAAACCAGCCTGACATTCTTCTTTCTCTTTGTAAAGTCTACTGTCTCTTCTGATCTAAATCCTTTAGAGAAAGGATGTGAGTAAGCAAATCTCCAACTGTGTGAAGACCTGACCCCAGGGGATGGAAAATTAAGTAAGACACAAAATATCATGAGAAGTAATTTTCTTCTGAGCTCTGACAACTATAAATATATGCTTCAGTGCATATTTGTGACCTAATTGCCAATTAATAAAGAAGATCTTTATACAAACTAAAAATAGACAGAGGGACACGGGGGGGGGGGGGGAAGTCCTCTAACCAAAGAAACTAGCAGAAAAACAGAAAATGGACAAAAAACTTCTAAACCCAAAAGTTCTGGGGTGATTTCTATCCAGCCCAGTTTCCTTCTAGTCTAAAGTAAAAAGGCTAGTATAAGAAGGGATACAAATACAACTGCACTTTGTCCTGCTAAAGCAAAAGACTGCTACCATAAACGTACAATCTTCTCATGGAAAGTAAGTATATTTAGTGTAGAAAGTGGTATGATTGTTATTAGTCATTGTGATGGTCTAAAATTAATCCAATTGTTAAAATTAAACTGATATGCAAAAAAAAAAAGTATTTTGAGTAGTTACTGTGCAGCAGAGAATATCATGCTAGTTCATTAACAACAGTATTTAAGTAGGATTATTCTTGTAATAATAACATAATAAAAGTTTAGAAGGTAAGAGGTTGAAATATGTTTTCTGTTACATTGAGTTCCAGCATCTTCAATAACAAAAACAATGGCATTTGCACTCTCTGAGTCAGAAGAGAGGGAGGTTCAAATAAGGAGGTTCATGCACACACAAAAAATTGTTTGGCAAGTGAAAAGCATAACTAAAATAAACTTATAATACTGAGGAGCTGCTTAAAGAAGAATTTATTTAAAGAAAAATTATTTAAAACAAGGGGACAAAAACTTTACATTGAGGTTGATGCTTGGGAGTTTTAAGAAAATTCCAAAGAAGCAGCTGGCATTCATATGCCAGAAAACATGAGGGAAAATATCTTGACACCTCCATCTCCCATATAAACTGTACGTTTTTTGTTTTTAAGCAAACACACAAACCTTGCAAAGACAGAGAACTAGGAGAACATCAGTTTTAGAAAAAATAGTCTTCTATAAATCAAACAGTTTCAATTAAGCAGTTACTGAAGACAGAAATTAGTTTGGATTTTATGGATTTTAGGAAAAGTATGTCATATTAGGAGATGGTCTAGAGCTTCAAAGACAAACTAAAATTATGAAATTATGGGCATAACTGTGAATTTGTGTTACAAAAAATAAAGCTAGAAAGTGTTGAAAAGTGTGTCTTGGAAGGGTAAGATGTGTTCAATCTTGTAGCTGACAAAACTGGATGTATAAAGATATTGTTGAATAGGATATAAGAACTCTGCAAACGAAGTGATGAATAAAAAATAGAATCATAGAATCACACAATCATACAAATATAGAATCATAGAATTATAGAATCCTAGAATGGTTTAGGTTGGAAGGGACCTTTAAAGATCATCTAGTCCACCCCCCTGCAATGAGCAGGGACGTCTTTCACTAGACCAGGTTGCTCAAAGCCCCATCCAACCTGACCTTGAACAATTCCAGAGAGGGGGCATCCACAACTTCTCTGGGCAACCTGTTCCAGTGTCTCACACCCTCATGATAAAAAAAAAAATTTCCTTATATCCAATCTAAATCTACCCTCTTTCTGTTTAAAACCTTTGCCTCTCGTCCTTCCACTGCAGGTCTTGGTAAAAAGTCTCTTCTCTTTCTTATAAGCCCCCTTTAGATATTGAAAGGCCACAATAAGATCTCCCTGGAGCGTTCTCTTCTCCAGGCTGAACAACCCTAACTCAGCCTTTCTTCATAGGAGAGGTGTTCCATCCCCCTGATCATTTTCATGACCCTCCTCTGGACTCATTCTAACAGGTTTGTGTCTTTCTTGTGCTGGGGGTCCCAGAGCTGGATGGAGTACTCCAGGTGGGGTCTCATTAGAGCAGAGTAGAGCAATAGAATCATCTTCCTCTGCCTGTTGGCCATGCTTCTTTTGATGCATCCCAGGATAGAATGGGCTTTCTAGACTGCAGGTGCACATTCCTGGCTCATGTCCAATTTTTCATCCACCAGTACCCCCATGTCTTTCATTGCAGGGCTGCTGTCAACCAATTCATCCCCCAGTCTCTACTGATACTGGTGATAGCACTGGCCCAGGTGCAAGACCTTGCACTTGGCCTTGTGGAACTTCATGAATTATGCATAGGCCCATTCCTCAAGCCTGTCAAGGATGCTCTAGAAGGCATCCCTTCTCTCTAGTGAATCAGCTGCACCACTCAGCATGGTGTCATCCACAAACTTGCTGAGGGTGCACTCAATTCCACTGTCCATGTCATTAATAAAGTTATTGAAAAGTACCAGGCCTAACACAGATCCCTGAGGGACACCACTTGTTACTGATCTCCATTTGGATGTTGAGCCATTGACTACAACTTTTTGGATGTGGCCCTCCACCCAATTTCTTATCCATCAGATACTCCATCCATCACATCTATATCTCTCCGATTTAGAGACAACAATATTGTGTGGAACTGTGTCAGCGGCCTTACAGGAGTCAAGATAGATGACATCAGTTGCTTTTCCCTTATCCACCAACGCAGTCATTCAATCATAGAAAGTCACTAAATTAGTCAGGCACAATTTGCCCTTAATGAAGCCATGTTGCCTGTCTCTAATCACTTCCCTGTCTTCTATATACCTTGACATAACTTCCGGGAGGATCTGTTCCATGATCTGCTGAGAGAAGAAGAATTGAAAACAATTTCAGAGAAAAAAAGTCCTCTAATATCTCTCTAGGCAATAAAGGTTGAACAGAAATGCACAGCCTTATTATACTGGCAATCTTCACTTTTTCCAATTAGTTCTATAATCTTGTTCCTTTTTTATTAATCATCTTCTACTTTTACTCAGCTGTCCTCTTTGTATCAGAACATGTTTGTCTCAAACTTCAGAAAACAACCGGCAAATTAAGTCTGCATGATCTGGGATTATGAGAAACATTTGCTAAAGAAGTAAGTTGTCACATTAGTTTCAGTAGTCCCTCTATATTTGCTACAATAAATATCACAGTATTTGCAATATACACTGTGTATATTATAAGGAATGCCAGGGGAAATCTGTGTTTTCTGTGAATCATGCTTAGATGACACAAAATATTCAGAACTTGGAAGATATCATGCACTGTAAATTAAGGCCAGCATATATGGAAGCAGTGCATGTTAATTGTTATTTATTTCAGACCACCAAAATAGAGTATCAGATATTTTTATGAAAGTCGACTAATGTTCTAATTCAGTCATTTTGCAATGAAAAATTGGTGTTTACAAGATAAAATTGGTGTTTTGCCACATAGAGATGATGCTATTTATTAATTCTAAGATGTTTAAAAACTCAGCAGATTTCAGAACATAAAAAAATCATTTGTAGACTACAGTTATTATTCTTTTCCTAGAAAGACTTAAAGATACAGAATATAGATTATTTTTTCAAATATTCCCCCCAGTACTGCCATTTTTTTTTTAGAAATGAAGAATATAGACATAACAATATTTGACCAATTAGGTATTTCTGATTTGAAATCAAGCTTGATTCCTCCTTCCTTTTCATATTATTTCTCCTTTTCTGACCAGGACTGCCTTTTCACTCCTTCTGTCCTTCACTACCATCTTTCATTCACTCAGATCTACCTTGCCTTTTTGATATTTCTTCCCTTATCCCTCTGTCCTCGATTTATGTAAAGCTGGGATGGTGTTCTTCCATTAGTCTTTTCCTAACCCTCTTTGTGTGATCATTGTCGTCATTGTCACTATTCATCAAGACTGCAATGCCTGGACATCCCTTGTACTTTCTCCTTTCATACAGGGTTTTAATCTTAGCAGGTACATCTGCATTTCTATGTCATAATATATCTGACTGTTTTCACAATGTTTACATGCGTGTTTAAGAACTTTGGTGTGAATTCTGGTAAAATCATGTTCTTTCCAAGTTCTTTCTTCTGTCTTGGCAAATAAAATCTTGCTTCATTCACTTTCATTTTCAACAGAAATTCTCACAGTTCATATTCATCCATGCTTTGTATTCCTCTTCCTCTATCCCTTGACATACAAAGACTTCAGGCTCTATACCATTCTTCTTGTCCTTCATTTGTTTTCAAGATGTTCATTCCCCTAGGAGTGGAATGTGGATCACTGGATAAACCCCTACAATAGAAGAAAGATCAGTGGAGATGGGCAAGGCTCATGTGCCCATGAAGCTCAGAGAATAATGCAAAGAACCTGACTTTTTCTCACCACAGAGGGGACCAGAGGTGGCCTTTGTTTTAGATAAACAGCTATCAACAGCTGAGTGGATCTCCTGCAGGTGTAAATGTCTCCCTGAGTTCATTAAACCAGTATGAACGTCTCCCTGAGTTAGCCAGACCAGCATGGGCGGAGTGAACACATGGCTCAGCCAAACCTAGAGTATAAAAACTAAACAACTAGCAAAAGAATTTCAAAGAGAGCAATGGGCTTGAGATGGCTTCAACACATGTATTCCTTCTTGGTGACTGGTGACGCCCAGTGTTGTGATGGTGAACATATTATAGAGACCAATAATGGTCTGTGGTTGACCTGTATATAAACCTGTTCAATCACAGGTACTGTGATTGAACTGTATATTGCAATTGTTGCATTTCGCTAAGTATAACTTACATTTGTATTGTTTTTTCAGTATATTTGTTATCACTCTGCTAAATCAGAACGCCCATGTAAACATCAGTTGTCTTCAAATAAGTAATTTGATATTAAACATTACACCCTCCATGTGTGGAATATCTAAAGGTACCTGCTCAGAGAGTATTGGACTCTGACAATGTCCCATCTTCAAATATTTGGTAATGCTATTCCACATTACTGTAGTTGGATCAAACTGAGAGCACACAAAGGAGCTTTGATTTCTTTACTCAGTGTTTGTGAGAGGTTGGGAAGTATATATTCAGGAAAAAAGAATAATCAGCCTGTAGTCTGTCAAATATTTTTATCTCTTTAGTTCTAGAAGTTGCTTCTCAGCAGACTAATAGCCACAAAATATTTCCATGGGAAAGCATCTGTTTGAGTGTGTTACCCTCTTTGCCTGAATGCAGAATATTTCTCAAGCCAATTTACATGGCAAGTGAAACTAATTTGAACATAATCATAACCAACAAGCATGAACTTAGGTGGGCTTTTACTAATCATGTAACAATATAAATACGCTGTAGTTCTTTTGTGTGTTGTGCTAGCTTTGTGGAATTACCACCTAGCACCCATCTTTGAGCAAACATGAGATAAATAAATATCTCGCTCACCACCAGCACATACATGGGGTATGTTCATCTTTAGTAGGAGAACCTGCTCTTATGTCTGCAGTACAGGTGTAAATAAGGAAATGTTTCTTCCCCACACACCGTCATGTTTTTGATTTTACTCTTTATTTGTCAGTACACTCCTGAAGGGAAGGTGATTGAATATACTTCAATTTTTGTATTCTTTCTCTTTCTGACAAAAACAATATATATCAATCTTGTTATTTGCCATAACATTTTATCTGTCTTCGTGAGGTGAGACCTTAAAACTCTGATGATAATTAAAGAAGAAAACACAAGATAAAGTTAAACTGTAGCAGGAAACAATTAGAAAGCCAAGATTCTAGTAGCTTGCTGTTCTGTATTGATGACTCGTTCAAGAATTACTGTAGCCATATGTTTGGGTTAATACCTAGACTGTAGTCTTCATTGTACTAGCCTGATTACCTTGTATAAAAAATGCATGCCTTACAACGACTATGCCCTTGAAGAAGAACTAGAAGACTGATAAAAGGGGAACATCCTGCCCTAGAAGGCGTCGGAGGCTAGATGATTACCAAAGAAACAAGAAGTCAGCAAAACACTGTGATAACTAGGGGAAAGGTAAAGGCAGCAGGGGGAGATTGCGACCACCAACTCAATTCAAGACTGGAAAGACTTGCTCCCCACACACCTGCAAAGAGCATGTGTTTTAATTTACACGGCAAGTGAAGCTAGTTTGAACATAACTGACCAATGAGCATGAACTTAGGTGGGTTTTTGCTAATAATGTAACACTATAAATATGCTGTAGTCCTTTTGTGTGTTGTGCTAGCTTTGTGGAATTACCACCTAGCACCCATCTTTTTGCAAACATGAGATAAATAAATATCTCAGCTCTGTGTGTAAGATTGGCTTATTGCACACCAGGTACCAGACCCTGCTTGTGGGAAAACATCACTAGGCAAATTCTTTTGTCTTACTAGTTTGCATTTTACCTGAAAAGCATGTTTGTAATAATTTTTAGTTATTTTTTAAAAAATCAGCTCCCTCCAAAACATACATGTAAGCAGATGTATTTAGAGACCTCCAGGAATGATTCACCCTCAGAATGCCTCATAAGGCAGCACCAGCAATAGGATTGTTACAGCCTGGAAACACTGATAACACATCTATATCAAATCTCTACTGAAGGCAAATTGTTACAGTAAAGAACAAAATGAAAACCTTTTTCTACGCAGATATTTCAGATAGTTGAAATGAAATTTTAAAGGCTCATTAGTCATTCAACTATTTTAAGAATATATCTTGCAGGCTTTAAACAAGACAACAAATGGATTAATAGAGTATCCAAATGGTGTTCAGATTTTTTATTATTTGAAAACAAAAATGGAATACTAAATTACTTATTTTAACAAACTGTAAACTAAAACAAGCTATATAATAAATGTCACAGTGATGATGTAGTACTTAAGAATAGCTCAAAATAGGTAAGGAATAAAAAAGAAAGGTGTTTTCTGTATTTTTTTGCTTCTGTTATTTATCTGTTTTCTTTTCCATAATTAGGAAACAAATGTTCACTTTATGTATCCAGAGGCAGTCTAGAAGGATTGTGTTTATCCCTCTGAATTATGCAGTAGCTCATTTCAAATGATTTGTAAACTTCAGACTCAATTTGTGGCACTATATTCAGAATTCTCAGGAATATCTCCATGAAAAAGTCTACTGGAGATACAATTTGCACAGCTTTTTGATGTCTTCCTTTGGACCTTGAGAACCCTGAACCAGAAACTCAGAAATCTGGTAATTCTGTCTAATGAAGGGGTTGTCATGAAAAAAGCAAGAGTTTTTCTTTGTACTATAAAGAGCTTCTACAATAGGGTTTAAAGGCTGCAATCTCTTAGCTAAACCTGCAGTACAAGGAAGAGTAATACTCTCATGCTTCTATGAGCTTAAGACCAATACTGAAAAGACCAGGGCCTCAACTAGCGAGGGCCAGAGGAAGAAAGCAGCAAAGGTCATGTGCATTGGCTATGTATTAAGTGCCTTGACTATCAGAGTATTTGTTAAAAAGAACTTCCAGGTCACCTTAGGAGGTGGATCACATTACGAACTCTAAATTAGGACAAATAATACTCTATAATCTGTGACAAAATATCCCACACCTATCAAAATTTGCAGGTTCTGAATGCTGACTCTGCAAGACAGACACACTAAGCAGCTTCCAGAGATATTTTAGTGTCATTCAAACCAGTTACTATCCTGACTCTAAATCCTATGTCTTGCTAAGAAAATTTCTAGTGTTTCAGAGAAGGTAGAGAAAAATTGCAAAAGCCTTGTTGTATTTCAAGGGAAAAAATTTCTTAAATACGGGTGATAAATGGAAGGTCTAAAGCACAGGCTGAATGTTATATAAATGTGATGTAATAAAGTAGAAATTATTTTCATATGTGCTTGGAGATAAAAATATCTCATAATCAAACTTCATTTTCTCTTTTGGGGAAGTCTTGATGCAGTCCTTCTCTATTCTTTGAAACTTCTAATTTTATTCCTTATTCATTCTGAAAGGATACATTAAAAATAAAATCTTTGGGAGAGGATATTTTCTTTGGCTGTTCTTTTTTGCTTCCTGGGTTTCTGTGTTTAGAAGTTATTTCAATGCACAGTAGAATAATGTAATTAGCTGGATTCATCAATAGTAATATCAGCTAATTCTATGTCTTTTCTGTGCTAAAGCTGAATACAGTTTGGGTCAGTCACTCTGTTCAAAGAAATTCAGAGAACACCATTTAGGCTTTACATACTTGCAATTAATGTGCTTACATTTAAAAAAATTTGATTGCACCCCAAAATGAAAAGGCTTGAGAAAGCAGAGAAAACCCAAAGGTCTGATTCACCATTGTGTTACATAACTTTCATGCTAGTTTAGCTGCACGAGATTTTCCATGATCTGCATAAAACTAGTATGAAACTATATGAATGGAGTGCTTGAACAGAGCTTAATTTGAGCTGATAAGTTAGGTCATTTTGCGATCAACAGCAAGTGTTATAAAAATGTATTCTGAGGAAAGGATATACAATAACCATGATCCAAGGTTTATCATAGCTTTATGGTTTTTTGCAGATTTTGTCACGGAGCAATTAACATGGCCTTGTGAAACCAGCCTATCAAAAAAGGAATCACAGACTCTGTGTTGTGAGAGTAAGAGTTGTTAAATGATGAGCCAAAAAATCAGTGTTCTCTGGGGAAAATTGTAAATGTTGGTCAGGAATAAAAAGTTGCAAATGAGAACTTTTAGAGATATTTCTAAAATCATCTTGTTCAAAAGTATCAACACCAATAGAGATAATACAGTAGATTTGACAATTGCACTTGTTTGATACAGCATAGCAAATGTATCTTTATCTGGATATAGAAGATGAATCATTTTTCCAAGCAATAAAAACATTTGGACTTGATATAGAATGTGGTTGCTAAATTTAGTTTACTATTATTTTCAAGTGTAAATGTTAATTGAAATTTAATTAGAGAAATGATGGTTCTAAATTCTACATATTGATCTAAAAGAGGAACAAAGAAAAAAACACAGCATTTTCAATTTTCTTAGTTTTGCTCAATTTACCTGCAGAGTTGTTAAATTTTGCAAAGACATGTTTCTTCCTTCTCTCAGAGTAAAAAGAAAATAGTCTACCTGTAGATTACATGGACTCTTTAGCATATTAAAGTTTTAAATGTTCTCATCTAAATACTTGTCTATTTTATGTACAAATGAAGGGCTAAATAAAAGTTCTATTCAACATTCAACTAAACAAAATGACTGAGTGTAAAAAGGAAAGAGGAGGAGGAGAAAGAAACTAATGAATTATAAGGATTAGCATAAGAACAAATAATAAAGGATAAGAAAGTGGGTGGCCATATTTCATCTCTTGATGAGTCTGTTACCTAGGAAACAAAAGACCAAATGATTGCATAAATGACCCTATGCCTGTGGATTTAAATTGATGAAATTATATAGGACTGCAATTTATGCAGAAAAAATAAGTAGATTGTCAGGGGCCTTGTTTATTAGGTGGAATAAAAAGCCTAAAACCCGTGTTCTCATTTTGATGAGTTTTTAAAGCACCTAAGTCCTCTGTCTTTATTATCTAAGCTTCTGACCTAACAAAACTATGCTATAAAAACTAACCAATCACCCATCCAGCTGACTAATCATCCTTTTTAAAGACTCCTGTAGAGGATACTAATCATTGACTGAACTCCAGCTCTCATCAGCAGGACTCAGGTTGATTCCAACAGATGGTATTGTTAGTACAGCATTTTGACTACTAACAAGCAGATCATAAATCTGCTATGTCTTCTGGCCTTCCGCCAAAGGCAATCCAGTTGAAGAAACCATAGTGTGTCTTCACATATGACGATGAACAGATATCAGTCATTAATTTTATAGTAGAAAAAGGTAGTAATGCATCATCTGCTATTCATATAAAAACCTTTGTAAGAATATAAAGTAATCACCAAAAGAATGATAGTGTTTGCCCCCTTTTGACAAAATAACACTGAAGAACTCAGAGAAACACTTGGAAGAATTCAAAGGGCATGTTTATTCAACACCATGCAATTAGCTTCTTTAGATGTGCTTATTGTCACCAACTTCCCAAAGATTTAGGAAGGTTTGACTATTTCCAATGATTTTCCAATGATCTTCTAGCATCTTCTAGCATACTGTTTCTTTATTTTCTGTACAAATAAAAAGCTTCAAGTATGTTTAAAATAAAGCAAGTAATATACAGATAATCATGTTTGAAAAAGCATAGGAAATAATATTTGTAATGAAATCCAGAATGGTCAGACTGAGTCAGCTAGAATAGTCACTTCATATGTTGGCCAAAAGGCAATGTTTGGGAGAGAGTATAAGAATGGAGCAAGCATAAAGTGAATGGAACCTGTATCAAAATCTTAACATTTATTTGATTCTTTTTTTAAAAAATACCTTAAGTTGAGCAGTTGCCAGTATTAAAATCAACAGCAGATTCACCTTGAGAATGGGGTTTCGGTAATATTTGGATTAACACTTTTATTCAGAGAAAGATCTGACATCCCACAGCAACAAATTTCTGTTACAATGAACTAGGCAAATACGCTTCTGGTGTAAAGACAGAATTTCACCAACTTCAGTTTCAGTAGAATCTCTTCCATGAGATACTTTAGAAGAAACAGTATGCTATGACCCTGATGGTGAGGTGTTTGTAAGTCATATTTTATTACTGTGGAATATACAAAATCATAAATAGATTATGTCATAATCATCTGTCAAAACCAAGCTAAAATATCGAGAGTTTGGAGGACATCATGCAGGAGAAGGGGGATATTTCCTGTAGGGGCTGCGACCCATGGAGAGCCCACACTGGAGCAGGTTTATCCTGGAGGACTGTAGTCTGTGGAATGATCCACTCTGGAACAGCTTATGAAGGACTATAACCTGTGGGAAGGACCCACACTGGAGCAGGGGAAAAGTGTGAGGACGGAGGAGCAGCAGACAGGAACTTTTATGGTAGGGGGAGTTTATTTTTTGTCTTTGTTTCTCTATTTTAATTGGCAATAAATTAAATTAATTTTTCCAAGTCAGTCTGTTTTGCCCATGACAGTAATTGGTAAGTGATTTCCCTGTCTCTGTCTTGATCCATGAGATTTTTCGTTTTATTTTCTCCCCTGTCCTATTGAGCAGGGGAGTGAGAGAGCAGCTGTGCAGGGATCTGGCAGCCAGCAAGATCAATCCACCATACAACCATCATCAAACTCCACTTAGGCACTGTAGGCTTCTAATGGGAGATTCTCTAGGTCAGTGCCTTTCAAACAAATTTTGTATTGCAGACATAACTTTGGCAGTAAAAGTCAAAACTAACTGAGAAATAAGAACGCATTCACATTGTTGTAAATAGTTGTAAGATAAACAGCTGGATCAATCAAGCATGTGTCAAGCATACAAGGCCAAAGCTAACAAGCACATAATGAGATAGATAAGTACTAGCAGAAACCAGACAAGGACAACCAAAACTGTGGCAAACAGCAGTGATGAGCCAATTTGTGACCATATAAGGAGAAGGGCCCAAAGGTTCAGGAAAAGTTCACCTCCTGCAAAGACCACCAGAGACCACCAGAGACCACCTAAGACACCTGTAGATGCTCCTAAGGACTCAAAATGCATGCGTGAAAGACTATGTAGATCTTATAATTAGTTCTTAGAAATATAATGAATATGTATGATTATTCCAAGAAATTATAATGAATATGTATATTGAAGAGCCATATAAGGGACAGTTGATGCAACATACGATGTGCATGCTAGGCGGAGAGATCCCCCATGCACCCGGCCAAACAAAGTAATGCCTGCTTTTTAATACATCCAGTGTTAAGGAGTTTTATTCCTGATTTTCGGTGACAACATGATGCTCACATATCAGTTTGCTGATGCCTGCATATGACTAATTGCACTTGAGCAGAACTTTAAATCAAAGCAGCTATTTTCACTAGCTCCTTATATGCATATTTCTTCCTTATTGCAAAATTCATTTTTTGGTTTAGGAGAATTCACTTTAGAAGTGTGTTTCAGCTGAAAGAAAAAAAACTCTGAAAAGACAACATGTTTTCACAAGAAGTTAAATCAGGAGAGCTATTTTGGACCATTTCCGGAAACAATATAGTGAATAATTTAACACATTTATAAGCCAACCCACCTTAAATGTTTTTGAAAGTCAAATTGTGATTTCTAAGAATTTCAAAAGAAGTTAGATATAATTCATAAATGTAGCCAGTTTTGACCCTGGAGAATTTGGCAAAATTCTGATTTCATGTGAAATCTTCCTGTCAGCTGTATGAAGAATTTCATCCTGGTTGTAACAAAAAAGTTTTTATCCTTTTAATCTTTGTATCTGAAACTGTCTTCTTGCTGCAGGCTGTAATCTTACTTTCATTTCCTTGGAGATTTCGATCCTAAAATGCCTTCACTCCAGTTCCTTCTTACCCATGACTATCTCCTCTATTGTAACAGGACAGCTTTATATGTAGTGCATACTGAACCAGAGAAGGCAACTGTGGACAGTCAGACCTAAAAACACAACTGGTTTTAGAGTGATCAGTTTCAGCTATAGAATACTTAAAAAAAAAAAAAAAAATAAAAAAATTAAAAAAATCTCTGCTGCTGCAGTGGAGACCTGAGGATAAGAACAAGCAAATGGGGGCAAGGGAACACTGCAGAAGCTACTACATGCCACTAAATGTGAAAACAGATTCTCCTTGAATCCAAAGTCAAAACTGCTAGTAGAAGGATTTTGCTGCTTCTACCTTAATAGACAAGGAGTGGATTAAAATTTCATTTCATACGTGTCAAATGAAGAAAAGAAAAATTAATCTAACAGATTAGTTAAGGATGAACAATGTAGGAAACTCTATTAGCCAGACTCCCAAAGTTCCAGTCACTGCTTCAGGATGAAGGAACAGAATTAACAGAATTTAATGCTATGCAAATTGTCAATTTGCAAACAAAATAAAATACCTATTAAATATTTTACAAAGATATTTCTATGGTGTTCATCTAAGTCTATTAGAGTTACTAAATTATGGTAAGCCTCATTGATACTCTTGAAGTTGATTACATTCTTACAGTAGTGATATTGTGGATATCTGAAGTAGTTCACTTGTACTGCAAATTACTGGTAGGTATAAGAAAGTTAAAATTTAATATAGGTTAAAAAATCTGCCATGTATATGTAGACTTAAACCTGTACATATAAATTCTATCAAGCTGGAGATCATCTACCCCACTGGAGCAAGAGAATAGCAGTTAGAATCCTAGAATAATTTAGTTTAGAAGTGACTTCTGGTGGCCTTTCTTCCAAGCCCCTGCTCAAAGCAGGGTTAACTTCTGAGTTAGTTCAGATTTCACAGGGCTTGTGCAGTCAAGGTTTAAAAATCTGCAAGGATGGAGACTCCACAACCTCTCTGGGCATTGTTTCAGGTCTTTACCATTCTCATTATGAACAGCTGCTGTAAGAAAGCTAAATTTAATATATATATATATATAAAAATTTTAAAAATATATACTACTACTATCAACCTGATAATGTTGGTAAAAACATTTACAACCAGCTTTTCATTAATCTTCTTCCTCAATTTAAGCTACTAATCAACTACTTCAGTCCTCTTTCCAGTTCAACATTCAAGGGATTAACATTCCTTTGTTTATGACTGACATAAAATTTTCTTTGGTTTTGGTTATTTTCATTTTTATTGCATGTCCTGCCTCCTTACTTGGAACAGTTAGTCTTTATTGCTGTGTGACTTGCTGTAAAGAGAAGGCAGGTAGAAATATCCTTCTGGATTTCAGTTGTGGGTTCTCATCTTAGACGCCTAAGTTTTTTGATTTTCAACCATTCTTTCAGTCTTTGAAAGTTTAATTCATGCACATATATATCTGTCTCCACATTAAACCAAATTTTACAGATTTAAAATCCTTGGTAGATGAACCTATTCCAGATTATATATTGTGCAAGCAATTGTGTATTAAACTATTGACTTGCTATTTGGTTGGAACAGACAAGTTTTTCATATACATTTTCTATGATTCTTATTACCTCTTAATAACATTATGTCATTTTGCAGGTAAATGGTTTATCATCAGACAGTTGCCATGTTTATTCCAATAATGATCCTTCTTTGATGACAATAATGACAATGCCCACCTCATCATCTCTCTGTCTGTTTGGGCCAGCTTATGGAAGTGGATCATAATTCACAGTTGGGTGATGATTAGGCAGGCATTTAACTGTAAAACTGAACAGCAATCAAGGTGGAAGGGTACTGGTCTGGAACTAAAAAAAATATGAAGGTGACCTAGAGCTTCCTATGAATATTGTCTGTGGGAGTTAACCACAAGAAGAATTGGTTTTGGAAGAGAGAAAAGGTGTGGATCCAAGAGTGAGATCACCACACCTGCTCTGGTCTGCTTCTCAAAACCCAGCATATCATTTTGCAAAGCAACAGAAGCACAATAAAATTTGTTTATATAGCAGGATGGGAAGTATATTAGCAAAGGAAAAAGAAAGCTGGCTGGTGATGTGGTTTGGCATGAGGAAAGAAATAGCAAGAGGAAGACTGCCAGTAAAGAGAGCTTGAAGCAATCCTGTGAATAGCATGCAGTTTGGCCATCATCCATGACTTTGCCAACCTTCCTTGCACCATCAGCCTTGGCAGTTCCAGTTTGGTAGTCTTTGACTCTGCAAACACTGCAGCTGGTCTTAATGACAGGCAAATCTGCTTTGAAAAAAAGAGACATATTTCACCTTGCCATTTAAAGCGATAGACATAAGCCAATCTTACAGAAATCTGAAAGCGCTCTCAGGAATTAAGAACAAGCATAGACTGACAAGAAAGAGAAAATGTTTGCTTGCACTTAAGTCGTTCACCCATTTCTACTGAGCTTCAGTAGACTGAAAGAAACAAAAAAACAATGACACAGCTTTGGTGTTCCTTTCTTTACCTCCAGTAAGACCTGCCTGAGTATGTCAATTTTATCCATTCTGCAGACCAGAAATATACAGATTTTTGAAGACTTTCTGTGAAGCAAGTGAAATAGAAGATGATAATGCTGCCAAAGCAAGTAAGCAAATACTGATGAAATCTTCTTTCAAAGTCTGTCTGTTTACATTCAAAGGAACCTGATATATAAGAAATCTGATACTATTGTAATGAATCTGGTGTGTCTACTTTAAGAGGCAGACATGGAATACATTCTGTGCAGGTAATACACTATAACAGGAGTCTCCCATTTTCTTTGATGTGCCAGGAGAAACCTGAATATTTCTCCTTGAGTATCCATAATTCATTGTATGAAATATGCTACAATACTCTCTTCTCCCTTCTTACCACCTTTTCAGTAAGTTAGTACTTTCCCTTCTATTGAAACTTGCTGATAAGAATTCAGTGTGATAGCTCCGATGTATTTTCCATTATCCCATGACTATTTTGTTTCCCATAACTTTATTTCATATCAAACATTTATTTAGTTAAATAGCCTGAATGTCTTATATAATGAAGAGTTAACCATATGAGCAGGTTTTAATTGCTAACTTATACACTACCTAAGTGCTTCCCTTTACATCTGATCTAGTCAAATTATTCCTTCCATGCACACTAGCTCTGTGCCATACCAGTTCTGCTGTTCTCAGAGTATCACTATGGAGCAAGCATGCTGGTGAAACTTGCTGTAAAAATAATGACAGCAGGATCCTGACCTATGCTGAAATTGTTCTTTCCTCATGGATCCAGCCAGTGAACTGAAACAGTCTGAAAACTGGAAGACTTGATTCTGCTGACAAGCTTTTAAAGCTTGATGTCCCAAAGACACAGTATTTACCAAGTCTACCATTTTATGGATGACTGCTCCACTGAAGAAAAAAATAAACAACCTTTCAAATAAAAGTACAAAACTGTCTTAAAAAGTGATACTACAATTCATGCAAAAAATGCTCAGTAAGAAAAACCAGTAAATATATTCAATGATGAACAGCCATTGTAGCTTGTGATCAGATTAATAAATAGCCTACACTATCCATGGCTTAAAGGCTTAGGTCATGCTCCCATTAAAATTCAAATATTCTCGAATGGCTTTCAGACCTGCATTCATGAAAGTGATTTTTAACGTGTAAGAATAAAGCACTTCCTTAACTTTATGATGCATTTGCAGATCTTTCATAAGGGATTTGCATGCAAAAATAGTTCTCACTAGAAATATTCAAACAAATGGCAGTGCTTAATGAATATTCTAGCAGGTCACTCATTGAAGCATGTGGGGTTGACAAGTTGTTTTCTAAATGAGTCCTCTGCAGGGTGGGAATTCTTATGCCAGAACTCATTACATTTTAACAGTGACATGGTCCATTAATCTCTGTGGTCAACTGGGTAGTGATCTCCCATTCTCCTTTGACTATTCATAAAAACATCAGGGTTATATTATTGTAAGTTCCAGGATGAAAAGAATCGTTTATACAACATTAGAACAAACCTCACAGCTTTACAGTCATTTACCTTGTTCAAGAAATGAAATGTAATTAAACAGAAGAGTTAATGTGAACCTGATCTCTGTTTCTGAGTCATCAGCAGATTATGAAACTGAGCCTTCAGGAAGACAACTCTGACCTTTACATCTGTATCTTTACCTCTAGCTAGAACATCAACAAATCACACTTACTTTATCTCACAGTCAATTACTTGAACTCACAAAACTTCTTGAACAACCTGTGTTAACTATTTAGCTTTGCCTGAAAAAAACAAAGAACCTTTAGTGTCCTTAAGATATAAACTAGATGCTCACTAAAGCTTAACTTTAATTGACTTAACCCTGAAAAAACATCAGCGGAGTAATGTAATCCTGAAGATCCAGGTTTCAATGTTCCCTTGTTAGGCTATTCAATATTACAGATACTATAAATCATGAAAATAAGTAATGGCATCTGAAATCAATGCAGGGGAAAAAACTTTCTAAAACCAAATTCTTATGGCAGGTGATGTCTCAGACCAAAAAAATATGGAAAAAGTAAATCAGCATATGATAATTACTAAGAAGAGCAAATTTAAAGAAATATATAATTTGAAGATTAAACTCGTGTATCATTTTAACAGGATAAAGACTACATTTATTAAGAAGAACCTGGCAGATTATCCTTACATTTACATGTCATTGAGAAATATTCTTTATGAACAGTAAAATGTCAAATTAGTTAACAGCAAGACTTTGCCTAAAACAAATTATCTGAAGCTGAGTGAAGTTTTCTGTATTTGTTCCATTTACCAGAAGACACATTTAAATTGTTCACCCTGAAGGAGACTACTAAAGGCACAATAGTCAGCAGGCACTAACTGCCAAAAATGGCCAACATTTTCAGACTTAAGTGCACATGAAATCCACAAAATGCTATCTATATTTTCAGAGGTTATGATCATCTCTAACACTTTAATTTAGTGTCTTCTGTTCCTATGAATAAGCCTAGGAATTGAAATCTAGAGTAGTATGGCTGAGTGATCCCTTGCATTGAACTTTATGGGGATGGCAGTGTTGTAAAATTTTCATCAGTGGGATTCCAGTTACAGAATTCATTTCCCACTGCTAGTCTAATTAAATACAGAACAACTGAATTTTGAGGTACACAACTCATCTACTTAGAGAGCAGGCAGTTAGCAATGTTTTATGAAGGGCTAACTTGAACCAGTATAGGTTGATACATATGGTGAGATTTGTCTTTGAACTGCTCCCCAAATTGAATCATGAATAAATACCGTAAGACTTTCAAAATAATTTTGATTTTTGAAAGAGAAACTTTGGAGAAAACCTGAGCAAAATAGGAGGTTAAAGCATGTGTTAACTACACCATTTTGCAAACATCCATGTGGACAAAATAAATTCTACACTTACAATTACTAAAGGGGAAAAAAAAATCTATTTTAAGTGTACCATGAATAAACAATTAGAATTTATGGAGGGTGTACTTTTAAATCAGTGTTCCTCAGCACTGTAGAACTTATGACATAATGTCACTGGGTATGTAGGCCTTGATGTACTTACATTCAAATGCAGTATAGAATCAATTGTAAACTTTCCCATAGCTAGGTACCTAAGGAAGCACATCATATTGCATCTTGTTTGACAGAATTTCAGAAGCAACACTAATATTTTAGTGATGGGTCAAGAGAGACCCATTTTATGATTGCCTACTATGGAAAATCATGTGTGGCATTTTTGTGATATATATTTTAAGGTAAAAATCATTTTCCTCTTCAATACTTTGGAGCTCTACATGCTGAGTTCAATCACAGATATCTCAAGTGATTGCACCCTTACCCTACACTTAGCAGGCAACAAAAGTCATGAACTATTTCAGTACAGAACAAGTCAAAGAATGTGTGCTCAAGCATGAAACATTTATGCTGTTTTTCACTTTGTAAAATCTGAAATGCATTCCTTGCAACACAGAAGGACAATGTTGAAATTCATCTCACAAATTCTTAATCCTTCTTAAGTGAGAAGTATAATTTATGAGCACATGGAGGAGACACTAAAAAAAAAAGACTGATTATGATAGACCACCTTCAAATTTCCTGATGTGATCTTTCTACTTACTCTGCTAGGTACTTCTCATCAGCATAAGACAAAAAGAAAATATAGTCTTTATAAGGGCGAATAATGACATTAGCAAAGGCAACAGAAATGAAGCAAAATAGTGCATACCATTCCAAATGTGTTTTGTTGAAGTCTTCTCCCATCTTAAGAGAGAAGAAAAAGCAAGAGTGAAAAAATGAAACTATGGGACTTTCTTATCTCTCTTAAAATACACTACCTGCATTCAGCTTAAAATGGGGGATTGATCCTGCTGTTTTGCTTACACTACACAGCTTGCCATTAATCCATATGGAAACTGCAGCTGAAAGGAACTGTTGCTGATGCAGAGATCCACAGCTGGGTAGAGGGCCAAAAGCACCAGAGTTGGAAGAGTGAAAGAAGAGTAATAAAACTATGTGTTCCTCCTCTTCAAATTCCTTCCACTACAGAAGCACAAGGCTGCTTGTCATACAGATGTGATCAGCCTTCAACTTTCGGTCACCTCCTTTTGCTCAGGATATGTGATTTTTTGTTCTCGTTTCTTCTGTACACAAAGCGGTGGTGTTAAGGTAAACAACTGTTCACATATGACAATAATAGTTTAAAGCATAAATGCTATGTTGGCTTTGTGTGTGAAAACTCTTACCACTGAATCTCTCCTGATTTAAATTAAAGCCTTTCATAGGAATGGTCTGGTATTTTTGGATTGTATGTTTGGATTTTGCTTTTACTTTGAGGGAAAAAGATATAAGGGAAGGCACATATTTTTTTGGCTTTGATGAGATAAAATAAAAATTTATTCTCTGGTTTCAGGAAGCCTACTACTCCCTCTTTTACTCATTTCCATTAGGAGACTAGTGATAGGAATTTAGGTAGGAATTGAATTTTTCTCTCATTTAACATCAAGGTCCAGATTGTCATTCATTGTATATCCTCCCCACTGAGTCTCACAGATGACTGCAGGATGAAGTTCTAATTGCAAGACCAAGGATCAAATGAACAGTTTAAATATCTGCCACCCAAGAATTATTCCTTAAATTTTTTTTAAGGTTCCAGAAAAAAAAGTAGTTCTCTGTGACAGGTGAAAAACATCAGTACCGTGAGTGGAGTTGCACTTCTTGTACAAAAGACCATCTATTTATGCTTGGAAAATGTACATATCCTCTTAGATTTTTTGAAAAATTGTAGAAAAAAGGCCAGAAGTCCTCTGTAAATTATGTAGAATTATAGGGAGTATTACTCTGAATGTATTTAAGGAGTAGTAAAGGAAACAATATTAGCTGTAGTGTCACAAGGAAAAAACTACTTAAGTGTTTTAAGTCAGATAGGATCAAAGCAGTTCATTGGTTTACTTACAACATGTAATTAACTGGCAATCACTGGACTATACCTTCAGGATCACTATCAGCAACACAACAGATAAACCAGAATTGTAGACAACTTAAAAATGTTAATGAACACCCTTCTATAATTCTTCCACAAAATTTCCTCTCCCCTTCCCCCCATAGTCCTGCGGGCCCCCCTATTTGCACACCCTGGGAGATGCAGGTGCTTCAGCTTCATGTGTACCCCAGTGGCTCCCCACACCCCGCTGACCTACATGTTGGTAACAAATTCCCTCAGGATTCACAGCCGCACACCTGAGGTGGGTCCCTGTGTGTTGCCCCTGTGCTGTCACCCCACACGTTGGGTGCTGGCAACTCATGGTGTCCAGTGGGGAGGATGCTCTATCTCACCTGGGCAGGGGTAGCAATGCCTGTGGGGAGAGATCTGGCAGTGTCAAGCCAGGTTTGACTGCTGCTATGTTCCCCCTGCTCACTCAAGGGTCCATCCCCATACTTAACAGGTTTTATGTTCTTTTATTAGTCTTTCCAAACTGACTCTTTTGCTCAAAAGTCTTTTGATATTCCTCTGGTCACCATTTAATCTGATTGAAGGTCACTTTCAGCATAGTTAATTTCCTCTTGAGTTTTATCAAGAGGAAGCCATGTGGATTCTCCTACAGTAAAGAGTTTTATTGGCCCAAAAATCATATTGCTAAATTGAGATTTTTATAAAATTCTAGAAGGCATTTCTGTAGAGCCGCTCTGGAAATAAGTCTGTCAGTGAAGATTTTGGAGATACCACTATACTCTTTAAAGGGATATGAAAGGCTGCAAGCATACAAAAATTTTCTTTACCTTTACACTTACAATGTTACAAAACATTTAACCTTTAACATGTTAAACACTTAATGAAATGCAAAGGAAATACCAAACCTATTACAGTTAAGGCATACTTAACTTTAAAAGAAGTAGCTAAAATAAACATTTCATACTGTTTATTTTTATTTGAAGTCAAAAAGAGGTTACTAATTGTCAGAAATGTCTAATTTCATCATATGTCTGATGATCAGCACTAGCAAGTCTTTATGAGTTATATAGGCATTGATATGATATTCTCATTATAACATCACTGACCAGGAAGTGCTGGAGATTTCACCACAGGTCTGGTCTAATGAAATTGCCTTACTTATGTTGGCAGAATAAATGTTCAAAGAAATAATTATTGATCATCTGACTATGACTATCTAAATCAGATCCTTTGTCCTCATGACAATTCACTACCATGTAACCATTCGAAGAACATCTATTTGCTAAGAAATATGCTTCTAGAACCATTAAATACCAACTGAACAGTGAAGTGTGTCTTTTTACAGATAGTGGTCAATTTTTTCTTTCCACTTTACAAAGTTAAATAGATTAAAATTTTATGAGGTTTTATAAATGCTGAGAGTCCATGTTTGAACCATAGTAAAATTCAGTCTTTTTGGAAGTCTAACATAAAGCATTTATATTGTATTAATGTCCTATCTTAAGCCAAGCTGTAATAGAATAGGATTTCATAAACAGTAGTCTAAGTAGCGATAAAGCATAACACACCATTGTTCTGCTTCAAACTTCAGTTATTTTTCTGTGAGATTCCTTTGTATTCTCTACAACACACAGAATGTGAACCTGTTTGGTTTTACACATTAAATGGGAGCAGTCCCATTAACAACACTAAGATTTCTGAAGAGATACAAAATTAATCTCAAGACCTGATCCTTCTGAAAATAAATAAATATCTAAAAGTTGTTTGACACTCGATTACAGCTATTTGTTATCTTTCCCAGCAAATTTACCTTGATGTTTAGTCCTGGTTACTCTTACCAATTTAGAGACTGACTATGAATTATGCCAACCCATATTCACTCTCTGGTATGGAGACTAACTCTGGGATGAATTTTGCCTCACGTTAATTGCTTCTCTAACAGAGCAGTTCACGTTAGTGAGAGATTAATCAGTACTGTTTCAACAGTTCCAGACCTGCACTGATGGGTGTCACATGCCTGAAACAATTAGCAGAGTAATTTCATTCTGTTCAGCATTAGTTGGGAAGTGGTTACACAGCAATATACAGATTCTCAGAGAAAAAGGAGATAAATAAAAAAAATATAAAACCATTGGAGAATTAAATTTTAAAATCAGAGAGCTAGTCATCTTCAGCCTGGGGAAGAGAAGACAAATCATTCTCATTAATCGAAAAGAAGGGGAGGATATGGGAAACAAAAAAAAATTGGTTAAATATTGCAAGGAGAAAATGCTTTCACAGATCTGAAAGCTATGCTGTATCTCTCACCTTTTCACAGATTTTCTAGAAAAACACTATCATGCTTGACTCTCCACCTTCTGCTATACAGAAGATACCTGTTAAAATGCTTTGTCATATAATTCCTCATTTCACTTCATCCATGTCTTGTTATGAAGCTTTCAGAAAGTCCAAAGAGCCTTGGATAATTTCTTAGAGACCTCTTTCCTTGAGAAATATCCAACAGATATTTCATAAGATGTTTCTCTGCATGTTAGGGAGTGTTTCGATTGTATAGAGCTTAACGATTGTGATGATGATACGGTTGAGTGTTTATGGGTAAGGATGAGGGGGAAGGCCAACGAGGCAGATATCCTGCTGGGAGTCTGTTATAGACCACCCAACCAGGATGAAGAGGCCGATGAAGCGTTCTGCAAGCGGCTGGCAGAGGTGTCTCGATCGCTGGCCCTTGTTCTCGTGGGGGACTTCAACTTCCCGGACATCTGCTGGAAATACAACACGGCAGAGAGGAAGCAGTCTAGGAGGTTCCTGGAGTGTGTGGAAGACAACTTCCTGACACAGCTGGTAAGTGAGCCTACCAGGGGAGGTGCCTCGCTCGACCTGCTGTTCACAAACAGAGAAGGACTGGTGGGAGATGTGGTGGTCGGAGGCCGTCTGGGGCTTAGCGACCATGAAATGGTAGAATTCTCAATTCTCGGTGAAGTAAGGAGGGGAGGCAGCAAAACCGCAACCATGGACTTCCGGAGGGC